>NC_061111.1:51305459-51637697 GCF_002878395.1 Capsicum annuum
TTGTCTTTTTTCATACAAATCTTTTAGCATTTGTAGTTCTTTTTCTAATTCAGCAATCCTACTATTTTTAGTTTCTTCTATTTTTTATATTTCTTCTTTAGTTTGTTGTTTTATTTTATCTATTTTCTTTTTTTCTATCTATCTCTTCGTTTTCTTTTTCTATTCTTACCATGGTTGCCAACTTATCTTCTAATTTTAATTCTTCTTTTTCTAACATTAAATATAAATGTTCACCTATTTTCTTATACCTTCTTCCTAGATTAGAAAATACTATTTTTATTTTTAATCCTTCATGGTTTTCATATATTTTTTCGTCTATTATAAATTTTTCTTTGTTCATTTTTATTTAATTGTTAATAGATCATGTTGGTATGTGTATTCTAGACTATCTATTGTTGATTCTCAACTTGATATTTCTTCTTTTTGTGCATTTATTGAATTTTTACTAACTCTAGTAATTATGTTATGCTGTAGTCTTTCTATCCTTATTTTTACTTTTTTACATTTTTCAGATATTATTTGTTTTAATTCTTTATATTTTTATAATTTTTGTACGTTATTCATCTAAATAATTAATATTTTGGTGAATACTTATATCTAATAAATTAATCAAATAACTCCAAATATATACAACTTCCGTAACTTTAAATAACATAGGGCTCTGATACCAATTGTAGGGGGCGCGGATAACTTGTATAATTGAATAGATATATTATAACTCTAATGGATCTATTCTTGTTTGTGCGTGGTTTTGCTCATTTCATCTTTTATGTAATAAGGAGACTATATATAGTTTAATATTAGGAATTTTCATGACTTAATTGATTATTGTTGTAAGTCTTGACATTTGAAACACCAAAGTCCTCTCTTTACTTGAGGCAAACCGAAACTTGTAACTAGGATAGCAATTTAAGGGTGGAATCTCTTGTAATTGCTTGTTTTTTTAGAAACCTTGGCGCTTAAGTGGTGGAATTCTCTCTTGTGTCATCGTAAGAGTTAGGTGATCGTGGGTGGAGGTGTTAGGGGTCTTAGAGTTTTATGTACTCTTTGGTTACTAGGATTTACACCACCTTTGTCTAACTATCTATCCCTTTACTTTTATTTTCATCTTGTAGTAGTTGTGTCTTGTCTTCTTGTAATAGTTGGTTGGTGTTATTGTAAGCTTATTGTTCATCATATTAATGTAGTGTTATTGATGTTTTGGTGTGATTATACACGTTATTATCTCTCCATTATTGAAGCATTCTCGGATTTTCTTTTCATTCTTGTGTTGTTATTCTTGGCCGAGACTTGGTTCCTTGGGCTCTCGATTTGTGGTGTGATTTGTGACATTTTTGGGGGCTGTTTTGTGTCTTCTTGGGGTTGTAAGGTATCATCACTCGTTCATTCTACTACACTTACAATACAAATATGGTTGATCCAGATTCGTACAAGAAGATTCATATCAAGTTCGTGCGGGAACTTCAAAGACAGTTTGATGAACTCTGAGGGATTTGACCGACTTTGGAGCAAGGCTGGGGAGGGCCCTGCTGCTGCTGGATGAAAATTATCCGGTTGACAATAATAATAGTAATAATAATAATAATAATAATAATAATGATAATAATAATGATAATAATAATAGTAGTAATAATAATTAGGTTATATTTTTTCTTTTAGTGTATGTATTATTTTCCTTCTTTTGTATATCAAATCTACCCAAGGGATTCAAAAATCATGTTTGGTGGTCGACTTTGAATTTTTAATTTTTATTTAGTATTTAATTATCATTCTGTTTATTCATTATTCTCAACATGTCAACGGTTGGTGGTAGAGATTGAGCATTTGTGGCAACAGAGGTTAATCTGATGCAACAGATCGATCATATGTTGCAACAGATGGTTATTAATAAAAAGGGGTTATTGTTATTGAGAGGGTGAAAAGAATAACTTTCCGATTATTTAATATGAAAAACAGTTTGTAAATAAATAATGAGAAAATAAATGATAGACACAATTTATAACCGTAAAAGAATGGTTATTTGATTTTAATAACTGATCATGACTTTTCACCATTTTTGTTTTAAATTTACTTTTTAAAATTATTTATTTATTATATAATAAAAAAATATCGCAATATTGGATTAATTAATTAACTTATATGATGATTGTTAAGAAAAAAGTCACGACTGTTCACTTTTTTCTTAATAATCATCATATAAGTTAATTAATTAATCCAATATTGTGACTTTTTTTAATTATATAATAAATAAATAATTTAAAAAATAAATTTAAAAACAAAAATAGTGAAAAGTCACGATCAGTTATTAAAATCAAAGTGACTTTTTATCTAAAACACATCCAACAATGTTGCTGATGCATCAAATTCCCCATCTATTGTGACTGATGTATCAGCTGTTAAAAGAAATAAAAAAAAAGTATTCAACAGATCGTCCATTTGTTGCTACAGATAGTATATCTATTGCAACTAATGGTTTATCTGATTCAACAAATATACAATTTGTTGTCAGAACTCAATAAAAATGGTTATTATTTTATTAAAGAAACAGTTATTGAAAAGGTGGTTTTTTTAATTTATATAATAAAAAAGTCAACAAATTTTGATTAATGATATGGTGATAATTTTGTTTTAAAAGATAGATTATATGTTGCAACAGATAGATTATCTAATGCAACAAGTTCTCTATTTGTTGCAGCAGATGGTACATCTGCTGTCACAACTCAATAAAAACGGTTCTTGGAAAGAACTAATTAATAATAATATTCTGAAAAGTCATGAATTATCACAACATTTCTTAATTTAATTAAAGTCATAACTTTTCACAATAATCAAAAATGTAATTAACAAATGGAGGTGAACAGTTAGATTATATATTGCAACAGATAGATTATATGATGCAACAGATTCTCTTTTGTCACAACAAATGGTATATCTATTGTCACAGATGAGTTATCTGATGCAACATATATAGAATCTATTGTCACATCTCAATAAAAATGATTTTTGAAAAGAATTAATTAATAATAATAATCTAAAAAGTCATGACTTATCACAATATTTCTTAATTTAATTAAGTCATAACTTTTTACAGCAATAAAAAATATAATTAATAAATGAAGGTGAACAGTCCCGCCTTTTTGCCACTCATTCAAATTCAATACTCTATAAATAGGTCCCTCCTTACTCATTCGTTCATTTCACTACACTCTATTTATTTATTGCATCTTGTCTTTCATATTACACCTTCCACCACTTTCTCTTCCCTGACTCAGGTAAGTTTTTTTCTTGCCAATTTGTAGTATACATTTTATTACATTCGGATATTCTTTTATTTACTTTTGTTTTTATGTTTTTTGTCAATTCATATGCGTTCTAGCTATGACTGATCTAGTGTGGGACATGGCTTTTCTACAAGACGCCGTGAATGAACTTCAGATGCAGGTTCGGGACCTGCAATGGCAACTGGGAGCAGTTAGAGCAAGGATGCTCTGTGAAATCCGACGACTGAGGAGGGTCTTGCTGCTACCTGCGGAAGATTGGCCGGCTGACAATAATAATAATAATAATAATAATAATAATAATAATAATAATAATAATTAGATTTTTTTTCTTTTAGTCTCGTCTATGTATATGTATTTTTATTTATTTTAGTTTAATAAAAAAATTATGTTTGATCCAACTTTGACGTTTTAATTCATATTTGATTTTCCTTCTCTCTATTATCTTCTCAACAAATATGTTGACGATTGGACGTAAGAAATAATTTCGAATCCAGTAGCAATAGTAAAATTTATCTGTTGGGTTTGTGGTAGGGGTTGATTTGTATTGTTTTAAACAAATTACTCATATGTTGCAACAGATACATAGTCTGATGCAACAGATAATCAGTCTGATGCAAAAGATAACTAGTCTGTTTCAATAGATAACTAGTCTGTTGCACGGCTTTGACGTTTTAATTCATACTCCCTCCGTCTCAAATTACTCGTCCCAAATTGAGATGACACATTGATTAAGAAAAATAATTAATAACATGCCTAGTTTACGATAATATCCTTATTAAATGATGTTTACATTTTAATTTGAAGAAAAAGTGATTAATGCAAAAGGTAAAACATGGAATTTTTTTTATCTCTTCTTGATTAATGAAAAAGGACAATTAAAATGAGAAATCAAATTAGGAAATTTGGGATGAGTAATTTAAGATGGAGGGAGTATTTAATTTTCATTTTGTCTATTATATTCTCAACAAACATGTCGACGGTTGGACGTAAGAAATAATTTTGAATCCAATTTGTATAGCAAGAGTTGAAACATATTGGTTATCTGTTGGGTTTGTGGCAGGGGTTGATTTGTGTTGTTCCAAACAGATTAATCATCTGTTGCAATAGATAAGCAGTCTGATGCAACAAATAATTAGTCTAATGCAATAGATAATCAGTCTGATACAACAAATAATCAGTCTGATGCAATAGATAACTAGTTTATTGCAACAGATTACTCATCTGATGCACCAGATGAATGATCTATTTAAATTGTGGGCACTTATGTTGGATTCATTATCGGGTTCTATCCATTGTTTGAAAAAACAGCAGTAACTGAGTATCCAGATGACAAATTTGAATAAAAATCATAATTTTACTTACCAAAGTTACCTATGAAGTAATGTCAAAGTGAAAAGTGATGTAGAAAATAAAATTTGACCTAAGAAATTGATCAGATGGCAGCAGTAGCGGCAACAACAACAACAATGGTCGACAAAAAGAAGAAGATGATAATGAAGTAGAAGATGATGATAATGAAACAAAAGATGATGAATAAAGCAAGCAGCAGCAACAATGAACAACAATAATTGTGAAGGGAGAAAAAACAACAACGGATGAGAAGAGAGAGAAACACGCCTTTTTTTCCTCCGTTTTCTGTTATATTAACTAACATTTGGATCGAAGTGTAAATTAAAAAACTTGTGGGTTATTTTCAAACTTCCCCAACTTTCTTAATCCATAATAAAGTAATTGTCATCTCCACTCAATAATTAAGATGTGTGTCACCTACACCTCATTTTAAAACTTTTTTTGTCATCTACAGCTCAAAAAGCCCCTAGATTCTCGTCCAATGACTTGAGCATTGAATTGAGAGTATAAACTTGAATTCTACATTCAATGTTGAAGAATTTGAACTATCAAGTCATTTAAAAACAATTGAAGGAAATTTTCTACTACATGCATGGAAGAACCTGCTACGGGCGTAGCATTAAAGCAACATGATATCGTAAAAATCTTTTATATTGTTAATGTAAATAATTTGAATTCCTTTTCTATTTATCTAACATTGAAGTTTGATGGAACTCTTAAAAACATTATAACACCCCGTGCCTTGCCCCTTGAGCACATCCAAGATAATTTCCAGCTTCTACTATTTTCAAATTAATAATGGATTTAATAGTCTTTATCATATCCGTCCTTTACTATTTTCAAAATCAACTTGTTTTTCTTCTTCGAAATTGCAATAACTAAGGGGGCGTTAGGCCATGAATATCATTTTATTTTTTTCGGGACTTGAATTTTGAAAAACATGTTTGGCCATTAAATTTCGGAATTTGAAAAACACTAAAAAGTTATTTTCACTTTTTTAACTGTAAATTACTCACAAAATTTTGAAAACAACTCCAATTTGTATTATGTCCAAACACAACTCTAATTTTTAAATATCATTATTCACATTGAATATGTTTTAATGCTCTAAAAAGTTCAATTTTTTAATTAGAATTTGCATATATTATAAATTTGACTGAAAATTACTTGATGACCTTTCTGAAATTGCTTACTCGAAAGCAATAGTAACGGATTTTATTGCACTGAATTTGTATTATATATATCTCAATATTACTTAACAGAGGAGCAGAACAAAAAATTCTTCATTTCTTCTCTACAAAATACTTAATTTTGATATTTTTCGTCATTCTCTACAAAAAACGCAACTTGAACTGCTAGATTTTTCGTCCAATTCCCTAGCTGGTTCAGTTCCGTCCAATGTAAGTGGTCTGCAAAACCTACAAACACTCAGCTTGTCATCAAACCACTTGAATGGGAATATACCTTCCGGATATACTCCCTTCCTTCACTAACTGCATTATACTTGAATGATAACCATTTCAGTGGAAAAATTCAGAAGTTCAACTCCAAAACATTGCCTGTAGTTGCTCTAAAACAAAATCAGCTGGAAGGTGCTATTCCAAAGTCACTCCTACTGCATTATCTTATCCTTTCTCAAAATAATCTTAGTGGTCAGATTTCTTCGACCGCCTACAATCTGAAAAAACTTTTAGTGCTAGATTTGGGAAGCAATAGTTTGAACGGAACAATACCACAATGTTTGGGTGAGATGAGAATACTTTGGATTTTGGATTTAAGCAACAATAATCTTTGTGGGACAATTACAACTTTTAGATTTGGAAACCAACTCTACATTATTAAATTGGATGAGAATAAGCTAGAGGGGAAAATTCCACGATCTTTGATCAATTGCAAAGATTTGAAACTTCTGAATTTAGGTAACAATCAGTTGAATGACACATTTCCAAGATGGTTGGGAACCTTACCAAGTTTGGTGATTTTAAAGTTGGCTTCTAATAAGTTGCACGGGCCCATTAAAAGTTCAAAGAATCGAAACTTGTTTGCGCAACTTCGAATTATTGCTCTCATCCAATGGATTTAGTGGGAATTTACCCATAAATGTTTTTCACAATTTCAATGTCATGAAAGTAAATGATGAGCAGATGATAGGAGTTGATTTTTCAGTGTATGATAATTCTTTGACAATTGCAACAAAGGGATTGGATCTTTCTTTTGTTCGTGTTTTGAGGAGTACGAACAAAATTATCAATTTCTCAAGGAATAGATTTGAAGGTCATATACCAAATATTATTGGAGATCTCGTTGGACTTCGTACATTGAACTTATCTCAAAATGGCTTGGAAGGTCATAAACCGGCGTCATTGCAACATTTATCTGTACTCGAATCATTGGATCTCTCATCTAACAAAACCGGCGGAGAAATTCCACCACAACTTGCATTCCTCACATTTCCTGTAGTGTTAAATCTCTCTCAATCATCTTGTTGGATGCATTAACTTGAATAGAGATGAACACAATGGAGTTGGTTTGGTTTATTTTGTGGGGTCAAACCCATGTGGAACAAAATTTCATGTGCCAATTTACTTGGCTAGGAAATGAACTTGGAGTGCAAGCAAAAATTTGTGGAGGACAAATTTTGTATTTATTTTTCCTTTTCTTATTCTTCACTGTTGAAACCATCCAAAAATCGTAAGAAAATACATTTGTAAGAGGAGAGAGTTGAGAGAGCAATTCTCTTAGGTGTATTTGGGATCTCTCCCTTTTCTTTGTTAGTAATATAAAGGCTGTTTTTCTCTGGTGGATGTAGGATCATTCTGATCCAAACCACGTTAAATCTTGTGTCTTTCTCTTGTTCTTTATTTCACGTTTCCACTAACAGTCTAGCTGTTCAAAAGTTGGAGAAGCAACTTCCCGAGCCAACGTTAGAATCCTAGCAGATATGACACTGGAAGAACACTTCCCATCTAAGTCTTGGATGATAAAGCTACCCGATATCTATATTGGTAGAAGGTAGACAGTACTGGTTGAATTAATCGAGCAGAACACAAGTTGACCTAGATATTACTGTTATACAACAACTATGCCTCAGTCCCAAACAGCTAATTGCATAGGCACACAATTGAATGATTGAAATCCGTGTGGATTTGACACTCACTCAAGAAGGAGACAAGCAAAACTGCTTGCCTTTAAAGTGATGTTTATCATGATCAGCTATTGTTCAGATTAATTAATTAGTGAACTGCTCCATAACATCGAAATATCAGGGCAAAGAACAAATATTACGAGTAGGAAACAAAAAGAAGTACCTCGCCAAACAGACTTGGGAACCGGTTAGTTGTGCATCTCCAGAAAAAATGTATCATCTTCTTTATCTGTCAAGCTATGTTAGCTTGAGCTCGAAGATAATTCAAACTCAAAAATTGATGAACATTTATCTGCTAAGGCTGCAGCATTCTTTAAGCAGTGGTTCAAACTCAGAGCAAAACCAATATGCAGGATCCTTTTAGCTGATTCTGATGAGTCGGCATTTCATCACCAAGCAGTCTACTATGCAAATAAAAGCTGCTGCAGTTATCAGCTCTATTAAATAAAACTGTGGGCTGGAACCTTGTGAATTCCAGCATCTAACATTGCTTTTCTCAAGGCAGCAGCATGATCCCACCTCTCTGCACCAGCATAAATGCTTGAGAGTTGCACATATCGCCCAGAATGATTCGGTTGCGACTTAAGCAATAGTTGTGCTACTTCATTTCCCAACTCAATAGCTCCATAAAGTCTACAAGCACCCATCATAGCACCCAAGACAGTGGCATCAGCTTCAAAAGGCATCCTCTTTATAAAATCATATGCTTCCTGCAGTAGCCCAGCTCTCCCTAAGAGATCGACCATACAACCGTAATGTTCCATCTTAGCTACAAGTCCGAATTCACTTGACATTGATTCAAACAATTTGAAACAGAAATCGACAAGCTTGGCACGTGCACAAGCTGATAGAACTGCCACGAAGGTAATCTCATTTGGTTGCAGCCCCTTTGCAAGCATCTTCTCGTACATCGTTAATGCCTGCTTCTCTTTACCATTCAAAGCTAGGGAAGAAATCATAGCATTCCAAGCACAAACTTGCTTGGTAACCATTGCATCAAATATCTTTGAAGCATATACCAAACAACCCATCTTCCCATAAAATGCAATCAATGCTGTCTTCATGAAGACACTCAACTCCTCATTCTTTATCATGTAAGCATGTACTTGCCTCCCTAGATATAACGCCACACCAACATCGAGAAATGTGCAAGAAGAAAGAAGACTAACAAAAGTTGCCTCATTTGGCTTCAATAAACCAAGCTTCACATCCTTGTGTACCATCATTCTCTCGAAAAACTTAACAGCAACCTCAGAGCACCCGTTCTTCATATACCCATGAATCATACTACTCCACGAATAAACATCTCTAGAAGGCATGCGAGAAAACATCAGAAAACCCAAACCCATATCTCCATTTTTCCCACAAGCATCAAGCATCGCATTATACGAGACAACACACGGTTCAGGAATTTCATTAAAAACTTTGCATGCACTCCAGAGTTCACCAGCGTGCGCGTACAGCCCAATAAAAGATGTACACACATACGGGTCGCCCAAGACCCCTCTTCTCAAGACTTGACAGTGAAGATTCTTGCCTATATATGAAGCCATATGGGGCGGGAAAGACGAGGCTGCTTTGCAGAGGGAAGGGAAAGTATGGCTGTTTGGCTGAGCTTGATGGATGAGCATGTGGGTGAAAAGGATAAGAGTTGTTTGAGACTGAGCAATGTTGAGATAAGCCCTGATGAGAGTGTTGTAAAGAAGTGTGTTGATCCATTGAGAAGTAAGGAGGAGAGGGCCACTAGTTATGAGAAGTGAATGTATTTGTTTGATTTGTTTTGCGTGTTTGATAAATTGCTGCAGAAGTTGAAGCATATGTTCTGGTTTTTTTGGCTTTGGCATTCCAAAAGAATAAACATTGTCAGCACCTAAGATCAACGGGAAGTAATTAATAAGCAATCATAAACATTTTTCAGTGTCCCAAGTAGTGGCGAAGTCAGGATTTCGAATAAGGAAATTTAAAGTATAACATAAAATATACACAGAGAAAGAAACCAAGCGGACTCAATATATACCTAATATACATAAACAACAACAAACCCAGTGTATTCCCACCTAGTGGGGTCTGGGGGGGTAAGATGTACGCAGTCCATACCTCTACCTCTAAAGAAGTAGAAAGGTTGTTTCCGATAGACCCCCGGCTCAAGTCACGAGATACCACACAAACTCATAGTAAAGCACAGAACTAGATTACATAACATAAATACGGCACCCATAAGTATTAGAAAACAGAGGAAAGCACACAGATTCGTACTAAAACATGGAACACGGAATCATAACAAGAATAAAACCCCCACCAAGTAATTCCCTACACTAGCGACCCAAACCGGCCCTAGTTTTCTGCCCTAATTCGCGTCCTCCAGACCTTCCTATCTAGGGTCATGTCCTCAGTGAGCTGTAACTGCTCCATGTCCCGCCTAATCACCTCACCCCAGTACTTCTTCGGCCTACCCCTACCCCGCCTAAAACCATCCAACGCTAGCCTCTCACACCTACGAACCGGGGCATCCATGCCCCTCCTCTTCACGTGTCCGAACCATCTCAATCGGTCTTCCCGCATCTTGCACTCCACTGGAGTCACACCAACCTTCTCCCGGATAGTCTCATTCCGAACTCTATCCCCTCTAGTCAGCCCACACATCCAGCGCAACATCCGCATTTCTGCCGCCTTCATTTTTTGGATGTGGGAGTTCTTAACTGGCCAACACTCCGCTCCATACAACATGGCCGGACGGACTACCACCCTGTAGAATTTACCTAATATACATAAAAAAAGAAAAATTATGTAGACTCTATTAGCATTTTTTTATACGATCGTCACTTGTTACACCATCAATTAACATGTCTTAATCTCTAGAAGGCATTAACTAACAACTTTTTTCGACTTATGTGACACCCCTTGGAAATCAACTTCCAGGATCTAAGATAAGAAATAAACTTCCCTTAGGAACTATGGAACTTTTCTCCCATTCGATTACCAGTTCATTAGGGAATTGGAAACTGACTTTTCGAGTCCTACAATCCCAAGAAGCATAGCACGAATGAAGCCAATCCATCCCCAAGATTACATCAAAATCTATCATATCAAGCTCTACCAAATCCACCAAGGTCTCTCTATGAAAGATAGACACCACACAACCTCTATAGATCTTTCTAGACATAACAGACTCACCCACCGAAGTAGAAATAGAGAAAGGCTCGGGAATAGTTTCGGGACCAAAACTAAAATGCATAGCCACGTAAAGGGTCACATAAGAAACTTTTAGCTAAATGTAAATCATTGTGCTATTTGTCTAGGAAACGGGTTGTAGATTTTTTATAATCTATCCATTTTATCATTCAGAAGATTATTTGTTATACATCAATTTTTTATTGACGTCCTTCATCCTTAAAGCTCTTTAACTTTAACTCTTGATTGTTGAAAAATGTAGGTTTCTCTCCGTAAAATTAGGTATTTTATGTATATATTTTCTAGAATTGGTATAATATTAAGAATTTAAGTTTTGTGCACTGTCAGTGTACAAAATATTCTACACTACCAGGTAAACTTGACCTGTTATTGCAGGTTACCCAATTTTTTTCTTTTTTAATTTTTTGTAAAAAATTGAGTAACCTGCAATAACAGGTCAAATTTACATGATAGTGTCGAATATTTATACACTGACAGTGCATAGACCTTGAACCCAATAACTGTGAGCACCATACTACAAAAAGGCTAATTACTTCACTTAGTTGGATGTTAAGTTATTTAACTAGAGGACTAGGAACCAATTCTCACTTAACACATTTTTCCTTCTGTTTTGAGTGATGCACCCACGTTCTAGAAATTTTTGATTCACCTCGTGGTACCCGTTACCCCTACCTTGTGTGAGGCGGAGAAGTTGTGTCTAATAGACCCTCGGCTCAAGAAAACCGCTTCAAAAACAGGTTTGACAAACATAAGAGTAAAAGCTTTAGTGAAGAGATACTTATTAGAGCATGCTATCGAGTATCCCTACATATTACATGTCCTTGTTCAACACACCTTCCCAGGTTATAAGTAAGATGGAGAGGTTGCAACGAGATTTTCTTTGGAATGCAGCAGACGGATCAATGAAGTTCCACTTAGTGCGAAGGGAGTCTGTGACATCTCCTAATAGTGGAGAGGACTTGGGGTTAAAGACTTGAAGACTTTCGAAAAAGCTCTTCTAGGTACATGGCTGTGAAGATTTGGGTGGAGAGAGAAGCTTTATGGAGAGAGGTGACAACAAAAATACTTTTCGGTTGTGTTGTGTGGAGGAATATAAGAAACGGGTGGGATGTTTTCGATGATAACATTACTTTTTGTGTTGGGGAGGTGACCAGATTTTTTTTTTTAAGGGAGAGGGGGGGGGGGGGGGGGGGGGGGGGTTTTTTGGGGGGGGGGGGGGGGGGGGGATGGGGGAGGGATGGAACTTTTTGGAATTTGAGGTTCCGGAGAAATTTCCAGGACTGGGAGGTGATCGAGCTTCAGAGATTACTAGATTTACTCCCAAAAGTGATGTGAGCTAGTCGACAGACCTGATGCTCAGAGTTGGGAGTTGTGAAATAACAAAGTGTTTTCTAGCAATTCCTATAATAGAAAGCTTTTGGTGAGGGTGCAGGATATTTTTCCATATGGTGCAACATGGATATCGAAGGTACCGAGGAAGATGTGCTTCTTCACGTGGTTAGCTACTAGAGCGGTGATTTTGATGGCATAGAACCTTAGAAAGAGAAAAGTTACCCACATGAGCTAGTTTTTCCTATGTAAGAAGATTGGTGAGGATGTGGATCATATTTTATTGCCTTGCAAATTAGCCAGAGGTTATGAGAGGATATGTTTGCATGGTTTGGCGTCATTACAGTAATGCCAAGATTAGTGGAGTTAATATTCAGTTGGAAGCATGGAGCTAGGAGAAGACGACACAAGGCGTGGAATGTTACACCTCTAGCTCTAATATGGGTCATTTGGAAAGAGAGAAAGAGGACAGATTTTGAAGGGATGGAAATGAGTTTTGTTGAATTAAGCAGTAGTCTATGATCCCTTATTTTCTTTTGGTGCACCCATGTAGTTCTGGTTTGTATATAGGATATGGTGTCTTTTGGAGAGAACCATATGGTGTAGGTCTCTCCTTTTTGGTATATCTCTTCTATACGGCCTAGTTGACCTTGTTATTATCAACGAAAACCTTACTTGATCATTAAAAAACTGTAGAAAGGAAAACTACTGACAACAAAAATAGTAAAGATAACTCAAGTAAAAGAAACAACATTAATAATACAATTGGAGAATAAGATATTAATACAATAATAATGATACTAATAAGTAGAAGAGGGAACAGAAAGTTGCTCTAAGTTAGAACCATGCTCTCCTTCAGGAAAAAGAGAAATTGTTCAACTACCTACTAATCTCTACCATAATCCTCGACATCCGTGTTTTCCTATCTAAGGTCATGTCCTCGGTGGGCTGAAGATGCGTCGTGCAATGTCTAGTTACCTCTCCCCAATTATGTAGAGTTAAATTCAGCCTAATTATTAGCTAACTATCTCCTAGGGGCCTATTTGAAAATCGCTTGATCCTTACATCATTCGATCAATTTCCTAACTCGTCCAGTATTCTTCCCATAACAGTGAACTAGAAAACCTGCCATGTCTCTTATTATCATCAAACTACATGAACGGGATGAAATGTTCCATCCTGGATATTCTCCCTTCCATTCCATCACTAAATTATCCAGACTCGAGGAAAAACCATCCATATCATTGGCTAAATTGAGAAATTTAAGTCCAAAACAAAAAAGAAAGTACCTTTAAGCTGCAAATTCTTGAATTTTAGCCAAATGGAGTTTCTCTATTATGCTTTTGAAACTATAAAAAAAATTCAAAAATAATAAAACATAAAAAAAAAAATTTGCTCCACAGATTCAGTTAACTGATGAATTAGGGCTCCATTACTCTCTCGGGTTATGGGTAATGGGCTTATGATGTAATTTTAAATATGCTGAATTGGTCTCTAACTTTTCTTTATGTCACACTTGTCCCTTTTAATATCTAGAAATAACTTTTAGTCGAAAAGTAAGCTACTATTTTGAAAAAGAAAAATTAACTTCTATAAATGATCATCCAATCGCTTAAATTAAAAATAGCTTATGAATTTATAACCTATTATAATTTATATAGTGATAATTATTCTAAATAAACTTATTAAATTATTTATTATAAGTTATAGCAAAACTTTTCAATAACTACTAGACCAAAGAAATAATTAAAAGTTATAGCAACTTTTTAGGGAAAAAAAATCTAATTAAATATCCAAAAATTCTTTTTTTAATAAACTTGTAATAAAAAATTGAATAAATTTATTTATTTAATTTTTCCTTTATATATGATATGTCATATGGGCATAACTATGTGTAAAGATCTATTTAAGTATACGTTCAGACAAATTAATTAGTGAATTAGTGAATTGATCGAATATTTATGAAAAAAAAATACTTCTTAAAACTCATATATAATCATGTGTTTATTTAAAAATAAATTGCAATTCATAGCAACTCTTTGGCAGTTTCTATAAATGTAATTTTGTTTTAAAAAAATGATCTTTAGAACAATTTTATAAAAAAGCCATGCTCCTATTTGAACGGGCAAATATCATTATATTACATGCAATGGGAAAGTTAGGATTATCATTGAGGGGATTTAAAAGTATACATACGAACTAGCCAAATGGGTTCAACATCTATTATATACAGATAAAAAATTAAATTTTAACTATATATAAATAGTACAATTTTTCGCCGAAAAAAGTTTTGAACCCCTCATTGTGTGCTAATTGCGTCCTTGATTACATGTTGTTAGCAAAAGAACTACTAATCGTAAATTCTATGTTTGCATAATATTCTATCAAAGTTGAAATTACAAAAAAATATTTTAAAAAAAAGTATTTGGAAAGGAAAAATTACATTCTATAGATAAAATAAATCCTTAATTATCTGGTATGGTTAAGGTTTAAAACAATTATTTTAAATAATTATTTGTTAGTTTTACAACTATTTTTAATGGGCCCTTATATACAAATATTATACCTAGTGTATTTAGTCAATACAAGATTCTCTCACTTGATTAATTTTTCAGACACCCTCTCTTATCTAATTGGCTAATTTGACGGTTGAAACCTTTACATCCATCTCTCACTTAGCCATTACACGATTCTCTCACTTAAAGATAATTTCAAGGAATTCTTTTCTCCCAATTCATCCGCAATTTGTCATCCTAAACTTCCACTTGAATATGCATTACAGATTTTGAAGTAATCTTGGAGGGTTTCGTTTGTATTTCATTTGATTTTTTTTCCTAACTTTTACTTCATCTATAAGTCTAAGTTTTTGAGCAATTTTCTCTATTTGGTGTTTTTTAGATTTTCTTCAAGTTATCAATTAACTTGATTCAAATGGATGAAAAAAATTCATATAGGAGATTGACAAGAGGTATTGAACCTATAGCTCCGATTAATAATTGACAAGAGATATTAAACCTATAGACCTGATTAAATGTAATGTTTCTGTTTCATCTCTATTTTCTAGAAATCTTATAAAATAGAATGTATAATTTGAAAATCGAATTCTATATTATTATCAATTTCACATAATAAATCTTGATGAATTATTTTTATAATTGAGTATTTGATCCAATTTTAATGAATTAGGTAATTGTATACAGGTGATTTAACTGTATTCAGTCTGATTTGCATAGAATTTTGTATGTGGAGTGCATTGTATATTTTTTTTTCATTTTTATATTTCTATATACATATGAATGTATTGCATGTATATTTTTTAATGTATATATGTATATTTTGTATAACTATATATGTTTACAGGTTTGTTCTGTGTTGGTACACATATACATACATATATATATACACTAGTTTAGGTGTATGCGCTTTGCGCGTGTACCTCACTTTAATGATTTCAAATATTACATTACATAGAATATTTGTTTAAATAATAAAGATGAATATAATAATTAAATTTAATATCTTTTGAGTATGTAAAGATGGAGAATTTATTTACTAAACCTAATTTTTTTTATCAAAAAAAATTTTAAAAATCGATCGACATTCATCTACCATCTGTAAATTACAACAAAATAATATAATGATAAAGACATCAAAATAATATAATTAAATCTAATCTTTACACACAAAAATTTTCTCAAAGTCATCCGAACACTCACCTACCACCTGTAAACAATAACAAAATAATACGATAATAGACATATCAAAATAATACAACTAAACTTAACCTTTACATAAAAAAATTCCTCAAAGCCGACCAACATTTATCTATCACTTGTAAACTGCAATAAAATAATACGATAAAATTAATATCAAAATAATACAATTAAACTTAAATTTTACAGACAAAAAATTCTCAAAGTCGATCGAGATTCATCTATGAACTGTAAACTAACACAAAATAACAAACTAATAGAGATATTACGACCATACAATTAAACCTAACCTTTACCCAAAAAAAATTTCAAAGCTGACCCACATTTATCTAGCATATGTAGATTAAAATAAAATAATAAGATAAAGTGAGATATATGTTAGAGTTATTAGATATATGTTAGAGTTATTAGAATTTACCTATAAATTATTAAATTAATTATGCGAAGACCATTTAAAAATAGAGAAGCTTTTAGAAAAATTAAAGAATCTTTAATTAGTAATTATTCAGAATATATAAGTCTAAATAAAACAAAAGAAAACCCACAAAGATTAGCCTACTTAATTACATTAATATCTAGTATTGAATCAAAATTAATAATCCATTTAAAATCTAGAAGAATGAAATACATACCACCTAATTATGATAAAATAAGATTTAGATATCCGCCAAGATATTATAAATATAATTTAAAATGAATAAAGAACAACAATACAAAGAATTAAAACAAAATATTTCTGAAAAACGTAAAGAATTAAAACTATCACATGTACTTTTTTCTAAATTTTCTATGGTTTTTTCTATCCACATTAATTTTTCTTTTAGGTTTTCCATTATTTTTCTAATTCAGTTTCTATAATTAATTTCATTATTTAGATTTTCTTGATTTTCTCTAGTTTTTTTTTTAAATATATTCTAACATCTCTTAATCTGTATAATATCCTTCTGGGTAAATTTCTTCGTATAACTGTTCTAGCCAATTTATAGTTTCAATTTCGTAGTCTATTACTTTTTCTAATATTATTTTCTTAATATCTATTATTTCTATATCTTTAAGTATATATAAGATTAAAACTTTAAGATAATCTAGGTGATCTATTTTTTAGAATTGGTTTTATTATAATATTTTGTAGTTGTTTGTTTTATCCTTAGTAGTTCTTGCATATTTTTATTAAGAAATTCTATGTATTTTATCTCTTTATTTTTCTTGTATTTGTCTATATTTATTTTTATCTGTTTTTCTAGTAACTGTATGTTTCTCATATCTTTTTCTAAATTTTCTATGTAATTTGTCATGGTAAGTATTTGTAATAGTAGTTAGGTAGATATGGTATATAATTTACTCTTGTCATGTAATATTTACCAAAAGCTTTTTCTAATTTGATTTTTCTTATATCTACTATTTTTATATCTTTAAGTACATACAAAATAAGTATTTTAAATTTATCTACCACCACATCAGATAAATAATTATTCATTTTCATAAAATTGCTTTCTTCAAAATATTCCCTTCAACCATGTACATAACAAAATATGGTCATCTTAGATTACTATATACTAGATTATTCTTAAATAATATGTTCTTCGGTCACTATTAACATGGTAATCCGGATACTTTTTCTCTTAAACAGCGCCTCTACTCTGGTTACTCCCCGCCACGGCTTCTTGCCTCATTGGTTTCACCTTTAGGATGGCATAGTCCTTAGGGATCTTTCTCCGTTTCCGCTTTGTTAATAAACTTCTTAACATATTATTCTTCGGATAATTCTACTATAAGGTAACTAGAACGAATTTATTTTATCATATCATGATTGTTGGGAATTATGAATTTAGCTATTCATAATCATAAATAAATATACCTGTTCGGGTAGTTTTGATATTTCTGAAGTTTGTTCCTCCATAGTTTTTTCCATTGAAATATGTCTATTTAATTAACTGAGTAAAATATTTGTTGTGGAATGGAGAGAGTGTTTGCTTCAACGCATGAAGGCTTGCTTTGCAATGCCTTCAGCTTCCTTTATTTATAGAATGAAATCCTCTTTACAATCTTTACACGTTTTTTTACATTGCTAAAAGAACTATAAAAAGTCAAAAAAG
Source organism: Capsicum annuum (assembly GCF_002878395.1). Taxonomy (NCBI): domain Eukaryota; kingdom Viridiplantae; phylum Streptophyta; class Magnoliopsida; order Solanales; family Solanaceae; genus Capsicum; species Capsicum annuum. Next base: position 51,323,566 of record NC_061111.1, read on the forward strand.
GTGGCTAGGCTACTAACTAGCCTTTAATTTCCTACAAACCTACAAATCTACAATTATTACATCTTTTACGTAAAGTCTAAAGACTTTGTGCAATAATTCAACAATAATAAGACTTTGTACAATAATTCAACAATATCTTATCTCCGTTGATTTTGTCGTATCTGCTATATCTCCACTATTGCTTCTTATCTTATCTTTCCAGTTGGCATTTTGTCTTCTTTTATTCTAGATGTACTTCTGGAATAATGTTATCTTCTCCATTACACCTTGAACATTGGTGATTTGGATATTTTTGTCCAATTATTTTACAATATCTTGTCAGTAGTCCGTCTAAAATAAATCCTTTTTAATTGCTCTTGCGGTAGATTATTTTTCTGGGTTGAGTAATGTCATTATCCATTGTCTGAAATCTTTCATATCTGCTTGTCGTAGCTCTTTTGAATTAGAGTAAATCATTTGATGATCTCTCGAATAATAGCTCCATATTGGGTTTCCATTAGTATAATTATTTGCTAGTTCTTGAATAATCGTAGCTAGTCCAATAAGTCGTTTATTTGCGTAGAAGTCGGGTATCTCAATTCTGGGTATCTCCGGTTGCTGTGTAATATCTTCTAGTATGATCATATCTCTAGTTAGTCCTATCTTTACAACCTGTATAACTGGTTTTATTTCATCATATAGTATCTCTGCCGGTGCAGTATAACACTTTATATAAAATAAATTTTCTTTCGTTATCCTTTTGTAGGTGGTGAATATCTTGTATAATTCTTCCATAGCTGTTAATTCTTCTCCGTCTTGGGTATATATGGTGTTTAATAGTCCATAGTCAAAACAGGTTTTTACTAGGCTTGGGTTAGTTTTGGGTAGTGCAATTAGTTTGTTATATCCTTGTAATTTTTGGGTTATATAGTCGGTGTTTGGTTCTTTGATGTTTGTAGCTCTGGGGTTATGGTTTAAAAAAGTTTGTACTCTGTAGATATTTTCTATGTATTTCTGGGAGGTGTAGTTGTAAACTTTTTTATCTTGGTTTAGGCTATCTCGGTATGTGCTAACTTGTGGGGGTATGAATAAGTGGTCTTTTTGTGTTTTTGGAGTAAATGGTTTCTCAAATATTTTATTCATATTCATATTCTGGTATCTTCGTCGATTAACTCCTTTGCTTGTACCTGCAGAAGTAGATTGATAAATGTTATGGGTTTTATGGAGTGTCTCAACGTCTCCTTCTAGCTCTGGAACTTTAATGTCTTTCGATCGACATAGCTCTGCACACTGATGAGTTAGCTGATTTGTAGTTATAGACTTCAATTTATCTTCATTAGTCTTTAGCTTTTCTATCTCATTACCCATACTGTCCACTTTCATTGAAAGCGTAGTTAGGGTGTTAAGTATTTTTTCTAGAGTATCTTCTTCTATTATTTCAGTCTGTGTAGCTTTGTCTTGATATGTAATCTGCAATAACATTTTTGTTAGTACTGATCACTTCAATTGTAAATGTGAAATTTAATATATTCAAAACTAGTCTCCGAATCTCTTTTGTTGTAACTGAATTTTGTATTTTCTTTGTTAACCACCAGCGTACCTGTGTATTATCTGTTCGTACAATAAATTTGTTATATACAATATATGACTCAAATGCAAATAAACATTTATATAATGAATATAATTCTTTCCTATTTATTTCCCATTTTATTTCTGTCTCATTGAACGTACCTGAGTAGTATCTACAATGGTGTTCTATTTTTTCTGCTTCATATCAATATTTAAGTACTCCTCCGTAACTATATTCACTAGCATCTGCTTCTACTATATATATAAATTTTCTATTTTCATCTGGAAATTGCAATTTTGGTAATTCTTTACAAAGAAATTTTATTTTTTGAACTTGTTTTTTATCTTCTTCATTATAGTTATATTCTACATCCTTTTTTAATTTTTTCTGTAGTGGTTTTAAAGTTTCTGTTAATTTTGGAATATATTCTCTCACTTGGTTTACTAGTCCTAAAAATGATTGTAATTTCTTTTTTTATCTAATTCTTCTTTAGAATTTATTATTTTTTGTACTATATGTTGTTGCATTTTTACTCCACTTTTATCTATTTGTATTCCTAAAAATTCTATCTGATTATTCATAATTTCAGCTTTCTTTTCGCTTAGACTTATTCCCGATTTTTCTATTATATCTGTAAACTGCTCTAATAATTTTAAATGTTCTTCTCTGGTTTTTGTATATAATAATATATCATCTATGTATACTATACAATTAGATAATTGTTTAAAATAATTATCCATAAAATGTTGATATCTACCTGGTGCATTTTTATATTCAAATGGTAATACGTTCCACTCATAAAATCCTTGTGGTACCGTAAATGCGGTTAATTCTTTAGATTCTTCTTCTAGCTTTAGGTGGTAAAATCCTGATTTACAATCGAATTTGCTAAAATAATTATATCCTTGTATTTGTCTTATTTTTAATATCTTATTTGGTATTGGATTATTATATGTTATAATTTTTGCATTTAAATTTTTATAATCAATTACCATCCTACTTTTTCCTCTTTTTTGTTCACTATGTTTATTTACTATAAATGCTGGACTATTATGTTTACTATTACTTTTTTGTATATATTGTTTTTCTAATAATTCATCTATGTGCATTTTAAATTTTTATAAATCGTCAAAATTATATGTTAATGGTTTTTGGGTTATTATGCTATTTTTATCTATTAATTCAATTTTTATAGTAGTTTTATGTTTTTCCCATCCTTTTAATGGATCTTCACAATATAATTGTTCTAATTTTTTTTGAATTATTTCTATTTTATTTATTGAAAATATAGTTATTTCTGTTTTATTTATCGGAAATACTACTAGTTCTATTGTATCTTCAGTATTTTTTATATTTTCTAACTTTTGTGTAATTTTTTCGCTTCCTTTTATCCAATCAGTTTTCTTTCTTATTTTATTATTAACTCTTTTTGCTCTTACTTTCTGCTTACATGGTGTTGTAAACCACCAGTCTGTTTTGGTTATTATATGTGGGTATAATTTATCTAAGAATGGCATTCCTAAAAATATATCTTTTGATGTTAGTTCATAATTATAAATTTCTTCTATTGTTAATATCTTATCCCATACTTGTATTTTTACATTCCTAGCTTTATAAGTAATTAAGCTTCCTTCATTATTAAATCCTTTAACTATTATTGGTGTTTTTAATTTATCCCATTTACTTTCTGGTAAGCAATTATATCTACATAAATTAGCTTCTGCTCCTGTATCTATCATAGACGTATAATATCTACTGTAATATCCTTCTACTACTATCTTCATTAATACATATATCTTCATTTCATGTTAAGGCTCTTTTTAAGAATAACTTTTCTTTGTTATATGTTAAGGTTAATTGTGTATGTTCTATATTATATGATTTTACTTGTTCTAACCATTTTATTCCTAATATTATATCTGCTTTTTGCATTTCTTCCTTTACTTCGAATTCTATTTTTATTTTCCTAACTCCTATTATTATTTCTTTTTCTGCTATATTTTTATTATTTATTAAACTTCTTGGTAGATCTGGGCACATATCATTATCGGTCTTTATTTCTTCATTTTTTACTAGATATTTTGCTATATAATTTTCTTCTTGTCCTGTATTCAAAAGTATTAGATATTCTTTTTCATTTATTTTTCCTGTTATGTAATATTGGTTTAAATTACTTATTGAATTTGTTTCATAACTTGTTCTTTTTGATGAGCTTGATGATTCTGGTTTTTGATCAGCTATCCTTTTCGTTGTACTTATTCTATCATTTACTATTTCTAAATTTTCTTCTGTATCTATGTCTCTATAGCTATAATCATTATAATCTATTGTTTTTACAATTTGTTCGAATGGGCTTTCTATTCGTAATTTGTTAATCTTATTTTTTCCTGTTATTTTATGTTTTGTTGTTAATACATATAGATTTTTGCATCTTGCTGTAAATATTTTACTTCCTGGGGTTAATTCTATTCCTGATATTTTTCAATATAATACGAGTGATTTATCTATATTTCTATCTGTTACTGCTACTGAATAATTTGCACTTATTATAAATTTAAATTTTTGGTATATTACATTTCCTTTTACAGCAGTTATTATGCTTTTTTCTATAGGTTTTATAATTCTATCATCTACTAAATATAATTCTATTGGTGTATCTATTCCTTCTCTAAAACATGTTTTTATTAATATCTCTGTACCTCCAAGGTGTACATATTTTATTGGATCTCCTTTACTTTTTATATCATTTATCTCTTTATTAATTATTCTTTTTGTTACTAGTGGTATACTAGCTTTGCCTTTTGCATATCTGCAGTCTATTACATGTTCTTTTTGGCATACTACATAATATTCGTCCTTTTTCCTGGTAAAAATATTTTTTATTGTTGGTATTTTAAATATTTTCTCTACACTTAAATCTAATTCTCTTCCTTTTATTTCATCAAAGATGTTACTGTCAAATATTATTTTTTGTTCCGTTCCTTCATCATTTAAATATTCTTCCTTTGTTATTATTTTTATATTTTCTTCAGTCATTTGATTCATCTATTTCACTATCTATTTCATTATCTGTTTCGTTTTCTGAAATTTCATATATACTATCCTCACTTTCTAATTCATAATCTATATAATCTATCTGCATATATTCTGTATTATCTATTTTTATTTCTGATATTTGTTTATTTTTTGAATTTTTAGGTAATTTACAATCTCTAGCTAAATGTCCTAACTTTCTACAATTATAACAAGTACATTCTTTAATAGATTTCTTCTTTTTATATGGTCTTTTGTATTTATAATTTTTTACATAATATCTTTTTCTTGGTTTCTTATATTTATATTTTGATTTTTTATATTTCTTATATTTCTTATGTCTTTTTCTCTTCTTATAATATCTTTCTTCACATCCAAATTGGGGTGCTATTTTATTTTTGCAACATGCTAAATTTCTTATTAATGTTTTTTCCATTTTTAATTCTTCTCTATATTTTTCACATAAGTTTCTATACCATTGTTGTAAAAATTTTATTCTTGCTCCTAACGTATCTACTATTTTTGCTTCTTCCCAACTTTTTATTATTTTTGAACTAAATGGCTTGGATAATTTAGTAAAATATAATTTTCTTATTTCTTTACTTTCTTCTATACTATATGCTCCTTTGTAATAATATTCTTTAAATGCGCAAGTATATTCATCTATATAACACATATTACATATTGCTAATTTTAACATTAAATTTCTATTTGTATCTTTTTCTTCATCTTGTTCTTCTTCTATTGTTGTCGTACTACCAAATTCATCTTTTATAGCTGTTTCATATTTTTTTAATAATTCTATAGGGGTTAGTTTAGTTGTTGTTGATGATGTTCCTTCTATAGGTTTATTAGTTCTTAATACTTTTTTGCTATTTTCAGTTAAATTTAAAAGCCCTAGTTTTAATGATCCTATTAGTGTTCTTTCTATATATTCTGGTGCATCTGTTATATTTATATTATTATCTAATAATTGTTTTGTCATATATCCTATCCATAATTGTATTGTTTTTTCTGTATCTATTACACAGTCTAGGTCTAAAAAGTTATAATTTTTATTAATTATTTGTTTTGGTATCCATTTGTCATATTGATTATATTTTTTAAACTTATTCTTATAATATATAGGTTTTCTTATTTCTATTGTTTTAGGTATTATATTTTCATCTTCTTTTTTATCAAGAGTATTTATTTCTGTGTGGGTACTTTCTTCATTAATTTCTTTTTGTTTTTCATTGATTTCTAAATTTTTTGTATTTGTTAATATTTCTGTATATGTTTTACTATCTTCGTAATCATAATTATCTGTCTCTGTCTCTTCAACATCTATATTATTTATTTCTAATTCTTTGTTTTTTATTTCCAATTTTTCCTTAAATTGATTTATCTCGTTCAGTAATTTTTTTTCTCTATCTTTTTCTTCTTTTTCTTTTTGCCTTTGTTCATACAATTCTTTTAACATTTGTAGTTCTTTTTCTAATTCAGCAATCCTACTATTTTTAGTTTCTTCTATTTTTCGTATTTCTTCCGTAGTTTGTTGTTTTATTTTTTCTATTTCCTTTTTTCTATCTATCTCTTCATTTTCTCTTTCTATTCTTACCATTGCTGTCAATTTATCTTCTAATTTTAATTCTTCTTTTTCTAACATTAGATATAAATGTTCACCTATTTTCTTATATCTTCTTCCTAGATTAGAAAATACTATTTTTATTTTTGATCCTTCGTGGTTTTCATATAGTTTTTCATCTATTATGAATTCTTCTTTGTTCATTTTATTATGAATAGTTCATGTTGATATATATATTCTAAACTATCTATTTGTGATTCTAATTTTGATGTTTCATCTTTTTGTGTATCTATTGAGTTTTTACTAACTCCGGCAAATATATTATAATGTAGTTTTTTTATTCTTATTTTTAATTCTTTACGTTTTTCAGAAATAATTTGTTTTAATTCTTTGTATTGTTGTTCTTTATTCATTTTAAATTATATTTATAATATCTTGGTGGATATCTAAATCTTATTTTATCATAATTAGGTGGTATGTGTTTTATTCTTCTAGATTTTAAATGGATTGTTAATTTTGATTCAATACTAGATATTAATGTAATTAAGTAGGCTAATCTTTGTGGGTTTTCTTTTGTTTTATTTAGACTTATATATTCTGAATAATTACTAATTAAAGATTCTTTAATTTTTCTAAAAGCTTCTCTGTTTTTAAATGGTCTTCGCATAATTAATTTAATAATTTATAGGTAAATTCTAATAACTCTAACATATATCTCACTTTCATATTTTTTGAATTAGTGGGCTCTGATACCATTCTGTAGGGGGGTGCGGATATTTAATAGATCTAATAGATTTATTAGGTTTCTAGTGAATCTATTTTTATTTGTGCGTGGATATTCCTTAAATTTATTTTTATTTGTGCGTGGATATTCCTTAAATTTTGTTTCAATATCTTTTAATGATTTACTTTTTTCGTAAGATATATTCATTAATTTGTTTATTATTTTATCGTGTAGTAATTGCAGAGTTACAAATTTTTGTATAATAATTTATCCTATCTGTACTGTAATATATATCTAATTCTAGATTTTCAATGTTATTTATTATCTTGTGTTGTTCTTCTCGTAGTGAGTTTTTTAAATTATATAAACTATCACATGTACTTTTTTCTAAATTTTCTAAGGTTTTTTCTATCCATATTAATTTTTCTTTTAGGTTTTCCATTATTTTTCTAATTCGGTTTCTATAATTAATTTCATTATTTAGATTTTCTTGATTTTCTTTAGTTTTTCTAATATATTTTAACATCTCTTAATCTGTATAATATCCTTCTGGGTAAATTTCTTCGTATAACTGTTCTAGCCAATTTATGGTTTCAATTTCATAGTCTATTACTTTTTCTAATATTATTTTCTTAATATCTATTATTTCTATATCTTTAAGTATATATAAGATTAAAACTTTAAGATAATCTAGGTGATCTATTTTTTAGAATTGATTTTATTATAATATTTTGTAGTTGTTTATTTTAGTCTTAGTAATTCTTGCATATTTTTATTAAGAAATTCCATGTATTTTATGTTTTTATTTTCCATGTATTTGTCTATATTTATTTTTATCTGTTTTTCTAGTAACTGGATGTTTCTCATATCTTTTTCTAAATTTTCTATGTAATTTGTCATGGTAAGTATTTGTAAGAGTAGTTAGGTAGGTATGGTATATAATTTACTCTAGTCATGTAATATTTACCAAAAGCTTTTTCTAATATGATTTTTCTTATATCTACTACTTTTATATCTTTAAGTGCATACAAAATAAGTATTTTAAATTTATCTAACATCACATCAGATAAATAATCATTCATTTTCATAAAATTGCTTTCTTCAAAATATTTCCTTCAACCATGTACATAACAAAATATGGTCATCTTAGATTACTATATACTAGATTATTCTTAAATAATATGTTCTTCGGTCACTATTAACATGGTAATCCGGATACTTTTTCCCTTAAACAACGCCTCTACTCTGGTTACTCCCCGCTACGGCTTCTTGCCTCATTGGTTTCACCTTTAGGATGGCATAGTCCTTAGGGATCTTTCTCCGTTTCCGCTTTGTTAATAAACTTTTTAACATATTATTCTTCGAATAATTCTACTATAAAGTAACTAATATGAATTTATTTTATCATATCATGATTGTTGGGAATTATGAATTTAGCTATTCATAATCATAAATAAATATACCTGTTCGGGTAGTTTTGATATTTCTAAAGTTTGTTCTTCCATAGCTTTTTCCATTGAAATATGTCTATTTAATTAACTGAGTAAAATATTTGTTGTGGAATGGAGAGAGTGTTTGCTTCAACGCATGAATTAGTGGGCTCTGATACCATTTTGTAGGGGGTGCGGATATTTAATAGATCTAATAGATTTATTAGGTTTCTAGTGAATTTATTTTTATTTGTGCGTGGATATTCCTTAAATTTATTTTTATTTGTGTGTGGATATTCCTTAAATTTTGTTTCAATATCTTTTAATGATTTACTTTTTTCGTAAGATATATTCAATAATTTGTTTATTATTTTATCCTGTAGTAATTGCAGAGTTACAAATTTCTGTATAATAATTTATCCTATCTGTACTGTAATATATATCTAATTCTAGATTTTCAATATTATTTATTATCTTGTGTTGTTCTTCTCGTAGTGAGTTTTTTAAATTATATAAACTATCACATGTACTTTTTTCTAAATTTTCTAAGGTTTTTTCTATCCATATTAATTTTTCTTTTAGGTTTTCCATTATTTTTCTAATTCGGTTTCTATAATTAATTTCATTATTTAGATTTTCTTGATTTTCTCTAGTTTTTCTAATATATTCTAACATCTCTTAATCTGTATAATATCCTTCTGGGTAAATTTCTTCGTATAACTGTTCTAGCCAATTTATAGTTTCAATTTCGTAGTCTATTACTTTTTCTAATAATATTTTCTTAATATCTATTATTTCTATATCTTTAAGTATATATAAGATTAAAACTTTAAGATAATCTAGGTGATCTATTTTTTAGAATTGATTTTATTATAATATTTTGTAGTTGTTTGTTTTAGTCTTAGTAATTCTTGCATAGCTTTGTCTTGATATGTAATCTGCAATAACATTTTTGTTAGTACTGATCACTTCAATTGTAAATGTGAAATTTAATATATTCAAAACTAGTCTCCGAATCTCTTTTGTTGTAACTGAATTTTGTATTTTCTTTGTTAACCACCAGCGTACCTGTGTATTATCTGTTCGTACAATAAATTCTCTATCTATGTTGCATTTTACCTTCATGGGATCTGGTTTCTTCCACACCACTTTATGATAGTGCAATTATGGTTTATATGCCCTCATGTAGTCCAGCACTTCTGGCCATGTCCAACCCTTCATCTTAATTCATATTTGTATTTACGTCATCATTTCTCTAAAAATAAAAAGGATATTTTAAAGTTAATTTATTTTCATTGAGAAAAAGATAAGAACTATATAAATTAAAAGATTTTTCTTTGTTTCAAAAAGAATGCCTGTCACGATCCAAACCAGGGCCTGGTCGTGACGGGTATCTCAAGTCCGCCATGGACCAGAGACCACCCCTTTGCCTAGCCAAACGGAATACAATATAGCTAGCAACAGATGAATTCTGAACCAATAACAAGATAGAATAATCAATAATATGAAAAGTTCTAAGAATTCAACTGGCATCCCAATCCACAGTGATCCACAAAACCTCTAAATAGACCAAAACCAATCTAAGTTGGGACATGCCCTCAACAATAGCCAAAAGAATCTAATAGAAGTAGTCTAAGAAATAAATGAAACAAGACTTTGAAATGATAGCCCTTTCGGAGAATAGAAGCTTACCACTTCAAAGCTGACTGTTGACAATCCATAAATCCTATCACTATGAAGGAAAAATAGAAGCATCTCCGTTTCCTGCTTCACGTGGGGGTATAGTATTTAGAGACGGTGAGAAAGGTGAGCACTAGCGTGTAACTCAAGAAAGGGATAAAATAATGCCAATTCAAAAGTAAAATCCACATACACACAGTGTACATATATATATAACACGTACTGGGGCCTTTTCAGCAGGGGAAGATGGACCTATATAGCCTATGGGTATTTTTATGATGGTTGATCTACATAGTCAAGGCTAATGTTTAACTTTCATGCTAAGCCCTGTTCCTTAACAAGCTGGGATAAGGAACAAGGCTTAGCATGAAATTAAAACATTAGCCTGGACTGTGTAGACCAACCACCATAAAAACACCCATAGGTTATATGGGTCCAGCTCCCCCTACTGAAAGGGCCTTAGTGCGTGTTAGCCGTAAGAATCAGAGGTATCAAGGAAGACTTAGGAATGCCCCGACCGCACATTAATCCAGGATACAAATATATATATATATATATATAAAGTATGACACATGCACATGGTCATCAAGACCAACCCTCGCATTAGAAGAGTTTTCAGTATCAGTCCCCCTAGGACCTCCACCTTCACAGCCTAGCTACACAATCCCTTTTAAGCCCAATTAAAACATTTACAAATTCCCATTGATTAAACCAAGGACTATATATTAAGGCACACACTATTGGTATTATCATACCAATTTCCCTTGCAAGTTTATCATTATGCCAATACAAGTTCATCACCCTGGGGGAATGCCTCGACCCCCTTTATTCATTAAATCAAATTGGGGAATGCCTCTACCCCTTATTTTAGTTTATCAAATCAACTTGAGGGAATGCCTCGACCCTCCTTGTTCATTAAAATAAGTTTAAGATAAAAACATGTCTAACAAGGCCTTTAAACTCTTTTCAACTATTTAACCATTTATGCAATGCAATGACTTAGGTGAGTAAGTCAAACCATGTGACAAATCATATGTCAGAGCCAATTAGGCAAGTGGGTTGAGGGAACACAATTTCCAAAATCAAATTTCAAACCAAAATTATCAATTTAGGGGAATGCCTCGACCCCCTTTCCGATTCCCATACCCATTAATCCAATTAGTTCTAAAACCATTGATAAAGCATGAACAATGCATACAAACTCATAGGAATCCAATTTAAGTAACATTCAATCCAAAACCCTCAACCCATATCAAAATCCATATTCAAATTCACATGAACAAAAATTTAAACACTTGCTTTAAGTAACACAAGTTTAAGAGAAGAGTAATATGCCTGAGATATCAAGAATTATGGAGACAAATCATCCCTTGAAAGCTCAAATTGTCATTTCTTTGAAACCTTAGGTGTTCTAGACGTAGGAATTTGAGAGAGAAGAGAGCATGTATTTGATTGTTAAAGTGTTGGAAATAAGCCTTTTGGGGTGTTTTATGGACGTGGGCCCTAAGTGGGGAAGAAGGAAAATGACAAGAATGCCTCCACTTAAAAGTGCAGAAAAGGTCGTCCAGCCATCACGAGTCACCTAACAACATGTGACATTTTGCTATGAGTCGTCTTTATGACCCGTAGTCTAAGCAGTAGCTCAAGGACCTCTGACTGTTGACCCTATGAGTCACACTATATGACTCGTGAGGTGTCATTACGACACGTAAGGTCCTAGTCGTGGTCAGGACAGAAAATTAACCAATTACACTGGTTTGGTTACAGATAAGACTATGACTCATATAGAATCATTACGACTCGTGACCCTCTAGTCGTAATCATAAGAGAAACTTCAGTCTAACACACTGGTCAGGCTACGATTAGGGTCTTAAGACCTGTAGGGTGACCTTACGACTAGTAATGTAAGTCGTAGGTTGGATAGTAAGCTCAAAATCTCAGGAATTTTCCAAGGACCAAAATTTGGGGTATTACATTCTCTCCCTAGGATCATTCGTACCTGAATGATGAATCAAGGCATCCATTAGCGTGATTTAATACAGAACACAACCACAATTTCCTTTAGTAGAGAAGAAAACAAAGATATTAAGGAATACACATACCTTAAGCACGATTATCCAAAACGAGAAACAAGAATGGGTATTTGGACTTCACATCCTCTTCAGCTTCCCAAGCAGCTTCTTCAACCTTAAGATTCTTCCCTAGAACCTTCATCAAAGCCACATTCTTAGACCTCAAATAACGGACTTGCCTATCCAAAATATCCAGTGGGACTTTCTAAAATGACAAGGAATTTGAAATACCTAGACTCTCCAAAGGAAAACCAGGGAAGGATCAATCCACATACTTCTTTAACATCAAAACATGGAAGACGGGTGAATGGAACCCAAATTAGACGACAATTCCAACTTATAACCCACATTGCCACTCTCCTCAAAACCAAGTACAAGCCAATGTAATGGAGACTGAGTTTCCCCTTCTTTACAAATCTCATCACCCCTTTCATGGGAGACACCTTCAAGAACACCCATTCACCAACATCAAACTCCAATTCCCTACGCCTCATATCTGTATAGGACTTTTGGCGACTTTGGGTGGTCTTAAGCCTATGTCGAATCACCTTCACCTTTTCAATGGCGTGATAAACTAAGTCAGGGACGAACAATCTAGTCTCACAAATTTGAACCACCTAATAGGATAATAATATCTCCTACCATATAAAGCCTTAAACAGAGCTATCTGAATACTAGAATGATAGTTGTTATTATATGCAAACTCTAAGAGAGGAAATTGATCAACCCAATTGCCACCAAAGTCAATCACACATGCCCTTAGCATATTTTCCAAAGTCTGAATAGTCCTCTCCACTTGTCCATCCATCTGAGGGTGGAAAACGATGTCTAGGTTTACCTTAGTAAACCTCTCTGAAATGACTGCCAAAAGTGAGATGAGAACTGCGTACCTCGATCAGATATAATATAAACAGTCACACCATACAACTTGACGATCTCTTGAATGAAAAGCTTAGCATAATTCTTTGCAGAACAATTAGTCTTCACTTGTAAAAAATAAGCAGACTTGGTTATCTTATCCACAATGACCTAAATCGAATCAAACTGATGGAGAGACCGTGGAAGACCTATAACAAATTCCATGTTAATTACTTCCCACTTCCACACGGGCAACTCAATCTCTTGAGACCAACCACCAGGCCTCAAGTGCTTTACCTTTACTTGTTGACAAACCATATATTTGGCCACATCTCTCGTGATGTTATTCCACCAATAGATCTCTTTCAAATCATAGTACATCTTCGTCGAACTAGGATGAACCGTGTACCTCGACTCATGGGCCTCAACCAAGTGCTTCACCTTCACTTGCTGATAAACTATACACTTGGCTGCATCCCTCTTGATGTTATTCCACCAATAGATCTCTTTCAATCTTCGTTGAACTAGGATGAACTGTGTACCTCGACTCATAGTCCTCAACCAAGATCCTTTGTCGTAACCCATCAACATCGAGAACATAAAATCTACCTTGGTACCACAAGATACCATCACCACCAATCTTAAAATCTATGACTTTCTACTGACTCACATCATCATTTATCTACATCAAGATAGGATCTAAAACTTGTTTCTCATTTACCTCAGCACCAAGAGATTACTTCACCACCTCTTAAACGATCACCCTACCATCCTCGAAATTTAAAAGACGAACTCCCAGATTACCCATTCAGTCAATGTCCTTCACCAATCCTCACTTCTCTTCATCCATGCGATAAGCTACCCATATAACACCTACTAAGAGCATCAACAACCACGTTAGCTTTACCTGGATTTAATGAAGACTTATATCATAATCTTTGAGCAACTCAAGCCATCTCCTTTACCTGAGATTCAACTCCTTCTGGGTGGACACATACTGCAAGCTCCTATGATAAAAAAAAGATATCAACATAAACCCCATAAAAATAATGGCGCCAAATCTTCAAAGCAAAAAATACCGCCAACAATTCAAAATCATGAGTTGGATAGTTCTTCTCATGCACCTTAAGCTTCCTGGAAGCATACGCCACAACCTTGTCATGCTGCATCAAAACAAAACATAGTCCCACACGGGACTCATCATAATAAATAATGAAACCATCAGTACCCTCGGGTAGGGTCAAAATCTGAGCTGAAGTCAACTTATCCTTCAACTTCTTAAAGCTACATTCACAAGCATTGGATTACAAAAAATTTACCTTTTTTCTAAGTCAACTTAGTCAATGGAGCATCAATCAAAGAGAAACTCTCCATAAACCTCGTATAATACCCGACTAAACCCAAGAAACTCCACATATCGATTGGATTCATGTGTCTATTCCACTTCTTAACCACCTCAAGCTTCTGTAGATCCACCATGATCCCTTCAATAGAAACAATGTGACCAAGGAAGGTCACAACATTTAACCAAAATTCTCACTTCAAGAACTTGGCATACAAATGCTGATCCTTAAGAGTATGTAACACTATACAAAGGTGATTGGCATGATCCTCCTTACTCTTAGAATATACCAAGATGTCATCAATAAACATAATGAATAAGTCCAGAAACTAACGGAATACCCAGTTGATATGATCCATAAATGTTGCCGAGGCATTAGTCAATTCAAAAGACAAGATCAAGAACTCAAAATGACCATATAGAGTACAAAAAACATTTTTAGAGATATCTACCTCCCTAATATTCAACGATGACAACCCATCTAAAGATCAATCTTAGAAAAGTACCTAGCACCCTGAAGCTGGTTAAACAGGTCATCAATCCTAGAAAGAGGATACTTATTCTTCACCATCACCTTATTTAACTTTCGATAGTTTATACACATTCAAAGGGACCCATCCTTCTCATGCACGAATAAAACAAGAGCACCCCACAGAGAAACACTAGGGCGAATAAAAACTTTGTCCAAAAGATCTTTTAATTGATCCTTAAGCCTTTTTAACTCAGTCGGAGCCATTTTGTAGAAAGGTATTGAGATAGGATATGTATTCGGGAGAAGGTCAATCCCAAAGTCTATTTCCCTATCAAAAGGAATATCGAGAAGATCATCAGGAAATACCTCAGAATACTCATTGACTACAAAGACATATTGTAATGAAAGGCCCTCAGAATTAGAATCCTTATCCTAAATTAGAAGATATAGACACCTTGAAAATTAATTTTTGGGCTCTTAGACAAGAAATGAACCTCCCCTTAGGTGCTAAAGAACTACCTTTCACTCAATCACTAGTTCATTCGGGAATTAGAAACTGATGCTCTGGGTCCTACAATTAAGAGATAAATAGCACGAATGAAGCCAATCCATTCCCAAAATAACATCAAAGTCTAACATATCCAGTTCTACCAGATCCACCAATGTCTCCCTACCACAGATAGATATCACACAACGCCTATAGACTTATCTACCCATAATAGAGTTACCCACCATGGTAGACACAAAAAAAGGATCAGAAATACACTCAGGATCAAAACTAAAATAAATAGCCACATAAGAGGTCACATAAGAAAGAGTAGACCCAGGACTAAGTAAGCAATACATATCACGTGAGAAGAGTTATAGTGTAACAGTGATAACATTAAGATAAGACTCAAATTCCTGACAGATAGCAAAAGCATATAGTCGATTTTGGCCAGTGCCAATACCAGAAATAGCACCCTTTGATGTTGGAGCTGAAGATGTGGCAACCAGAACCTTATTCGCTCTAGTAGCGACATCGCCTGAAGGACAGTTCCTCTGAATATGACCAGTTTAGCCATATTTAAAACACTTATTTCTCTTGTAATCACAAAAACCATGGTGCAACTATCCACAAAATCTTCAAGGAGGATATGATGGAGCTGAACTGAGCCTCGCTGGCCTGAGTAGGGCATCTTTTACCTTTATTAATCCATTGTTTCTCTGAAAGTGGAGATCATTGGATGACTTAGGATATGGAGCACTAGCTGTAGAATAAGAAACAAAATTTCCCTACTTCTTCTTAGACCACTGCCTACTATCTCTACTACTATTCTGCTGTCCTCTACCGTGCTCAGAACTTACTCTATCTTTCTCGTATATTGGCTTATTTCTTTTTTTTCATCTTCAGCCTACTATATATATACCACAAGCCTAGAGATATCCATGTCATTATTTAGTAAGGTGGCCTTGCACCTCAACACCAAGTCCCGAGATAACACCGAAGCAAACTTCTTTATCTTAGCCCTCATAGAAGATACCAACTCTGGGGCATAACGAGATAACTGATGAAACTTTAAGGCATACTCTTTCACAATCACTCTGCCTTGCTTTAGATTTAAAACTCCTCAGTCTTCGCCTCCCTCAACTCCTGAGGAAAAAAGCGATCAAGAAAAACACCAGAGAAGTCATCCCACATAGATGGCTCAACATCATCTCCTCTTAACTATTCCCACTCCTCATACCACTGATAAGCCACATCATTTAACTGATATGTGGCAAACTATACAACCTCAGAGTTAGAAATATACATGACTCTGAATATTTTTTGCGTCTCATCTATGAATCCTTGAGGATCCTCCTCAACCTTGGAACTAGTGAAAATTAAAGGACTCAACCTCATGAACTGGCCAACCCTTGTTGTCTCCAAAGAAGGAGTGACGAGATCAACACACTTTGATTGGAGTGTTTGAGTGTGCACCAACTGAGTAAGCGAATGAATCAACTACCGAAGCTTAGCATTAGAAACATCACCTTGAGACACCGAGGCAGGAGTAGCATCAGCTCGAGGAGGACTAGTGGGGACAGTGGAACTCTATGAGGGGCAGTACATTCAGGAGCTGGGACCCTAAACTGAGTTTGTACCCTGTAAGTAGGATGAGTTCCATCCACATTGTCCTCAGGTGGGACAGATGAGATTCCCCGAGCATCAGATCTTTTGGGAGGATTAATCTAAACTACAAACAAATAGAATTAGAGAAGATTCAAGGCCTTAGACTTTATAGATTGAAATATAGCAACAAAAAAAAGTAACATTCCTAAATGCCCCGTAGCCTCTCCTTTATAAATGTGGCTCGCTACATATCCATAAAAGAGACTCTAGTAGACACGGGTTTGTGGACACTTAATTGACCATGAACCTAGGGCTCTGATATCAACTTGTCACGACCCAAACCAAGGCCTAGCCGTGATAGGTTTCTCAAGTTCATCGTGGATCAGAGATCGCCCCCTTTGCCTAGCCAAAAAAAAATATAATACAGCTAGTAGTATATGAATTTCTAACCTATAACAAGATAGAATAATCAATAATAAGGTAATTTCTAAGAATTCAACTAACATCTCAATCCACATTAATCCACAAAGCCTCTAAAAGACCAAAACCAATCTAAGTCGGGACATTCCCCTAACGACAGCCAAAACAAAGCAATTGAAGTAGTAAGACTTGGATATGATAGCCTTTTTGGAGAATGAAAGCTCACCACTTCAAAGCTGATTGTTGATAACCCAAAAATCCTATCACTGCACAGGAAAAGTAGAAATGTCTCCATTCAATGCATCGCGTGAAGATACAACGTCTGGAGATAATTAGTGGGGTGAGCATTAGCATATAATTTAGGGATGGGATAAAATAATGTTAAGCTAAAACCATAGTAAAATCCACATGCACACAATGTACATATATATATATATATATAAAATGCTGGTATAGGGAACAAGGCCTTGCATAAAAGTAAAACATTAGCCTAGACTGTGTATCTCAATCGCCATAAAAACACCCACGGTCTATATGGGTCCAAATCCCCTATTGAAATGGCCCCAGTGCGTGTTAGCCGCATGAATCAAAGGTATAAAGGAAAACTAGGGATTGGCCCTACCCCATATATATATATATATATGTATATATATATATGTATATATATATATATATATACACACACATATATATATATATATATATATAAAGTGTGACATATAAACACGGTCATCAAGGCCAACCCTCACGCCGACAAATGTGAGTATTCAGTATCAGTCTCTCTGGGACCTCCAACTTCACGGCCTAGATACAAAATCCCCTTTAAGCCCAATTAAAATATTTACACATTTTCGTTCATTAAACCAAGGACCATACATTAAGGCACACACCATTGGCATCGTTATACAAATTTCACTTGCAAGATTATTATTATACCAATATAATTTTATCACACTAGGGGAATGAATCGACCCCTTTTGTTAATTAAATTAATTTAGGGAATGCCTCGACTCCTTATTTTTATTTATTAAATCAACTCGAAGAAATGTCTCGACCACATTTTTTCATTAAAATAAGTTTAGATCGAAAATGTGGCCAACAAGGCCTTCAAACTCTTTTTAACAATTTCTACAAGTAAGTCAAACCATTTGAATAAACATATTTCAGAGCCAATTATGAAAGTGGATTAAGGGAACATAATTTCCAAAATCAATTTCAAACCAATCATCAATCTGGGGGAATGTCTCGACCCCTTTCTAATTCCCATACCTATGCACCTAATTAGTTCAATAACTATTGATAAAGCATGAATAATGCATACAAACTCATGGAAATCCAATTTATGTAATATTCATTCCAAAACCCTCAATCTATACCAAAACTCATATTCAAATTCACATGAACAACCATTTAAACATATATTTTAATTAAAACAAGTTCTAGAGAAGAGTAACATGCCTGAGATATCAAGAATTACAGAGAGAAATCAACACTTGGAAGCTCTAATTGGCAATATCTTTGAAACCCTAGGTGTTCTTGACTTAGGGATTTGAGAGAGAAGAGAGCATGTATTTGATTGTTAAAGTATTAAAAACAACCCTTTTGAGGTGTTTTATAGACGTGAGTCCTAAGTGGGAAAGGAGGGAAAATGAAAAGAATACCCCCACTTAAAAGTGCCAAATAAGTCGCCCAATTGTCATGTGCCATCTTACGGCTCGTTATGTTTGGATAAGATTCATATCCACAACTTGTAGTTTGAGTAGTAGCTCAAGGACCCCTGATTGTTGACCCTACGAGTCACACACTACGACTCGTGAGGTGTCATTACGACACGTAGGGTCCTAGTTGTGGTCAAGATAGGAATTTGGCTAATTACATTGGTTTGGTTATGGATGAGACTATATGACTCATGCAGACTCTTTACAAATCGTGACCTCTAGTCGTAATCATAATAAGAACTTTAGGCTAACACACTAGTCAAGCTACGATTGGGGTCTTAATACCCATAAGGTGACCTTAAGACTCGTAAGGTAAGTCGTAGGTTGGGCAATAAGCTCAAAATCTCAGGAATTTTCCAAGGAAAAAAATTTAGGGTGTTACAATAACATGTTACAATAACATACTTTCCTTTCTGGTCTGCTTAAAAAAGAATGACCACTTTTTTTTATAACATTTTTAGTTCCAACTTTGTACGTGTAATGACCCTTATTGTTATTTTAGAATTTTTTATAATTTTATCATTTTGCCCATCTCAGGGAATGCCTTATCTGCTTTATAAGTTGTGGGTATGGTCGACATGATTCCCGATGCATTCGGGAGTGTGTTGTTTGAGTGTATGGTTTTGATATCCTTAAAAGTATAAATTTGACTTCAGTCAATATTTTGTGATTCGAGTATCGAATGAAAATTTTAATAGTCCCATTAGATTTGAGCATCGATTTTGAATTATTAGCGTGGTTGATTCAGGTTTGAAATCTTTACTTCGTATTTCAATCCTTTGTTTGATAATAGTATATTTTGGACTAAAGGGGTCTGGGGGGTTAATTTATTATAAACAACACTTTTTTCATAAATTTTATAATTCCATTGAATCCAGAACATATTTTACCATCAACTTGAACTATAGATTCATGTTCATAGGGTTTTGGATGATTTTCGAGGGTCAAAAATAATTTTTTGAAGTTGCTGGTTATTGGTCAATAGTGGAATACGGCCAATGCACGGTCAACGGTCAACGAGCCACTTTTCTTTGCTGAAACAATCCTCCCATACCTATTTTGGATCGTGACACTGCGTGACATGTTTAAGACTACAAGATTAAAGGGCATTTTGATACATTTGTTATAACTTTAATTTAAGATCACATGATTCCAAAGTCTTCTTTATTTTCTTAAACTCCGTGCCAAATCAAAACAGATCGTTCTTTTTGAAACGAGGGGAAGTAACAAAAAGCTAGTTAATAAGAAGAACTAGAAAAAAATTGAATAATATAGTTAATTTAGTACTCCCTCTAGTTCATATCAACTTAATTTGTGAGCTATTTTTTAATGTTCAAAATAACTTAATTGTTCAATCTTCATGAGAGTTATTGAAAATTTCTTTCATTTTCCCCTTCATTTATAGTATTTTCTAGTTAATGAGCTCAAAAGACTTAATTGCTCAAATTTATAATTTTAATTTGACTTTGAAAAGGCAAAAGTAAAAAATGGTGTTCAAATTATGTCCTATTTATTTCTTAATAGATATGTGTTTTCTCACAAATTAAGTTAGTATGGATTAGAGAAATTATTATTAAGAAAAGCTAGTAGCTAAGAGGACATAAAATTATTGAGTTAATATAATATTATAAAAATATGACGAAACATAAGCTATTTTAATATTAATAGTTCTAACGATGTTAGTTATTTTTAAAACAAAAAATATACTTAATAATATCTTTTGTTAAATATATTATTGAGATAAGCATCCAGTACCCCCGAACAGTGGACAAAGTTGTTATGACATACTCCAACTTAACAAGAATCCTATTACCTTTTTGAAATCAATTTTAGCATATTTTTGTCATCCCTTTGAACTGACGTGGCACCTTTATTACATAAAATGAAGCTCCCGACAAAGGTCCCCTGTGAGCTAAAAAGATTGACAAAAGATGTCACGTCAATTAAAAAGAATGACAAAAATATGCTAAAATTTAGTTCATGGGGGGTAATAGGACCCCATGAAGTTGGAGTGTGTCGTAGAAAATTTGTCATAGTTCAGGGGGTACTAGATGCTTTACTCAATATATTATTTGGTTAATTGTATATTTGGGAGTTGAATATTGATTAAAAATAAAAAGAATAAGAAAATGAAATAAAAAGAGGGGAGAGTGGGGGAAGGGTGGTGGTGAATGGCATGAAAAAGTACATACAGTAATACTTCTCTAAATTAATATTGTTGGGATCATGATTATTATTTTATAGAGATATTATTTAATTAATAAATTAATATTTATTAATTTAGAAAAGGCTTTCAATTTTCAAGGTAGAGGAGTGATTTTGAGTATCTTACTAAATTTTATGAACTTGTGAAAATGACATTTATGAACTTGAGGTCATTATTAATGATTTTGGTTAGACAATAAAATGGATGTCAATAGCTTACTGAATTACCCAATTAAAAATGATACATATTAAGAGGAACGGAGCTTAAAAGAAATCGTGGATACCATTGGAGAAAATATTGTTAATGATGAAGTTGAAGATGATATAACACCTTTGAAACCAGTTACTCGCAAGGAACCACTTATCGCGTCTTGAACTCTTCATAATTTTTAGTGTAGTTTGATGAATATCACATGAGCATTGTTATAATCTTTAGTAATACTCAGAGAACTAATTTTGCAGAGAAGAACAGAAGTAGTAGGAAGAACAAAGAGAAGAGAGAAGAGAATGTAGAGAGGAGTAATTATTATACATCAATTGTGTTCTTCTTAATGTACAAGTAATATGTATATATAGTAGTGATAACCAACTCCAAACAAATAGATGATCTAACTACTACGCGATCTTTAACTAACTTAACTAACATTGTGACTTGTAATTAACTTAACTAATTTCAGACAAGCTATTGATGAGATAGTGAAGTGTTTGTGTTCAGCTTGTTACTCAACACTCCTCCTCAAACTTGGTGCGAGAAAAAATGTTAATCATATCAAGTTTGGAAATTAAGTGCTCATATTGCACTCTATTAAGTCCTTTCGTCATAAAATCTATTAGTTGATGTTGTGTGGAGATGTACTCAGTCTTCATCAAGCCTAGTAGTATTTTCTCCCTTACAAAGTGACAATCAATCTCTTTA
This sequence comes from Capsicum annuum, assembly GCF_002878395.1. Classification (NCBI taxonomy): domain Eukaryota; kingdom Viridiplantae; phylum Streptophyta; class Magnoliopsida; order Solanales; family Solanaceae; genus Capsicum; species Capsicum annuum. Next base: position 51,345,647 of record NC_061111.1, read on the forward strand.
TGTTTGGTTCTCTCATGATGAACTGGATTGGCAACCATTTGCAAGACAGCTTTACTGTCATTGAATACTGTAACTGATAGTTGTATTTGAACATTTAGCTCTTTAACCAATCCATCTAACCAAGTCAATTCTTCCACAGTAGTTGCAAGACTTCTATGTTTTGCTTCTAATGAACTTCTTGATATAGTAGCTTGCATATTGGATCTTTGGGATATTAATGATTCTTCAAGTTTAATAGCGAATCCTGTAACTGATGTTCTTGAGAAGGGACAGCAGCCTAATCTGTATCACAAAAGGCAGTTAGAGTATTAATGTTAGAACTAAATACTAATATGTATGATCTAGGATTTCTGTTAACATATTTGATCACTCTTATTGCAACACTTATATGAGATTTCTTTGGAGATCGCAGGAATTGACTTAGAGCCTGAACACTATAAGATATGTCAGGTTTTGTCACAGTTAGATATAACAGCTTGCCAATGATCCTTTGGTGTTTGTTTTAATCATCTACTGGTTCATCACTTGGATCAATAATATCTTTATTTTTCTCATCAAACTCTCTTATTGTTACTTGATAATTGAATCAATAGGTGTGTTAGTAGGCTTTGCAGCACTGAGACCTATCTCATAGATAAGTTCAAGTACATATTTTCTCTGATGCATCATGATCCCTCTTTTTGATCTTGCAAACTCAATTCCTAGAAAGTATTTCAGCTCCCCTAGATCATTTATCGTAAATGCCTTATGTGGAGCAAACTTTATATCAATTATTTGGTTTAAATCATCACTAGCCACAAAGATGTCATTAATATAAACTAATACCATGATCATTCCAAAATAGTTATTTTACTAAATAAAGAGTGATCATACTGACTTTGCTTGAAATTTGTCACGACCTAAACCGAGGCCCTGGCCGTGACGAGCATCTCGAACCATGAAGGCCCAGACACCCTTCTAAACTTAAAATCATATACACCATTCATACATAAACAAGGAAATACGGAAATTATAGCAAGGCGGAATCATGGTCATAAATCTGATATGAATTTAGCATTTAAGAACGAAATCCAAAACTAACTAGCAACATCTGCAAATCATCTGCGAAATCTCTACTACATGATCATTAACACAATCTGAAAACTGGGACAAGGCCCCCAGTAGACCAAAATCATATCTAATAATAGTCGTCTGAAAGTAAATAGGCCTTCTGGAATAAAGAAGGCTCACCAACTGGACACTGCAAGTTTGTCTGATAAAATCTATTGCTTTTTTGGACCCCTAGACTGAGCCTCAGAACCTGGAGGGAGGAGGGAGGGTCAATACAGATGTACTGGTATGCAAAGTAAACCAAAATAAAACTTTTATATAAGTAAAATAGTGGAGAGCAATTTGTTAAAACATCATGCATAAATAATTCTCAAAACACATGGGCACTTTCTGAAAATCATAAGTCATTCTTGTCAATACATTGTCTGTTCTTTGTATTACTTTTGAGTTAGGTGGCACTTCCCTACAAATCTGATATTCCACGGGCTATAAGAAATCCACCATTGACTCGGTGGGGAAACCCCCAACCCAAGTATGTCTCAAGGGTTGGAGTCTCTAATTCTGATACACCACACGACACTAGGCCAGCGTAATATAATATACCTGGATCGGAAAATCAAGTTTTTGGGCAATGAGTTATCTGAACTTTTTCCCTCTTCAGGGAACCACCTAACATCTCTTTATGCCCTATTTTAGCCTTTTCTGAACATGCATCATTCTGAAATTTTAAAATATAAAAGTCTGATTTCTGTATTAGTCTGTCTCTGTTATGGCATTTTTTGAATTGGTATCATCATACCAAGACTTGCAAGTTGTTATTCTGAGCCATATATTATTATTTTATTCTAAAATAATGTTCAGGCCACTTGATCATGCATATAGTGTAAGAAGAGTCATATCTCAAATCATAAGTCAAAAATCATGCACAGGCTTTCCATTCATTCAACAATTTCAATAAGTAGTGGCCAATTTCTCAAAAACATTCCTGAAGTTTCTTGGTTTATCAATCGCAACACTTAGAATCATTAAAACATTCCTCTCTCCCATTCTTAATCATCATGAATTTCACATAAGACAAATCGTATCTTGAATTATTCTATAAACCATAAAATCTAAGGATTCATAACTTGTAAATCAAATAATAAAGTAATGGGAGAGAGAGATTATATATTTCATGCTCTCGATTCACAATTCACGATTTTCAATGCATACGTACATATATATAATTCAAATTAATTTGGGGGAAGGCCGAAAGACCAAAACAATATTATTGAAGCTTCTAAAATATGAATGTATTAATAAATTCAAAAACCCCTTTCTTACAATCATGATTTCTATACCCATGAGATTTTACGAAAACCCCGCGTACCTCGATTATGAAGAATAATGGCTGATCCTTGAAGCCTACGATTTGGGAATTCCAAATCTCCGATCAATTTGGAAAACCCACGGTTGAATCTTGAGTTTCTTGGAGGAGAAGTATGTGAACTAGTGTTTTTGTTTTGAGGGAAATCTTGAAAATGTCGTATATTATGCTTGTAGAGGTCTAAATCTCCTATTTGGGAGTTTTAAGAGACTTGAAAAAAATATCCAAATTACCCTTGTTAACTTCTGAATGAAATTGGAAAAATTTAAACTGGGAAACCAATCTTATGGGCCACCGTGACACGCCACTATCGCGGTGGCTCACTGGAAATTGACGAATAGGAATTTGGCCCACTCCGTGATGCACCACCATCGCGGAGTCTCACTAGAAATTGACCATCGTCATTTAAAACCTCTCCGCGATGCACCAAGGATAGGAATAATAGTGTTTTACGATTAGGAGTTAAATTAACCATAACTCCTTCACCGAGTGTCCATTTTGGACGAATCTTATGTCGATGAAAAACTTATTCGATCATATACGTAATGAAAAGTTGAAATCTAAGGAATTCCATAGGGAAATAAGCATAAATCATTCTAGAAGCCAATGCTTGATACTTTAGGAACAAAAAAATTCAGCTAGGAAAAACTTCAGGGTGTTACAATATCCCCCCCGGGAACATTCGTCCCCGAATGTTGACGCGAGACACAGACAAGCATAGTTTTAAACATACTAAGGAATATAAAGAGTAATGCAAGGATTGTACCTTCCAATTCATCATTCATTGGATCAAAAGGGTTTGGGTATCTAGCTCTCATGTCAACTTGTGATTCCCAAGTTGCTTCTTCAGTTTTATGATTTTTCCACAACACTTTAACTAAGGATTTCTCTTTGTTCTTCAATTTTCTAACTTGGCGATCCAAAGTTTCTACAGGTTCTTCTTCATAGGATAAGGAGTCTGTCACTTTGATTTCTTCAACAGGTAACACTAAAGAATGGCCTCCCATGCACTTCTACAACATAGATATCTGAAATACCGGATGAACAAAACCTAAACCGGCAGGAAATTCTAAATCATACGCAACTCCACCTATCCTTCTCACAATCTGGAATGGTCCTACATAGCGAGGACTCAACATAACCTTCTTCCCAAATTGCATTACTCCCTTCATGGGAGAAACCTTAAGAAACACCCAATCTTTAACCTCAAACTCTAGATCTCTTCTCCTAACATCGGAGTAGGATTTCTGACGACTTCGAGCTGTCTTAAGTCGTTCTCTAATGAATTTCACATCCTCCATTGCTTGATGAACAAGATCAAGCCCAAACATCTACGTCTCACCCACTTCATACCACCCTATTGGTGACCTACATTTTCTCCCATACAATACCTCAAATGGTGCTATCTTAATACTGGAATGGAAACTGTTATTATATGCGAATTCTATCAGGGGCAGGTGTTCTACCCAACTACCTTTAAAATCAATCACACAGGCCCTCAACATATCCTTAAGGGTCTGAATGGTGCGCTCAGCCTGCCTATCAGTCTGAGGGTGAAAAATAGTGCTTAGGTTCACTTGGGTACCTAAACCTCTCTGAAAAGATCTCCAAAATTGAGAAGAAAATTATGTACCTCGGTTGGATATGATGGACACAGGTGCCCCATGCAAATGAACTATTTTTGCAATGAACATCCTGGTATAATCCTCTCCCAAATAATTAGTCCTGATAGGTAGAAAGTGAGTTGACTTGGTCAGCCTATCTACAATCACCCAAATGGAATCATACAGGTTTCGGGACCTCGAAAGTCCTATAATGAAGTCTATATTAATTATCTCCCACTTCCACAAAAGACAAAGCTATCTCTTGAGAAGAACCACCTGGCCTCATATGTTCTACTTTTAGCTTTTTGACAATTCAAACACTTGGCAACATAGTTAGCCACATCACGCTTCATATTATTCCACCAATAAAGGGTTTTCAAATCACGATACATCTTAGTAGAGCCAGGGTGAACAACATACCTCAACGTGTGAGCTTCATCAAGGATTATCTTCCTCATACCAGCTACATCTGGTACACAGAACCTACCCTGGTATCTCAAAATACCATCACTACCTATTTCAAATGACATTACCTTTTGTTGACCCACATCTTTTTTGATCTGCATCAAGATGGAATCTTCAACCTGCTTCTCTTTATTTTTTGCACAAAGGGAAGATTTTGCTATCTCATGAACAACCATTCCTTTATCCTTGGAATCCAAAAGTCGCACTCCTAGATTTGCAAGTTGGTGAATATCCTTCACTCTCTCCCCCTTTTCTTTGCCTACATGAGAAAGACTTCCCATAGATAACCTGTTGTGGGCATCGGCTACAATATTCGCCTTACCCAGATGATAGTGCAGGCTTATGTCATAGTCTTTTAAAAGTTCCAACCATCGCCTCTGCCTGAGATTTAATTCTTTCTGTCAGAAAACATACTGTAAACTTTTATGGTCAGTAAATATATCAACATGTACCCCATATAAATAGTGCCATCAGATCTTAAGTTCAAAAAACACATCTGCTAACTCCAAGTCATGAGTAGGGTAGTTCCGATCATGCACCTTCAACTGCCTAGATGCATAAGCCACTACCTTACCATGCTGCATAAGAACACACCCAAGTCCCACTCAGGACGCATCACAGTATACAACAAAACCTTCTGTACCCTCCGAAAGAGTCAAAATAGGAGTAGTAGTCAACTTGTCTTTCAACTTCTCAAAACTATTCTCACAAGAGTCAGGCCATAAAAACTTCACCTTTTTCTGAGTCAACTTAGTAAGTGGTGCAGCTATGGAAGAAAAACTCTCTACGAACCTCCTGTAATAACCCGCCAAACCTAAGAAGCTCCAAATGTCTGTTGGAGTCATGGGTCTGGGCCATTTTCTCACTGCCTCAACCTTTTGGGTATGAATCTTAATGCCCTCACTAGACATAATATGTCCCAAGAAAGCAATAGTATTTAACCTGAATTCACACTTGAAGAACTTTGCATTCAACCTATGATCTTTGAGAGTCTAGAGGATAATTCGGAGGTGATTGGCATGGTCCTCCTCACTTTTGGAATAAATCAAGATAACATCAATGAAAACTATGACAAATAAGTCTAAAAACTGTCGGAACACCCTATTCATTAGGTCCATGAAGGTTGAAGGGGCGTTAGTCAACCCGAAGGACATGGCTATGACTTCATAATGACCATATCTAGTTCGGAAAGCCGTCTTGGGAATGTCTGACTCCCTAAATTTCAATTGATGATATCCTGAACGAAGGTCTATTTTAGAAAAACACTTAGCACCCTAAAGTTGGTCAAATAGATCATCAATCCTAGGAAGCGGATACTTATTCTTGATAGTGACCTTGTTTAACTAGCGCTAATCTATGCACATACGCAGGGAACCATCTTTCTTTCACACAAAAAGTATAGGTGCACCCCATGGAGAAACACTAGGATGGACGAAACCTTTATCTAAGAGGTCTGCTAGCTGCTTTTTCAAATCTTTTAACTCTGCTGGAGCCATTCTATATGGAGGAATGGGAATTCATTAACTACAGGGATAGACTGAAGAGGAAGACTTTCAATGTTAAAATCTTTAACTCGAATAAGGTGATACAAGAAACCTTTGGAAATAAGTTTACGGGCCCTGAGATAAGATATAAAGTGCCCTCTAGGTGCTAAAGAGTGCCCTTCCTATTTTATTGCTGGCTCATTCAGAAAAGAAAAAGTAACTTTTTAGGTTCTACAGTCTAGTGTGGCATAACACGAATGGAGCCAGTCCATCCCTAGGATAGCATCAAAATCAAACATATCAAGCTCTACTGGCACAATATCCCGGATAAGAATAAACACAAAACAATTTTTATATATCCTCCTAGCCACAAAAGAATCACCCACTAGAGTGGAAACAGAGAAAGGGTCGGTAATGACTTCAGGCTCAATCCCAAAACCAACAGCCTCATATGGGGTCACATAAGTCAAGGTAGACCCGGGGATCAAGTAACACATAAACATCATGGAAAAAGATTTGTAACATATTGGTGACAACATCTGGTGAGGCCTCTGCCTTTTGGCGGTTAGTCAAAGCATACAGCCGATTGCGACCGCTTCTGGCAGCTAAAGTAGTGCCCTTTTAAGGCGGTGGTGGTGCGGAATAATTTGCCTAAGATTTGCACCACCAACATTCCTTCTAGCAGATGGAAAATCCCTCTATAAGTGACCCGGCTGACTACATGAATAACATACAAATGATTCCCACTGGCACCTTTCTGGATGATTCCTACCACAAGTCTCACACCATGGAAAAGTACGATGCTACGGAGGCATTCTACCCTGTGACTGAGTATCCTGAGCTCTGGATCCTTGATTAGTCTGGAAACTCTGAGATCTTCCGTCAACTGAAGGTCTGGGCACCGGGGCACTGCCTGCAGACTGTACATTACCCCAATTCTTTTTCTTTTTATTCTTCTACCATTTATTGCCCCACTTACCACTTTACAGCTGACTGTGATGCTGATATGCTATTTTGGCTCTCTTTGTCTGCCTGTCCTTCTCTCTAGATTCAATAATTTTCTTTTTTTTTCTTCTACATGTTGTATATGGACTGACAGCCTAGCAAAGTCTATATCCCTATTTAGCATCGCCCCTTGACATTCAAGCACTAGATCATCCGAAAGGCTGGATGCAAACTTTCTAATTTAGGCTCTATTCATCTCTGGTGCATAGTGGGCTAATTGGTTAAAATTCAAAGTGTAATCTTGGAGACTCATATTTCCCTGCTTCAGATTCATAGACTCCTCAGTTTTAGCCTCTATCAACTCTAGAGGAAAGAACCGATCAAGGAAGGCTTTCACAAATTTACCACAAACTGTGGGCTCAACACTCTCTCCCTCTCTGTATCTCATCCACAAACTCCTGTTGATCTTCTTCTACCTTGGTTCCAGTAAACTTGGACGGGTTTATTCTCATGAACTGACCCACCCTAGTAGCCTCAGATGTAAAAGATACAAACCCAACATCTTCTAATTGTTAAGCTTGATTGGCTACCAACTGTGCCAACATATGAATAGAATATCTGAATTATGCATTAAAAATATCTCTCTGAGATATCGGGGGATGGTTAACATTGGTCCATGGAGCTCAAGGTGGGATGGTCGGGACTGGAGGTACTTTTGGAGTAGGAATAGGTTCTTGGGTGAGAGCTCTATTATGGGTTCGCATCCCATGAGTGGGATAAACCTCATCTGTCTGTGCATTCTGATCGATAGTGCAATGAGGAGGCATGATCGATTTTTTTGAAAAGAAAGAGCGCATTGATTAGAGGCAGATTAGACTCCAAAGCATGAATTAGATCATAAAGAGGGGAAACATTCCTAAATTCCTAGTAGCCCCTGTTTATAAGTGTGGCGCTCTACACATCCATAAATAAGACTCTACCCGATGCGATTTCATAGACACCCTGGGACCATGAACCATGCTCTGACACCAAGTTTGTCACGCCCCAAATTGAGGCCCTGGCTGTGACGAGCATCCCGAACCATGAAGGCTCAAACACCCTTCTAAACTTGAAATCATATACACCATTCATACATAAACAAGGAAATCTAGAAATTATAGCAAGGTGGAATCATAGTCATAAATCTGATATGAATTTAGCACTTAAGAACAAAATCCAAAACTAACTAGCAACATCTGCAAACCGTCTGCAAAATCTCTACTACATGATCACTAATACAATCTAAAAACTGGGACAAGGCCCCCAGTAGACCAAAACCATATCTAATAATATTTTTTTGAAAGTAAACAGGCCTTCTGGAATAAAGAAGGCTCACCAGCTGGACATTGCAACTCTGTCTGATAAAATCTATTGCTTTTCTAGACCCCAAGACTGAGCCTCAGAACCTGGAGGGAGGAGGGGGCTCAATACAGATGTACTGGTATGAAAAGTAATCCAAAATAAAACTTTTATATAAGTAAAATAGTGGAGAGAAATTTGTTAAAACATCATGCATAAACAATTCTCAAAACACATGGGCACTTCCTAAAAATCATAAGTCATTTTTTTCAATACACTGTCTGTTTTTTGTATTACTTCTGAGTTAGGTGGCACTACCCTACAACTCTGATAATCCATGAGCTATATGAAATCTGTCATTGACTCAGCAAGGAAACCCCCAACCCAAGTATGCCGCAAGGGTTGGAGTCTCTGATTCAGATACGCCACACAACACTAGGCCAGCGTAATATAATATACTTGGATAAAAAAATCACGGTTTTGGAAAATGAGTTATCTGAACTCGTGCCCTCTTCAGGGAACAACCTAACAGCTCTTTATGCGCTATTTTAGCCTTTTCTGAACTTGCATCATTCTAAAATTTTAAAACATAAAAGTCTGATTTTTGTATTAGTCTATCTCTGTTATGACATTATCTGAATTGGTATCGTCATACCAATACTTGCAAGTCATTATTCTGATACATATATGATTATTTCATTCTAAAATAATGTTCAGGCCACTTGATCATGCATATAGTGTAAGAAGAGTCATATCTCAAATCATAAGTCAAAAATCATGCAAATGCTTTCCATTCATTCAATAATTTCAATAAGTAGTGGCCAATTTCTCAAAAACATTCCTGAAGTTTCTTGGTTTATCAATATCAATACTTAAAATCATTAAAGCATTCCTCTCTCCAATTCTTAATCATCATGAATTTCACATAAGACAAATAGTATCTTGAATCATTCTGTAAACCATAAAATGTAAGGATTCAAACTTGTAAATCAAATAATAAAGTAATGGGAGAGAGAGATTATATATTTCATGCTCTCGATTTACAATTCATGATTTTCAATGCATAAGTACATATATATAATTCAAATCAATTTGGGGGAAGGCTTAAAGACCAAAACAATATTATCGAAGCTTCTAAAACATGAATATATTCATAAATTTAAAAACCCCTTTCTTAAAATCATGATTTCTATACCCATGAGAATTTAGGAAAAGCCTGCATACCTCGATTATGAAGAATAATGGTTGATTCTTGAAGCCGATGGTTCGGGGATTCCAAATCTCCGATCAATTTTCAAAGCCCACGATTGAATCTTGAGTTTCTTGGAGGAGAAGTATATGAACTAGGTTTTTGTTTTGAGGAAAATCTTTAAAATGTCATATATTATGCTTGTAGAGGTCTAAATATCCTGTTTGGACATTTTAAGAGACTTAAAAAAAGTCCAAACTACCCATGTTAACTTCTGAACGAAATTGGAAAAATTTAAATTGAGAACCCCATCTTATGGGCCACCGCGATGCGCCACTATCGCGGTGGCTCACTTGAAATTGATGAATGGGAATTTGGCCCACTCCGCGATGCACCACCATCGCGGAGTCTAATAGGAAATCGACCATCATCATTTAAACCCTCTCCGCGATGCGCCTAGGACAGGAATGACAGTGTTTTATGACTAGGACTTAAATTAACCATAACTTCTTCACTGAGTATCTGTTTTGGATGAATCTTATGTCGATGAAAAACTTATTCGATCATCTACGTAATAAAAATTTTAAATCTAAAGAATTCCATATGGAAATAAGTATAAATCATTCTAGAATCCAATGCTTGATACTTTAGGGTACAAAAAAATTCAGCTAGGAAAAACTTTGGGGCGTTACAAAATTGCACTTGACCAAGGCTTTACATAACTTAGCATTCCATTGCTTAGGTGTTTATTTCAATCCATACATAAATTTAAGAAGTCTGCACACTTGAATGGCCCCTTTACTCTTGAATCCTTGAGGATGTTCCATGTAGATAACATTGTAAGAAAACATTGAATACATCCATTTGGTGAATGTGCCAGCTCTTAGATGCGTAATAGCTAGTACAGTTCTAAGAGTAACCATCTTAACTATAGGACTGAAGGTCTCTTGATATTTAATACCTTTCTTTTGGCTATAACCTTTGGCAACTAACCTTGCCTTAAACCTTTCCACCTCTCATGTATCCTTCTATTTGATCTTGTATATCCATTTACTTTTAATAGGTCTCTTATCTGATGGTAGATTAACCACCTTCCAGGTTTGATTATCTAGTATTGTGATTTCTTTTTTCATTTCCTTTACCCACCAAGGGTCCTTCACAACCTCTGCATAAGAAGAACGTTCAATGTTATTAGAAAAGGAAGCCAAATAACTTTACTACCTAGGTGAAACAACATTGTAAGAGATATAGTTGGACAGTGTATAAGGTATGTTGTCATAAATATTTATGGACACAAATTCCTTCATCCATCTTGGTGGATGTGATGACCTTGTAAGTTTTTTGATTGGAACAGGGTTATAGGAAGCAGTTATATCAACTGTATTTTTTGGATTGAGAACATAATTAGGTTACTGAGCAGGCTCAGGTCGTTGAGAAAATTTAGTATGTTGAGTCTCATGTTGTTCCTCGTGTCCATATACTTGTGTGAAATCCATGTTAAGCGTATGAGAAGATATCTCAAGAGGATCTATGTCTGTGTGCATAGAATTATGATCAGGTGAAATGAACTATTTCTGTGAGCTTGTTGTATATCAACACATTTAAATGAAATAGTGTCTTTTCTGGATGTAACATACCTATTGACTAAGAAAATTTGTTAGTGGTATCATATAAAAGTAACCTTTTCGAGTCTCTGAGTAGACCATATGAATAGCCATTCTAGTTCTAGGCATTAATTTATCAATTTCATGAATAGTTTTAGCATAACAAAGACAACCTAGTACTTTCAAGTATATAAGAGAAGGCTTTCTACCATGTATTTTTTCATAAGGTGATATACCATTTAAAATAGATGAAGAGATCCGATTAATAAGATATACTGCAGCTTTTGCACATAGACCCCATTACTTAAGAGGTATGTTAGCTTGAAATTTGATAGCTCTAGTTAATTCTAAAATATGCCTATATTTTCTGTCGACTAAGCCATTTTGTTAAGGTGTATGAGCACAAGATGTCTGATGAATTATAATATATTTAATACATAATTCTAAGGTGAAGCTATTCACAAATTCTATACCATTATCACTTCTTATTATCTTGGTACATGCATCATACTGAGTTTTCACATGAGTGATGAAATGTTGAAGTAAGGTGGAAATATCTAATTTGAATTTTAGTAGGAAAATCCATTCCATCTAGTGAGATCATCTACTATGGTTAAAAAGAATCTAAACCATCATGAGTAACCACTTTATAGGGTCCCCAAAAATCAAGATGAATAAGATCAAAAGCTTTATTCTCATAGAAGAACAAGTAGGAAATGGAATCCTAGCTTGTCTTGAAGTGGGACAAACAGAAAAATTATTTATACTATCAACAATTTGAGATCTATTTCCTAGAAACAAAATAGCAAGAGTCTTAAATAGAACATGTCCTAGTCTTTTATGCCAAAGATTAATGTCATCTTTGTCTCTATAAGTCTTGACAGTGAAGCTAAAACTAGACTAAAATCCACTTTGTCCTGGCAGCCGTTGTCTTATTAAGAAGTAAAGACCATTTTTTTCTCTACTAATATCCTTTACCTTTCTATTATAAAGGTCCTGAAAAATATAAAAGTTATTGGAAAATGTATTAGAACATTGTAATTGTCTAGTTTCCTTTGAGACAGACATTAAGTTGCACTTGAATTGAGGAACATGTAACACATTTTGTAAAGTACTCTGATATGATATATCAGTTTTACTAGTGTGTTTTATCACTAAAACATCACCATATGGTAAAAACACCTTTCTAGATACCTCAAGTTGAGTTATTGAGTTTTTGTTCAATATCTCAATGTATGAGGTCATATGATTAGTAGCACCTGTGTCAATGATCCACTCTTATGAGTTATTGACAACATTCAAGGCTCTTATGTTACTTTTTATGTTGACCACAACTTTATTAGAGGTCTTGGATTCATCTTGTTTCAGCATTTGACAAATATGTTCAAATTTCTCTTAAGTGAACCTTAGTGGAACCATCGTGCTATTACTAGAAATAGTAGAAGGTATATCCAGTGTTGTAGCCTAAATATGACTGAGCATATAGTTAGGATATATATTATAAGATTGAGACACCTGATAAGCCTGAGTGTTGTGTTTGCTGATTTATATAAGAAGCAGGCTAGTCTTGAACTACAACATACACACTTAGACCATTTATTTATTGTTACTTATATCTGGGTTCATAATCCTTACCAGTAGTATCCATCCCCTTGTGATCACTATGTTTAGAATGACCAAGAGGATAGCTTATAAGCCTAAAGCAATCTTTTTTTAAATGACCTTTAAGCTTGTAATTCTCACAAATGGCATTTGAATTATATGATGAGAAGTAAGGTCTCTTATCCCTCTGAAAATTAATTTTTGATTAAAGTGCAGAGTTATAAATTTCAGGTGCAATCTCTAATACACCAACATTATTAGCACCATCATAGTTCTTTAACTCTCATCACTACTGACCATTGAATAACCTTGGTTCACAGTAAGTAATGGACTCATCAATAGAATTTAACTCTCTTTAGAATGAGGATAACTACAAGTAAGTGAAGATACCATTGATTCAAACTCATCCCACAATGCCTTCGATTTAGAAAAGTAAGAAGCTATTGACTGGATTTCTTGATTAATTTGAGAGATTTTCAGATGTAGATTGTAAGTTCTTGAGCCATCAAGTTTGTCAAATCTTTCCCTTACATCTTCCCAAACAACATATGCATTAGATGCAATACTACACCCCCAATCAGATCACTAGCTACAGAATTCATAATCCAAGATAGCACAGCTGCATTTACTCTTTCCCATTGCCCCTATAACTCCACTGGATATGATTCCTTTTTACAAGAATCATCAACCATTCCTAGTTTATTATGACCCAAAAGGGCAATTCTCATTGACTTACTCTATAAAATGTTATTTTCACTACTCTTTAATTGGAAAGATATCTTAGTTATACCACTTCCATCAGTAGATGCCATGTCATGAGCCGAACTAGGGCCTGGCTGTGACGGACATCCCAAACTAAGAATGCCTGGGCATTCTACTCTATCTGGTAATCATGCACAATATTCACATCATAAAAAAAGATGTGGAATATAATTTGATACGGAAACATGGTCATACTCTGGATTAAGTTTAACAAGAAGGGATGAAATCTGAAAATCACTAACAATATCTGGAACAATCTGCGAAATCTCTACTACATGATCTAAAGATAACTGTTTGAAAAGTTGGGACAAGGCCCCCAGTAGACCAAAATAATAACTGATAATAAATGTCTGAAAATAACTAGGCCTTCTGAAATATAGAAGGCTCACCGACTAGACTCTACACTTCTGTTTGAATAAATCTACTGCTTATCAGGACCCCTAGACTATGCCTCAGAACTTGGAAGGTAAGAGGGAGGTCAATATAGATGTACTGGTATGCAGAGCAATCCAAAATAAAGCTTTTAATATAAATAAAATAGTTGAGATCTAGTCATAAAACATCACATACGATATAAATTCCAAAACACATGGGCGTTTTGATAATCATAAAATTTTTTCTGTCACTGCAATTTCTGATCTTCGAATTACTTCTGAGTTAGGTGGGACACCCCTATAAGTCTAAAATCCTATGGGATATATGGATTCCTCCATTGACTCGGCGGGGAAGCCCCCAACCCAAGTGCGCCGTAAGGGTTGGGGTGTCTGAGTCTAATACGCCACAGGGCACTAAGCCAGCGTAATATAATATACCCAGATTGAAAAATCATGATTTTGGGCAATGAGTTGTCAGAACTCGTGCCTTATTTGGGGGACCACCTAATATCCATTTCTAAACATGTATCATTTTGAAATCTTAAGTCATGAAAATTTTATTTCTATGTTTGTCTGGGTCTATTATGGAATTGTCTATTTTGGTATCATCAAACCAAGACTTTAAAACACATTTTTTCTGAGCCATAATTCAATAAGCATGATCTTTTCATTAAAATATAGTTCAGAACACTCAAACATGCAATTCGCATAAGAGAATTCATGTTCCAAAAATATAAGTCAACGCTATGCAAAAGTTCTCATCCTTTTAATAAACAAGTGGTGGTCATGTAGTCTTTAACAAACTATGCAACTCTTTTCATTAGATGATTATGTTCAACATTCATCAACATAAACAACCCTCTCTCTTTTGGAATCAAAATCATGATACAAATATAACAATATTCAAGATATTTCATAACATGCTTTTCAAGATGCATTCAAACGATTTCATAGTATATCATAAGTAAATGAAAATCATCACAAGAGAGAGATTGTTTCATGAATCATGCTCTCAATCCAATCATCAACCTTAAAACACATGCTTACATATATATAAAATTTCAAATCAATTTGGGGGAAGGCCTAAATGCCAAAACAATATCATTAAAGCTTCTGAAACATGAATATATTCATAAATCTGAAACCCTTTTCTTAAAAACATAATTTTTATGCCCATGAGATTTTAGAAAAACCCTGCGTACCTCAATCTCGGAAAATAATAGATGATTCATGAAGCGTATGGAGTAGGGATTCAAACTCTCTAATTATCTTCTAAAATCCACGGTTGAATCTTGAGCTATTTAGGATTCTTGTTTGAAACCCTAGAGAGTGTTCTGGTGAATTTTTGAAGAAAATATGAATAATGTGGGCACTTGGGAGTATAATCCCATGTTTAAGCTGATAAGGGGGGGGGGGGGAATACCTAATATGGCCTTAATGAGATGGAATAAAATATAACTGGGAGCTTAATTTTATGGGCCACCACGACGCGCCATAATTGCGGTGGCTCACTTGAAATTGACGAATGAGATTCTTAGAGTCACCGCAATGCGGAGCCATCGCGTTGTCCCACTGGTTGGGACCTGAAGCTTCAGCGTGACACGCCACAATCACTCTAGGCTACTAGAATTTGACAATTGTTAAATTGACCCACTCTGCGATGTGCCAAGCACCAAAATGATGGTGTTTTATGATTAGGACTTAAATTAGCCATAACTTCTTGCCTGGATATCAGATTTGGGCGAATCTTATATCAGCAAAAATCTTATTCAATTTCCCACATGATAAAAAATTGAAATTAGGGAAATTATATTTGATTTAAACTTTACTCATTTTCGAAGACAAAAATAAGACTAAGTCTCTTTGACACTATTCTAGTCATTTAACTCTAATAGCATATTACCACGAGCTAACACACGGATAATTTTTGCGGGGTGTTACATTATCCGCCCTTGGGATCATTTATCCCTAAATGATAATGCGGAACACAAACAAGCACAATTTAAACTATACTAAGGCCATAAAAGAATAAGACAAAGATTGTACCTTCCATTTCATCATTCACCGGATCAAATAAGGCTGGGTATCTATCTCTCATGTCATTTTATGATTCCCAAGTTACTTCCTCAACTTTCTAATTTTTCTACAACACTTTGATCGAGGCTATTTCTTTACTCCTCAGTTTCCTAACTTGGCGATCCAAGACTGCCACAGGATCTTCTTCATAGGATAAGGAGTCTGTCACTTTGACCTCCTCTACATGCAATACTAATGAATGGTATCTAATATATTTCTTCAACATAGATATGAAAAATACTGGATGAACAGAACCCAAACTTGCCGACAACTCTAACTCATATGAAAAATACTGGATGAACAGAACCCAAACTTGCCGGCAACTCTAACTCATACGTAACCCGACCTATCCTTCTCAAAATCTGGTATGGCCCTATATAGTGAGGACTCAACTTACCTTTCTTCCCAAATAGCATAACTCCCTTATTAGGGGAGACTTTGAGAAACACCCAATCACTAACCTCAAACTCTAAGTCTCTTGTACTAACATCGGCTTAGGATTTTTGTCTACTTTGGGCTATTTTAAGTCGTTCTCTAATAATTTTCACATCCTTTATCACCTTATGAACAATATTCAGCCTGAATAACTGAGTTTCACCCACTTCATACCACCCTATCAGTGATTTACATCTTCTCTCATGCAAAGCTTCAAATTGAGCCATCTTAATACTGGTATGGTAGCTATTATTATAAGCTAACTCTATTAACGACAAGTGATCTATCCAGATACCTTTGAAGTTAATTACACAATCTCTCAACAAATTCTCAAGGGTCTGAATGGTGCGCTTAGCTTACCCATCAGTCTGAGGGTGGAAAGCAGTACTTAGGTTTACTTGGGTACCTAAACCCCTCTAAAAACACCTCTAAAACTGTAAAGAGAATTGCATACTTCTGTTAGATATGATGGATACAGGTTCCCCATGCAAATGGACTATATCCTTGATGTATAGATTGGCATAATCATTTCCTGAAAAGTTGGTCCTCACAGGCAGAAAGTGAGCTAACTTGGTCAGCCTATCAACAATTACCCAAATAGAATCATACTGATTTTAGGACCTCAAAAGTCCTGTAATAAAATCCATCTTGAAAACTATAACAATGAAACTATAACAAACAGATCTAGAAACTGACAGAACATCCTGTTCATAAGATCCATGAAGGCTGTAGGGGCGTTAGTCAACCCAAAAGATATGACTAGGAATTCGCAATGACCGTATCTAGTTTGGAAGGCTGTTTTGGGAATATCTGAATCTCTAAATTTCAAATGATGGCATCCCAAATTAAGGTGTATCTTTGGAAAATATTTAGCACCCTAAAGTTGGTCAAAGAGATTATCAATCCTAGGAAGAGGATATTTATTTTTAACAGTGCTTTTATTTAGCTGGCGATAATCTATGCACATACGCAAGGAAACATATTTCTTTCGCATGAAGAGTGCAGGTGTACCCCAGGGAGAAATAATGGGATGTATAAAACCTTTGTCTAGAAGGTCTGCTAGCTGTTCTTTCAACTCTTTCAGTTCTGCAGGAGCCATTCTATAAGGTGGAATAGAAATGGGATGGGTTTCTAGCAACAAATCAATACCAAAATCTATCTCCTTATTAGGTGGTATTCTTGGGAGATCATCTGGAAAGAATTCTGGAAACTCATTTACACAGGGACTGACTAGAGAGGAAGACTTTCGGCATTAGAATCTTTAACCCAAATAAAATGATACAAATAACCTTTGGTTATAAGTTTATGGGCTTTGAGATAAGATATAAAGTTCCTTCTAGGTGCTACAAAATTCCTCTCCTATTCTATCACTGGTTCATTCAGAAAAGAAAAGGTGACTCTTTGGGTTCTACAATTTAATATGGCATAGCACGAATGAAGCCAATCCATCCCTAGGATAGCATCAAATTTAATCATATAAAAGTCTATGAGGTCTGCCACGGTATCCCGACCATAAAAAATCACCACACAATTTTTATACACTCTCCTGGCCACAACAGAATCACCCATTAGAGTGGAAACAGAGAAAGGTTCTGAAATTTCATTGGGCTCAAACCCAAAACTGACAGCCACATAAGGGGTCACATAGGATAAGGTAGACCCGGGATCAAGTAATACATAAGCATCACGAGAAAAGATTTGTAACGTATCAGTGACTACGTCTAGCGAGGCTTGTGCCTCCTAGCAGTTGGACAAAGCATACAACCGATTGCGACCACTTTCGGTAGCTGAGGTGGCGCCCTTTTGGGGTGGTGGTAGTTTGGAAGAATTTACTTGTGACTTAGATCTACCAACATTCCTCCTAGCGTAGAGACAATCTCTTTAAAAGTGACCTGACTAGCCATATGAATAACACACCAGCGTGCCCAACTGACACCTCCCTGGGTATTGCTTTTCGCAAGTCTCACACCACGGAAAAGGACAATACTGCTGAGCCACATTGCCCTGTGGATGAGTATCTTGAGCTCTGGGTCTATGAATAGTCTAAAAAATTTAAGATTATCTATCAACTGGGGGTCTGGGGCGCTAGCTACAGACTGTGCATTACTCCAAAACTTCTTCTTTTGCCATCTATTCCCCCAATTACCGCTCTGTGGCTGATTGTGGTTCTGATCCGCTGTTCTGACTCTCTTTGCCTGTCTGTCCTTCTCCCTAGACTTAATGATTCTCTTCTTCTGCTCCACTACCTGCTATATATGCACTGACAGCCTAGAGAAGTCTATGTCCCTGTTCAGCATAGCCCCCTTACATTCAATCACTAAGTCATCCGAAAGGCCGGATGCAAATTTTCTGATTCAGGCTCTCATATTACCAGCCATCTCCAGAGCATAGCGAGCCAGTTGGTTGAACTTCAGAGTGTACTCCTTGACTCTTATTTTTCCTTGTTTAAGGTTTATAAACTCCTCAGCTTGGGCCTCTCTCAACTCAAGGGGAAAGAATCGATCAAGGAAGGCTTCCATGAACTCGCCCCATACTGTGGGCTCAACACTCTCACCTTTAGAATCCTCCCACTCATTATACCACTGGTTCGAAACTTCTTTAAGATGGTAAGCTTCCAATTCTACCTCTTCTAGCTCGTCTACATGCATCACCTTAATGATCTTCTCCATCTCATCCACAAACTCCTGTGGATCCTCCTCTACTTTGGTGCCCAAAAACTTGGGCGGGTTCATTCTCATGAACTAACCCACCTAGTAGCCTCAGATGAGAACAATGCAGATCCAACATCTTTCGACCGTTGAGTCTGTGTGGCTACCAACTGATCAAGTATGTGAATGGACTATCTAAATTCTGCATTCGATATGTCCTTCTGAGAAAACTGAGGACGATTAGTATTTGTTCTTGGAGCTCAAGGAGGACTAGTCGGGACTGGAGTTACTCCCGATCTAGGAACAGGTTCAGGGGTGTGTGCTCTATTATAGGTCCGCATCCCATGGGTAGGGTGAACTTTATCATCTTGAGTATTCTAATTGTTGGAGCGACAAGGAGGCATGACTATTTTCTAAAATGCGATAGATCATTGATTAGGGGACAATTCTAATTCAGACTTTAACGCACGAACTAAATCATAAAGAGGGGAAACACTTTCCTAATGTCTAGTAGCCTCCTGCTTATAAGTGTGGCGCGCTACACACCCATAAACAAGACTCTACCCGACGTGATTTCGAAGACACCCTGGGACCATAAACCATGCTTTGATACCAAGTTTGTCACGATCTGAACTAGGGCCTGGCTGTGATAGACATCCTAAACCAAGAAGGCCCGGGTGTCCTACTCTATCTGGTAATCATATAAAACATTCACATCATAAAATATGATGCAAAAATATAATCTGATATGGAAACATGGTCATACTCTAGATTAAGTTTAATAATAAGGAATGAAATTTGAAAATCACTAACAACATCTGGAACAGTCTGTGAAATCTCTACTACATGATCTAAATATAACTGTTTGAAAGGCTGGGACAAGGCCCCCAGTAGACCAAAACCATAACTGATAATAAATGTATGAAAATAACTAGTCCTTCTGAAATATATAAGGCTCACCAAATAGACCTTGCACTTCTGTCTGAAGAAATCTACTGCTTATCAGGTCCCCTAGACTGTGCCTCAGAACTTGGAAGGTAAGGGGAGAGGGGGTCAATACAGATGTATTGGTACGCAAAGCAATCCAAAATAAAGCTTTTAATATAAATAAAATAGTTGAGAGCTAGTTATAAAACATCACATACGATATACATTTCAAAACACATGGGCGTTTTGATAATCATAAAAACCTTTCTGTCAGTGCAATTTCTAATCTTCGTATTACTTATGAGTTAGGTGGTACACCTCTACAAGTCTAAAACCCCATGGGCTATATGGAGTTCTCCATTGACTCAGAGGGGAAGCCCCTAAACCAAGTGTACCATAAGGGTTAGAGTGTCTGAGTACGCCACAGGGCACTATGCCAGCGTAATATAATATACCCAGATCGACAAATCATGGTTTTGGGCAATGAGTTGTCTGAACTCGTGCCTTTTTCAGGGGACCACCTAATATCTCTTTATGCCCAATTTTATCCATGTATAAACATGTATCATTCTGAAATCTTAAGTCATGAAAATCTAGTTTCTATATTTGTCTGGGTCTGTTATGGCATTGTCTATTTTGGTATCGTCATACCAAGACTTTACAAGTCATGTTTTCTGAGCCATAATGCAATAAGCATGATCTTTTCATTAAAACATAGTTCAGACCACCCAAACATGTAATTCTCATAAGAGATTTCATGTTTCGAAAACTTAAGTCAAAGCAATGCAAAAGTTCTCATCCTTTTAATAAACAAGTGGTAGCCATGTAATCTTTAACAAACTTTGCAACTCTTTTCATTATATAATTATGTTCAACATTTATCAACATAAACAACCATCTCTCTTTTGGAATCAAAATCATAATCCAAATATAACATTATTCAAGATATTTCATAACATGCTTTTCAAGATGCATTCAAACGATTTCATAGTATATCATAAGTATATGAAAATCATCACAAGAGAGGGATTTTTTCATGAATCATGCTCTCAATTCAATCATCAACCTTAAAACACATGCTTACATATATATAAAATTTCAAATCAATTTGGGGGAAGGCCTAATGGCCAAAACAATATCATCAACGCTTCTAAAACATGAATATATTCATAAATCTGAAACCCTTTTCTTAAAAACATGATTTTTATGCCCATGAGATTTTAAGAAAATCCCGCGTACCTCAATCTCGAAAAATAATAGATGATTCTTAAAGCCTACAGCGTGGGGATTCCTACTCTCTAATTATCTTCTAAAATCCACGGTTGAATCTTGAGTTATTTAGGATTCTTGTTTGAAACCCTAGAGAGTGTTCTTGTGAATTTCTGATGAAAATATGAATAATGTGGGCACTTGGGAGTATAATCCCGTATTTAAGCTGATAAGGGGGGTGGAAAAATACCTAATATGCCCTTAATGAGATGAAATGAAATATAATTGGGATCCCGATTTTATAGGACACCGCAACATGTCACAATCGCGGAGGCTCACTGGAAATTGACGAATGAGATTCTTAGGGTCACTGCGATGCGGAGCCATTGCGTTGTCCCACTGGTTGGGACCTGGACCTTCAGCGCGACGTGCTACAATCATGCTAGGCTACTGGAATTTGACAATTGCTAAGTAGACCCACACCGCGACATGCCAAGCACCAAAATGATGGTGTTTTACGATTAGGACTTAAATTAGCTTAACTTCTTTTCTGGATACCGAATTTGGACGAATCTTATATCAATGGAAATCTCATTCAATTTCCCACATGGTAAAATTCAAAATTAGGGAAATTATATATGTTTTAAAATTTACTCATTTTGGAAGCCAAAAATAAGACTAAGTCTCTTTGACACTATTCTAGTTCGTTAACTCTAAGATCATATTACCACGAGCTAACACATGGATGATTTTTGTGGGGTGTTACATGCTAGGAAGAAAGGGTGATTTTGGTCGATTGTTGTATTGATTCCTCCCTCAATATTTGAGGTACTAGTTCCAATATAATAAGGAATACCTCCATGTCCATTCCTAGTCACCATGAAGGATCAATATTGTAGAAACAAGGATGAATCTTCAGAAGAAACTGCAGAATTATAGAGAAATGGCATAATTGCAAAATTTGCAATAATTCTTGACTCGTTTATGGTTGGGATCAGGAATAGTGATTGGAATACAACTTCTGGATTGATAGAACACTGAATTAAGATCATTGTTTTGATTTTTAGTAATTCTTCAACAAACAAACTATTACAGAGAAGAAGAGAAACAGTAGGAAGAACAGAGAGAAAAGAGAAGAGTATGTGGAGAGGAGTGATTATTATTCATCAATTGTGTTGATCTCAATGTACACATGATATGTATATATAGTAGTGATAACCAACTCCTAACAAGTAGATGATCTAACTACTAGGCGATCTATAACTAACTAAACTAACTTTGTGACTTGTAACTAACTTAACTAATTTGAGACTTAAGTTATTAATGAGATAGTTAAGTATTTGTGTTCAGCTTATTACTCAACATAGTTTGAGAAGACAACACCGAAACTTTTGGATGGAATAAGAAAAGTTAGAGATGAGTTTTAACTAGATTTAAATTTTAACAAAAAACAAAAACTACTAGAATCATATTTCACTAAATTGTCTTAGATATTTTTGTAGTCTTAAAGAATTATTAATTTATAATATTAATGAGACCATATATTTATATAGGGATCATTTGAAAATATATTAACATATTATATTATCGAAATCAGTGGGTTTTTTCACTTGCCTAAATCGGGACCCAAAAAGAATATTATCTTAAAGTGTTTATTAATTTATTGAGAATTAATTTTTTGAGGATTTGTTGTATATGGGTTCACTATTAAAGTGTCAAAAAAAAAGAATGAAACGACACATAACTATTGTTGCTTGTGCCCCTTCCATTGTAATTTTCTTTGTAATATTCATATTCTTATTTTATAAAGTGATTGTTAGATCAGCTATGGCTATGGTCTAGAATGTTAATCTATTAAAAATTCATATGTCTAGAAGATGAAAGCAGTGAAAATAAGGATATGATCTAGAATGATGTGTGGGCATACTCAGAAAAATAAAATTAGGAATGAAGATATTCTAAACAAGGTGGGAGCAGGACTTGTGGTAGAAAAAATGAGAGAGGTGAGATTGAGATGGCCAGTTTGGACATATGAAGAGGAGATGTTTATATGCTTATATAAGGTGGTGTGAAATGTTAGCTTTGATGGACCCGAGGAGAGGTAAAGATAAATGAAAGAAGTATCAGAGAGGAGTGATTAGTACTGGACAAGTATAATTTACAATCTCTAGCTAAATGTCCTAGTTTTCCACAATTATAACAAGTACATTCTTTTATAGATTTAGGACTTTCTATTTGTATTTTATTAATTTTATTTTTTTTCGTTATTTTATGTTTTGTTGTTAATACATATAGATTTTTACATCTTACTGTAAATATTTTACTTCCTAGGGTTAGTTCTATTCTTTATATTTTCCAATATAATACTAATGATTTATCTATATTTTTATCTGTTATTGCTACTGAATAATTCACACTTATTATAAATTTAAATTTTTGGTATATTATTTTCTTTACGTCTATAATTTCTATATCTCTAAGTATGTATAAAACTAGTACTTCAAAATTATCTGTCATTTAGGTGGGTTAATTAAATGCTTTTTCATAATATTCTTTAGTTGTTTGTTTTAATCTTATTAATTCCTCTATATTTTCACTAAGGTATTCTATATATTTTATATCTTTGGTTCTCATATATTCTTCTAAATTTGTTTTCATTAGTTTTTCTATTAATTGTATATTTTTCATATCCATTTTCCAATATTCGTAGTTTATCATGGTTGATGTGTAGGTTTGGTATGTAAGTATTTATAAAAGTAGTTAGGTAGGTGAGGTATGTATTTATTCTATTCATAAAATATTTATCAAATATTTTTTCCACTATGATTTTTCTTATATCTACAATTTCTATATCCTTAAGTACATACAAAACAAGTATTTTAAATTTATCTACCATTTCGTCAGATAAATAAGTATTCATTTTTCATATGATGCTTTTTCAAAATATTCCCTTCAATCATACACATAACAAAATACGATCATTTTAGATTACTATATACTAGATTATTCTTAAATAACATGTTCTTTGATCACTATTAGCATGGTAATCTGGATACTTTTCTCTTAAACAGTGCCTCTACTTAGCTACTCCCCTATCATGGCTTTCTTGCCTCACCAGTTTCACCTTTAGGATGTCATAGTTCTTAGGGATTTTTCTCCTTTTCCACTTTGCTAATAAACTTCTTAGCATGATATTTTTTTGAATAATTCTACTATAAAGTAACTAACATGAACTTATTTTATCATATCATGATTGTCAGGAATTTATGAATTTATCTATTCATAATCATAAATAAATATACCTGTTTTGGTAGCTTTGATAATTCTGGGCTTTGTTCATCCATAGATTTTTCTTTGAAATATATCTATTTTTTATTAAATATTCAAAAGTTTTTGGTTTACAAAGGAGGGCTTTATGCTTCAACACATGAAAACTTGCCCTTAACTTGCCGGAGGCTTACATATTTATAGCCTAAGAAAATGCGTAAAACTTATCTACACTGTTCTTACTTTACACGTGCCTTATTTTTTACAAAGTGGGTGCTAAAAAGTCTTAAAGGCTATTAATAGTAGGTACAAGGAGGTCAAAAAGTAATAATGGCAATAAATTCCAAAATATCTAATCTACTATCTCTTTACGTAAAGAAATTTCAGGAAAGGCTAAATTTTCTTCCATATGTCATTTTCCTTTTCTCCTTCCATTATTGCTCCATTGATTTTTATCTTCTAGCTGACATCCTTATCTTTTTAGTTTTATTCTAGCTGGACTTCTGGGATAATATTATCTCCTCCATTACATTTTGAACATTGATGGTCTGGATATTTGTGTCCAATTATCTTGCAATATCTTGTTAATAATCCATCTGAAATAAATCCTTTCTTAATTGCTCTTGCAGTAGATTATTTTTCTGGTTTAAGTGACGTCATTATCCATTGTCTAACATCTTCTATATCTATTTGTCGTAGCTCTCTTGAATTTGAATAAATCATTTGATGGTCTCCTGAATAATAGCTTCATATTGGGTTTCCATTGATGTAATTATTTGCTAATTCTTGAATAATTGTAGCTAATCCAATAAGTCATTTATTTGCATAAAAATCTGGTATCTCAATTTTGGGTATCTTTGGCTGCTGCACAATATCTTCTGGTATAATCATATCTCTGATTAATCCTATTATTACAACTTGTATAACTGGTTTGATCTCGTCGTATAATATTTCTGCTGGAATAGATTTCCTTTGGTTACTTTTTTATAGGTGGTGAATACTTTATGTAATTCTTCTATAGCTGTTAGTTCTTCTCCATCTTGGGTATATACGGTATTTAATAATCCATAGTCGAAACATGTTTTTATTAAACTTGGATTGGTTTTGGGTAGTGCGACTAACTTGTTGTAACCTTGCAATTTTTGGGTTATATAGTTTGTGTTTGGTTCTTGGATATTTGTAACTCTGGGGTTAAAGTTTAGAAAAGTTTGTACTTTGTAGATATTTTCTATATATCCTCGGGCTATATGGTTATAAGCTTTTTTATCTTGGTTCAAACTATCTAGATATGTGGCAATTTGTGGGGGTATGCACAAGCGGTCTTTTTGTATTTTTGGTATAAATGGTTTTTCAAATATCTTATTCATATTCATGTTTTGATATCTTTGTCCACTAACTCCTTTGCTTGTACCTGTAGTTGAAGATTGATAAACGTTATGGGTTTTATGGAGTGTCCCAACATCTCCTTTTAGCTCTAAAATTTTAATGTATTCCGATCGACATAGCTCTGCACACTGCTGAGTTAGCTGATTCATAACTTTAGACTTCAGTTTAAGTTCATTAGTCTTTAGCTTTTTTATTTCATTACCCATACTGTCCACTTTCATTGAAAGCGTAGTTAGAGTTTTGAGTATTTTTTCTAAAACATCATCTTCTATTTTATCAGTCTGAGTATCTTTGTCTTGATATGTAATCTGCAATAACATTTTTGTTAGTACTAATTACTTCAATTGTAAATGTAAAATTTAATATATTTAATACTAGTCTCCGAATCTCTTTCATTGTAACTGAATTTTGTATTTTCTTTGTTAACCACCAACGTACCTGTGTATTATCTGTCCGTACAATAAATTTGTTATATACAATATATGGCTCAAATGCTAATAAACATTTATATAATAACATAATTCTTTTCTATTTATTTCCCATTTTATTTCTGTTTCATTAAACATACCTGAGTAGTATCTACAATGATGTTCTAATTTTTCTTCTTTATATCTATATTTAAGAACTCCTCCATAACTATATTTACTAGCATCTGCTTCTGCTATATATATAAATTTTTTATTTTCGTCTGAGAATTGTAATTTTGGTAATTCTTTACAAAATATTTTTATTTTTTGGACTTATTTTTTATCTTCTTCGTTGTAATTATATTCTACGTCCTTTTTTAGTTTTTTTTGCAAAGGCTTTAGTTTTTTTTGCTAATTTTGGTATATATTCTCTTACTTAGTTTACTAATCCTAAAAATGATTATAATTTCTTTTTTTTGTATCTAATTCTTCTTTTGAATTTATTATTTTTTGTACTATATGTTGTTGCATTTTTACTCCAGTTTTATCTATTTGTATTTCTAAAAACTCTATCTAGTTTTTCATAATTTCGTCTTTCTTTTCACTTAAACTTATTCTCGATTTTTCTATTATATCTGTAAATTGTTCTAATAATTTTTGATGTTCCTCTTTAGTTTTTGTATATAGTAGTTTATCATCTAGTATACTATACAATTAGGTAATTGTTTAAAATAACTATCCATAAAATGTTGATATCTACCTGGTGCATTTTTATATCCAAATGGTAATACGTTCCATTCATAAAATCCTTGTGGTACCATAAATGCGGTTAATTCCTTAGAATTTTCATCTAACTTTTAGTGGTAAAATCCTGATTTACAATCAAATTTACTAAAATAATTATATCCTTGTATTTGTCTTATTTTTAATATATTATTTGGTATTGGATAATTATATGTCATAGTTTTTGCATTTAGGTTTCTATAATCAATAACCATTCTAGTTTTTCCTCTTTTTTGTTCACTATGTTTATTTACTATAAATGCTGGACTATTGTGTTTGCTATTGCTTTTTTGTATGTACTGTTTTTGTAATAATTCATTTATATGCATTTTAAATTCTTTTAAATCGTCAAAATTATATGTTAATGGTTTTTGAGTTATATGCTATTTTTATCTATTAATTCAATTT
This sequence comes from Capsicum annuum, assembly GCF_002878395.1. Taxonomy (NCBI): domain Eukaryota; kingdom Viridiplantae; phylum Streptophyta; class Magnoliopsida; order Solanales; family Solanaceae; genus Capsicum; species Capsicum annuum. Next base: position 51,372,976 of record NC_061111.1, read on the forward strand.
TTACAGTAGTTTTATATTTTTCCATCCTTTTAATGGATATTCACTATATAATTTGCCTTAATTTTTTCTTTATTATTTCTACCTTATCTATTGAAAATATAGTTATTTCTTATTTATTTATCGAAAATACAACTAGTTCTACTGTGTCTTCTGTATTTTTTATATTTTCTAACTTTTGTATAATTTTTTCACTTCCTTCTATCCAATCAGTTTTCTTTCTTATTTTATTAATAACTCTTTTTGCCATTACTTTTTGTTTACATGGTGTTGTAAACCACCAATCTGTTTTAGTTATTATATGTGGGTATAATTTATCTAAAAATGATATTCCTAAAAGCATATCTTTTGATGTTAGTTCATAATTATAGATTTCTCCTATTGTTATTATTTTATCCCATATCTGTATTTTTACATTTTTAGCTTTATATGTAATTAAACTTCCTTCATTATTAAATCCTTTGACTAATATTGGTATTTTTAATTTATCCCATTTACTTTCTGAAAAACAGTTGTATCTACATAAGTTTGCTTCTGCTCCTGTATCTATCATAGGTGTATAATACTTATTATAATATCCTTCTACTATTATTTTTACAAGTACATATATTTTCATATCATGTTAAAGCTCTTTTTATGAATAATCTTTCTTTATTATATGTTATAGATAATTGTGTATGTTCTGTATTGTATGGTTTTACTTGTTCTAACCATTTTATTCCTAATATTATGTCTGCTTTTTGCATTTCTTCTTTTATTTCAAATTCTATTTTTATTTTTCTGACTCCTATTATTATTTTTTTTCTCCCGTATCTTTGATGTTTATTAAACTCCTTGGTAGATCTGGGCATATATCACTATTAGATTTTATTTCTTCACTTTTTACTAGATATTTTGTTATATAATTTTCTTCTTGTCCTGTGTTTAAGAGTATCAAATATTCTTTTTCATTTATTGTTCCTGTTATATAATATTGATTTAAATTAACTGTTGAAGTTGTTTCATAACTTGTTTTTTTTTATGAGCTTGATAATTCTGGTTTTTCATGAGCTATTCTTTTTGTTGTACTTATTATATCATTTATTATTTCTAAATCTCCTTCTATATCTATGTCTTTGTAACTATAATCATTATTATCAATTATTTTTACAAATTGTTCGAAAGGACTTTCCATTTGTATTTTATTAATTTTATTTTTTCCCTTTATTTTATGTTTTGTTGTTAATACATATAGATTTTTATATCTTGATGTAAATATTTTACTTCCTGGGGTTAGTTCTATTCCTGATATTTTCTAATATAATACTAATGATTTATCTATATTTTTATCTGTTATTGTTACTGAATAATTCACACTTATTATAAATTTAAATTTTTGGTATATTAAATTTCCTTTTATGACTGTTATTATACTTTTTTCTATAGGTTTTATAATTCTATCATCTGCTAAATATAATCCTATTGGTGTATCTATTTCTTCTTTAAAACATGCTTTTATTAATATCTCTGTTCCTCTAAGGTGTACATATTTTATTTGGTCTTTACTTTTTATATCGTTTATTTCTTTATTAATTATTCTTTTTGTTACTAGTGATATACTAGCTCTTCCTTTTGCATATCTACAGTCTTTTACATGTTCTTTTTGGCTTACTACGTAGTATTCTTCCTTTTTTTCTACTAAATATATTTTTTATTGTTGGTATTTTAAATATTTTTTCTACACTTAAGTCTAACTCTTTTCCTTTTATTTCGTCAAATATATTACAACAACAACAACAAACCCAGTGTATTCCCACTTAGTGGGGTCTGGGGGGGGTAAGATGTACGCAGTCCATACCTCTACCTCTGATGAAGTAGAAAGGCTGTTTCCGAAAGACCCCCGGCTCAAGTCACGAGATATCACACAAACACATAGTACAGCACAGCAGCAGATGACATAACATAGATACGGCACCCATAGGGAATATAAAACAGAGTAAGCAGGAATGCAGGAATAATAAAGCAGAGGAAAGCACACAGATTCGTAATAAACATGGAACACGGAACACGAAACACTGAATACAGAATCATAACAGGAATACACCCCCACCAATTAATTCCCTACACTAGCGACCCGAACTGGCCCTAATCCTCTGCCGTAATTCACATCTTCCAGCCCTTCCTATCTAGGGTCATGTCCTCGTCAAATATATTACTGCCAAATATTATTTTTTGATCTGTTCCTTCTTTATTTAAATATTCTTCCTTTGTTATTATTTTTATATCTTCTTCAGTTATTTGATTCATTTTTATATCTTCTTCATTCATTTGATTCATCTAATTCACTATCTATTTCATTTTCTATTTCATTCTCCGAAATTTCATATATACTATCTGCAATTTCTAATTCATAATCTATATAATCTATCTGAATATATTCTGTATTTTCTATTTTTATTTCTGATATTTATTTATTTTTTGGATTTTTTTGATAATTTACAATCTCTAGCTAAATGTCCTAGTTTTCCACAATTATAACAAGTACATTCTTTTATAGATTTCTTTTTTCTATATGGTCTTTTATGTTTATAATTTTTTACATAATATATTTTTCTTGGTTTCTTATATTTATATTTTGATTTTTTGTATTTCTTATATTCCTTATGTCTTTTTCTTTTCTTATAATATCTTTCTTCATATCCAAATTGAGGTGTTATTTTATATTTGCAACATGCTAAATTTCTTATTAATGTTTTTTTCATTTTTATTTCTTCTATATATTTTTCACATAGATTTCTATACCATTGTTGTAAAAATTTATTCTTGCTCCTGGGATATCTACTATTTTTGCTTCATTCCAACTCTTTATTATTTTTGAACTAAATGGTTCAAGTAATTTACTAAAATATAATCTTCTTATTTCTTTACTTTATTCTATATTATATGGTCCTTTATAATAGTATTCTTTAAATACGCACGTATACTCATCTATATAACACATATTACATATTGCTAGTTTTAACATTAAGTTTTTATTTATATCTTTTTCTTTATTTTGCTCTTCTTCTTCTGTATTTATTAGTTCTAGAATTTCTGTATATGTTTCACTATCTTCCGAATCATAATTATCTGTTTCTTCAGCATCTATTGCATTTATTTCTAATTCACTGGTTTCTGGTTCTTTATTTTTTTTTTCTAATTTTTCTTTAAATTGATTTATCTCAATGAATAATTTTGTTCTTTTTCTTTCTGTCTTTTTTCATACAAATCTTTTAGCATTTGTAGTTCTTTTTCTAATTCAGCAATCCTACTATTTTTAGTTTCTTTTATTTTTCGTATTTCTTCTGTGGTTTGTTGTTTTATTTTATCTGTTTCTTTTTTTTTTTCTGTCTATCTCTTCGTTTTCTTTTTCTATTCTTACCATGGCTGCCAACTTATCTTCTAATTTTAATTCTTCTTTTCTAACATTAAATATAAATGTTCACCTATTTTCTTATATCTCCTTCCTAAATTAGAGAATACTATCTTTATTTTTAATCCTTCGTGATTTTCATATGTTTTTTCATCTATTATAAATTTTTCTTTGTTCATTTTATTTAAATGTATATAGGTTATGTTGATATATATATTCTAGACTATCTATTGTTGATTCTAAATTTGATATTTCTTTTTTTTTTTGTGCATTTATTGAGTTTTTACTAACTCCGGTAATTATGTTATACTGTAGTCTTTCTATCTTTATTTTTAATTCTTTACATTTTTTAGATATTATTTGTTTTAATTCTTTATATTGTTGTGGTTTTTGTATGTTATTCATTTAAACAATATTTATAATATTTTGGTGGATATCTAAATCTAACTTTATCATAATTAATAAATTAATCAAATAAATCCAAATATATACTACTTTTGTAACTTTAATTAGCATAGGCTCTGATACTATTTGTAGGGGGTACAGATAACTTGGGTAAACAAATAGATAAATAGATCCATTACAGCTCTAGGTCCCACTTCTTTTCAGGTCTCAACTTTTGACCACAATTTTATAGTCAAAAGGATGTTTTTATGGTGTCGGAACAACTTGCACGCACCTAAATTAGTCATCGGTTCCTGGTATTCCATCAACATAGATATCGAGTAACTCTGCCCCACCAATGCTTAGCAGAAGGTGAGAATCATCTATGGAAGAACTTTTGAATCTTGTGGAGTTAAACTAGATCCTTTGAATCTTGATCTCATGTTTCTTAAATGTAGGGATTTCATTGATAATAATATTTTTTTCACTTCCAAGAAGTTGTAAGCACATCAATCATCGTAATGATTGAGTAGTAAAGAAATTAATAGCTAGTTCCAACAAGTAGTTATGCTAATGATCTGTGAGTCAGTGATCTTATCAAAACTGCTTCTATTATTTGTAACAACAGATTGTCAGAAGGAAATAATGCTTATAATTATACTTGACTGTGTTTAAAAGGCATGTTTTATGTCAGTTTGTAATGTCAACAGTACCTCATCTGAGATAAACAAACAATAGATTGTTAGAAAGAAATAATGCTTATAATTATACTTAGACTTTGTTAAAAAGGCATGTTTTATGTCAGTTTGTAATGTAAACAGTACCTCATCTGACATAAACTAGGATATTAACAAATGTCCTTGGACAACCAAAACCAAAATAAATATTAATGTTAATGTACAAAAACAAATCCAAACAGCACCTACGGCTTTGGTTCAATATATTGACCAAGGTAGTACAACATAGGATGTGCGGTAAGAGCAATCTCTATATGTAGCTCGGACTCTTTAAGAATGTTGAGAGACATGTGTCTGATCCTTCAAATGTAGTATATTTTTAGATGATTTCGATGTAAGTACGACAACATTTTCGAAAAGCCCAAGCAACATAGAGAGAAAAACATCATGGGATCGAATCTTACTGGATAACCAGGTCATAAATATAGAAGGATAGAGGAGCGGGCGCATTAACCACCTAGTTTCTGAGTTGTAATCAACAACTTTTCGATTATCAAGAAAATAAAAACAAAAGCAATGCAAACTACCGAACCAAGGCCTAGCCACGATGGGCATCCCAAACCAACCAAGGCCTAAGACACCCTTTAGCCTAACCTCAAAAGTATAATAATAATAATAATAATAATAATAATAATAATAATAATAATAATAATAAAAAGATCTGACCTATTCAACATAGATATGAGATTTTCCTACTCATCGAAATGGGAGATGTGAGTACTAAGAGTACTCGACTTGAAGAGGTAGATATACCTCAAAATCTTGACTGGTTAAACAAGTAGACTATTCCAAAATTTGATATAAAAACTATTTATGATTATGGTTGGTTTGATAAAGTTTTTTCTAAACAAATGATAAAGACAACTGAAGAGTCTTTAGCATTAAATTCTTCTGAACAAGCGATTCGTTTATTAAATAAGCAAGACATTAATTTGCTTAAGAATCATTATAATTTTATGCACATTGGATTGGTTCAAATTGCCTTTAAATCTTTAACTCTTAAAGGGTAACCAGATACATTTTTAGCAGCTCTTAGAGATGCTAGAAATCTGAATTTCAGACAGTCTCTAATTGGTTCGATTGAATCCACTGTGGCCTATGGTTCAGTTTATTTCAATACTCAACCAAATTTACAATTATATTTGACTGACGCAAATAGACTTGATGCTTTAACATTAAATGTGAAAATTCATGGTTATAATTATACGCCTGGATCTAGACTTATTTATCTGTCATACAGATTCTATTATAGATTATTAACTACTTTAAATCCTCGATATAAGTTATACGATATATCGCATCAGACTATATTAGTCGAGACTAATTTTGCAAAGTCTAAGGTCACCACAAGGAGACTATTAAATGGGATAAGATTGATTTTCCCACTACTTGGAATTTAAATTTGGTTATATCTCCAAATCAAGTCACTGATGATTTAAATAATAGTGAATTATCGCATGTGACTCAAAATACGGATGGTAGGATTTGTATTCAATTCAATGAAAGGTCTACTTTTTATAACAAACATTCATTCTCCATGCCTAAATTATTACCTGCTATGCATCATATTTCTCCTGTAGAACCATTATATGGTCCAGCTAGAAGTCGTGCAGCTTCTTTGCACATAATTGACTCAACTTATATAAGATTTATAGAGAAAGTTAAAGTAAATCCTCGAACAAATATTGTTCAAGATAATGACAATATTTCTGATAGAGATATTCCTACTGCTTCTGAAATGAGCTTTGATCCGAATGATATTTAATGATTCTACACCAAATCAATTTTAGACCTGGATCCCATGCAAGAAATAATATTAATAAATGGAACCTGTTTAGAACTTGATTTTTTGAGACTTATAGTCCCGATGAGATGAATAATATTTCTCAAGAATTCTATGAAACATGTGTATTGCATAATCAAATTATGTATTTTGTGCCTTGGTTTATCACCACATACTTGCTATTGTATGTTAAGGTGCTTGAAAGATCATATCAAGATAATAGTGGTAACATTGTTAGAACTGTTTACCCTCCCTAAGGTCCTTTTATTTTGCCAAATAATACTGGTATTACCTTTTTTACATTTCAAAAAATCATTGATAATGAAGTCGCTAAGGTAACTGTTGCAATAATTAATAATTTGATTTCCCAAAATAGTTATTTGAGCTTATATGTGAAAGTTTTAGGAGAACATATTTCTTATTTTGATAAAAAGCTCAATAAGTTAACTGATTTAATAAAAAAACTGAGTATTAGTCTAAACTCTACTGATATTGCTTCTTCTTCAGAAAGTATGACAGAAGATTTGACGAATAAAATCAGTATTCAAAGGCCCCCTAATATTGAAGGATTTCAACTTAAATCATCTTTTCATGATTTAGAACAACTTCTTGATAAAAAGCTTTCTGGTTTAAATAATAGAACTATTGAGTTGTCTAATGCCTTTGCTGATAGCTTTGAATCTACTCCTGATTTAAAAAATCAGATCAAATCAGAGCTTAATAAGATTAAAGAAATAATTAGAAAATAGTCGTGTAAAAATCCTAGATATGCCGATTTACTTCGCATGTAAACTTATTACTATCCGCGATCCACTCCTCAAGATGTTCTAATAGAGAAAAAAGATTGAAATCAGACTAATATATCTTATAGCAGAGATGATATTTATGAATGGAACCTTGATGGCTTAACTGAGCAAAGCCACTAGTAATAAAGAAAGTAGAACAAATAAAGTTATCTATAAATGATAGTTGCTGGTTTTACTGGCCAACTTCGTAGTTGGTGGGACAATTTTTTGAATCATGAGCAAAGAGAGTCAATTTTTAATGCTGTAGCTACTGCTCCAGGGGTTGATAACTTAGGAAGATCCCTAGTTACAAATAGGAAAGATGTTGTTTATATACTCATTCTTACAATTTTAGAATATTTTAATGGTAGATTTACCAATCAGTACGAAAACATTCATACTCTCTTGAATGGGCTTAGATGTAAGACCCTAGGAGAATTTAGGTGGTATAAGGACACCTTTTTAAGTCGGGTCATGGAATTACCCAAAAATAGATATGCACATTGGAAGGCTAAGTATATAGACAGACTTCCTTCATTATTTTCTGAAAGGGTTAAAAAACCTCTTAGAGGCTCCTTTGGTGAAATTCCTTGGGAAAAGTATACCTATGGTCATTTGATAGCAGCTTGTACACAATAAGGGTTAAACCTATGTAATGATTTAAAATTGTCTAGACAACTTAAGCTTGATAAACTTAAAGAAAAATCTCAGATAGGAGATTTCTATAACCAGTTTGGTATATCTGAACCAGCTTTGGCTTCCAAGAAAAAAGGACATAGATATTCCAAAAGTGAGCAGCCTTATAGAAAAAGAGATCTAGATATAGGTCCAAAGAAGAAGGTGAAACCAGAAAAGCCTAATGATTTGAAAAATCAGACCAAATCTGAGCTTAACAAGTTTAAAGGAATGATTAGAAAATAGCCGCATAAAAATCCTAGATATGCTGATTTACCCTGCATGAAAACTTATTACTATCCGCAACCCACTCCTCAAGATGTTCTAATAGAGGAAAGAGATTGGAATCAGACAAATACGTCTTATAGCGGAGACAATATTTATGAATAGAACCTTGATGGATTAACTAAGAGGCAATTAACAATCCTCGTACACCGCATTGTAATTTATTCAACGGTGTGCAAAGCCACTGGAATAGAGAAAATAGAACAGATAAAGTTATCTGTAAAATAATAGTTGCTGGTTTTACTGGCCAACTTCGTAGAGGGTGGGATAATTTTCTGACTCATGAGCAAAGAGAGTTAATTTTTAATCTCGTAGCTACTGCTCCAGGGATTGATATTCTAGGAAGAGCCCTAGTTGGAAATAGGGAAGATGTTGTTTATACACTCGTTCTTACAATTTTAGAACATTTTAATGATAGATTCACCAATCAGTACGAAAATATTCATACTCTCTTGAATGGGATTAGATGTAAGATCCTATGAGAATTTAGGTGGTATAAGGACATCTTTTTAAGTCGGGTCATGGAATTACCTGAAAATAGATATGTACATTAGAAGGCCAAGTTTATTGATGGGCTTCCTCCATTATTTGTTGAAAGGGTTAAAAAACTCTTAGAGGCTCCTTTGGTGAAATTCCTTGGGAAAAGTATTCCTATGGTCATTTGATATCAGCTTGTACCGAAGAAGGGTTAAACCTGTGTAATGAGTTATCTAGACAACTTAAGCTTGATAAACTTAGAGAAAAATCTCAGATATGTGATTTTTGTAACCAGTTTGGTATACCTGAACCACTTCCACTTCAATGAAAAAAGGACATAGATATTCCAAAAGTGAGCAGCCTTATAGAAAAAAAGATCTAGATATAGGTCCAAAGAAGAACGTGAAACCAGAAAAGCCTATAGGAAATCTACTAGATTTACCAAAAATAGGTTTAAGCGAGATCTTGCTAGGATTAAATGTTACAAATGTGGTAACTTTGGGCATATTTCTCCAAATTGTAAGCTTTAAAATCTTATTAGGTTCGGAATCTGATTATAATGCTTAATTCAAATCAGAAAATGATATTGAGTTGCCTGATTTATCTGATTGTGATAATACTGATGCTTGTTCTGATTGTCAAGGTGATACCTGCACTTGTGATGATGTATTTTATAATTTACAATCCCAGTTTGAAGATTTAAATGTTCAAACCATTACTTCTGATAATGTGTTAGAACTTTTGAAAGAAGTTTTGGATGAGAAACTACAGGAAAAGATTATAAATTTTTCCGCTGGTTCAAAACTCAGTACTTCTAAAACTGCGGATAACCATACCTTTACTCCTAAAACTGCTGAAGCAATTATTTTATGCCTTATTCTATATCAGAGGTTAATAGACGTCTTGCTATGAGTTATGCTCCTGGTAAAGATACTTCTTTTGATGATTTAAAAATTGAAGTTGAAAACTTGAAAAAGGAGATTAAAACTCTTAAACAAAATCAAATGATTTGTGATCACAGAATTTTGCAAATAGAGAAAGATATTTCTCCCGCACAGATTTCCAAAGGAAAAGAAAAAATTTTCGAAGAAAGTGATTCGGATGATATTCAAAATTTCCTTGATTCAAAAAATAATTTTTTTTTGGGAATGATGCAAATTGTTACTGGTCATAAATGGTATATTAAATGTGCTCTGTTAATTGATAATCATTTTTCAGTATCTAATATTGCTATGATTGATAGTGGAGCAAATGTTAGCTGCATACAAGAAGGGTTAGTCCCTACAAAAGACTTTCATAAAACCACTCATGTAGTTAAATCTGCATCTGGACATGCTCTTAATATAGAGTATAAATTGCCAAACACTCATATTTGCATGGATAAAATATGCATACCGTATTTCTTCAGAGGCGAAATGAACTGTGGAAGATACTCCAAAAATATTTGATGAGAAATTTATATTTTCCAAGTGAGTCATACAAAATCCGCACTTATTATGAAACCATTCTAAGTACCACAGTTAGTGAAGAATGCGAACATTTCTCCGATTATAAATGTGAAGAGAATGTTTACAACTTGTCTACAATTGTTTTTAAATGAATTATATCCGTAGAAGATTGGGGAATGACCACTATGACAGAAAAGCAAATATTGCTCAAAGGTTTTAAAATAAATTTCACTTATATTCAGGCCTTTGATAAAGTCCTTTATTATAATAAAGATCGACATAAGCATACTTGGTTTATAAAGGTTTGTGCAAAGACCTTTGCAGAACCAATTCCATATTGGTTTTTAAAATGGTGGTCCTACCATGGTCCAACCATTAAGATATTGCCAGATCCATTTTTAAAGTTATACAAAGAATGGACCAAAATCTTCCCTCATTTAAACGATTTATATCATGCATACCATATCTGCAATCTGGATAAAATTGATCAAATGTATTTCTTCCTTGAATTCTCTATCCCTTGGATTTATAAATGGGCTTCAAAATTCTTATTTATAGGAGAAAAAAACCCATGTTTAAATAGGGTATTTTATAATAATTTTTGGGACAAATTAACGAGAAAGGATACCAAAACCAAAATATTGCATGGACAGAAACTCTTAAACTCTATTCAAATCAAGGTTCAAGAATATTTAGTAGCCCCTCGACAAAATATTATCGAGAAAAATTCACTAAAACACATTGCAAGGAGAATCGCTGTACATGATGACAACATAATTGAAATGATAGAAAACTATTTTGAAGAAGTTTGAAAAAATCTGATGAAATCAATTGATAATCATGACAAATTAGACACTTTAATGAAAAGTATAACTAGAGATGATATCACTGAAGAAGATATTGAAGACTCACAACCTATCCCTTTAGACAGACGTGTAACAACCCGTACTTTTACCTAGGTTAATTTGTCCCAAAAATGTTAAAGACTTAATTTAAGGATGAATACACTTTTATACATATGGAATTTTCACAATTTTGACTTTTCATTATGTGGGAAATTGAATAATCTTTCCATCGATAACTAATTCGCCCAAATTCGACACCCGGGCAAAGAGTTGGAGCGATTTTAGTAAGACATGTACCACCTGGTACTCTAGCACGTCACGGAGGCAGTCCAGATGACATTTGTCATTTTCCAGTGAGACAACACAATACCACCGCATCGCCACTAGACTTTTTCCCAATTGTCACTTTCCAGTGTGACTCTGCAATCATGACGCGTCGCGCCAAAGGGAAAATTCGCAACCAGTGAGGCACTGTGATGGTGCCGCATCGTGCCATCAGACCAATTCCCGCGCGTTGCGCTAGGTGCCCAGTTTGGAATTTTTTCATGAAAAATTAAAAGGACGCCCAGGGTTAAAACAGTCCTTTCCCATAATTTAACTATGCCCAGATACGGGATTTAATCCCTAAAAACGTCCTTAGCTACTCATTATTCAATTCATCCCTAAATTAAAAAGCATTCTCTCTCAATGAGGCAAAAACCCTAGCTCAAGAAATCAAGAACAAGTCTAAGAATTTCTTCCAAGAACCTTCAAGAAAGAATCTTCCAAGGTATGTTAGATGTTCGTCCATGGATCTTTACCTTCCATGGAGCCCAAGAATCCCTTTTCAAAATATAAGATTTATGATTTCCATGTTTGAATTAGATTGAATTCATGTTCATGTTGTTGTTTGAGTTTTAATTCATGATTTAGATTATAAGTTCCAAGAATTTATTCTAGTATTGAATTACATGATATTCATGATAAACCCTGCAATTTGCAAGTTGATTGTTGTAACCATGTTAACCCTAAGTGTTTATGATTTAATGAACCAAGTATGCTTCTTAGATGTTTGATAAATTGTCTATGAGAATTAAATAATGACATAATAGCATGCTAACATGTATTCCCCATCCATGAATGAATTATGATCAAGTGAACATTGTTATGTTATTAAAGATTATGCTTTGCTTCAATTTTCATGCTATTTAACCTTGGGGGTATTTAATACCCGACAATTTAGCTGTTTACCTAGAGCCAGTTTCAGTGACAGAATAGTATCAGTCATGTCACGATCGGTAGTACTCTTATTCAGTTAGAGAACTCAGTTAGTTACAGAACTTAGGAAAACTCAATAAACTCTGTATCAGTCCAGTTCAATTCAGTATGATCAGATCAATGTCTTTCAGTTGGGAGTAGGATTCAGCACTGAGCGAGCCTAGGGATGGGGTCTTACCCGTTAGCTAGGACTGTATTCCTAGAAGCAATCCCTAAGTTCCAGAACTATGAATCCAGTAGAGGTTAAGAGATGTCAGCCGTTAGATAGAACTGACATACTCAGGGATCACCCACTAGTTTAAGAATGATCTCAGGGGTCACCCGTTAGTCAGGACTGACTCCACAATAGTTGTTAGTACCCATGGCACAGTGCTAACACCCTTCCAATTAGGGCTACAGATTGGACCCCTACTTAGTTATCTTAACTTATTTGGGGAATGTCGGTTAGATGATTGCCTCTCACTATTTCAGTTTAGAACTCAGTTTAATTTTACAGAATCAACACTGTCAGACACAGTCAATCAGTATCAGTAAATTAGTTATCAGTAACTTCAGATATCAGTTACTCAGTTATCAAAACTTAGTACTTAGCTTTAGAGAAGCTCAGTTATAGTATACATATATGCACAATATTACATACTCAGTATTTACAGTAGTTTTAGTTATCCATGTACTCTTATATTCAGTTACTCTATATCATTCAGTCAGTTACTGTTTATGTATATGAACCCTAGTATTTAGCCTTACCTCATATAGAATACCAGTATATTCCCATATACTGACGCATACTTTCCAGTGCTATGATGTTTCATATCATAGGTTTGGACGTTGAGGTTCCCAACCATGCATAATAGATTTAAATTCAGCCAACAACAATAGATTTAATAATGAGTCCTCATCATTTGAGGATATTTTACTATTTCATATTTTTAGTAGATGTAGTAGTTTAGTAGGTGGAGTTAGTTGGGGGATTGTCCCATCAGCTTCACTTTCAGACAGATTCAGTTAGAGGCTTTTCAGACTAGATTTTTTAGACAGTATTCAATTTTATAGATGTTGTATTTTATCAGTATTTCAGATGTTTTGAACCTTATGGTATTTCAGCCTATTTATTACATTAATTATAGTATTATTATTCAGTTCTCATATCAGATATGATTCATGGGTTAGCTTGTGGTCCTTCGGGGTCGTAAGCACCGTGTGATGACTAAGGGGTAGTTTTGGGTCATTACAAGACCCGTGTCAAAAGATGCTATTGCAAGAACGGAGGAATTTCTTAAAAAATTAAAAGGGAAGAATAAAGTATGATATACTATTCCCAGATGATTGCATAGTAAATTCACTATGCATGGGACCCGGATATGGGACCCTTAGTACTACTGGTAGATTTCTACACAGTAGATCCACTATGCATGGGACCCTGATGTAGGACCCATTTTACTATTTGTAGATTTTTTTCTTTTCTATAAATAGATGCCTTCATTTGTTAGGGAAGGCAGAAGGTTTTCATTTTTTTATTTTCTCTCTTGAAGGCTCTCTTTCTTTAGTTCTTCATCTCTCTTGTATAATATTCTCAAGTTTGGAATAAAAGTCTGCCATTATTTACTATTCAGGCCTTGCATCCGGCCAATTAAGGTAGTATTTCTTCTTTTAATTTGTGTTCTTTAATACTCTCTCTTTCTCTTCGGCTGTGACTATATCCGTCTAAAAAATGTTTCATATCTATGATGAAGATCTAACTTCTCTTGTATTATAGCCATGAAAGATCCAGACTCTATAAAAATATAAAGAAATTTCTTTATAGTCTGTTGACTTGGTTTCAAAATGGTGGTACAATCAAAGTTGGTACTATTTTTGTTGGCTTTGTCTTAGTGACTACGTCTAGAAAACCGTGAATCTTTAAGCCCGTTAAAATTGAGTAAGAGGGAATCCTTCTTCATGGTTAGAACTGCTATACACATGGGCTCAACTCAAGTATGTATTATGTTCTGATAGGCCCTTTGTTTGGGTAAAAATCCCATACAGTTAATAAGCTATATGAAATTCTTATATATTTCGGTTTTTTTTTTCTGATATTAACTTATCGGTCTGGATGGATACGTGGATAACCACTAGCCCTGACAAATCCTGTAATTGGTATCAGATTGGTACTGAGAATGGTTTCATAATAAGTGCAGTTTTTGTATGACTCACCCCAAAAATATAAATTATTCATCAAATATTTATGGAGTATCAGTTTGTTGACTTGGTTCCAAAATGGTGGTACAGTCAAAGTTGGTACTGCTTTTGTTGGCTTTGTCTTAGTGACTACGTCTAGCAAGCCGTGAATCTTTAAGCCTATTAAAATTAAGGAAGAGGGCGTCCTTCTTCACGGTTAGAACTGCTAGACACATGGGCTCAACTCAAGTATATATTATGTTTTGACAGGCCCTTTGTTTGGGTAAAACTCCCTTACAATTACTAAGCCATATGAAATTCTTATATATTTCGATTGGTTTTTTCCGATATTAACTTCTAGGTTTGGATGGCTGTGCGGATGACCACCAGCCCTGATAGATCTAACCTATTCAGCATAGATATAAAATGTTTCTACTCATGGAAATGGGAGATGTGAGTAATAAGAGTACTCGACTTGAAGAGGTAGATATACCTCAAAATCTTGACTTGGTAAACAAGTAGACTATTCCAAAAGTTAATATAAAAACCATTTATGATTATGGTTGGTATGATAAAGTTTTTTCTAAACAAATGATAAAGACAACTGAACAGTCTTTAGAATTTAATTCTTCTGAAAAATGATTTGTTTATTAAATAAGCGAGACATTAATTTGCATAAGAATCATTATAATTTTATTCACATTGGATTGGTTCAAATTTCCTTTAAAACTTTAACTCTTAAAGGGTTACTGAAGACATTTCTAGCAGCTCTTAGAGATGCTAGAAATCTGAATTTCAAACAGAGGTTCGATTGAATCCCCTGTGGACTATGGTCCAGTTTATTTCAATACTCAGCCAAATTTATAAATATCTTTGACTGACGCAAATATACTTGATGCTTTAACATTAAATATGAAAACGCTTGGTTATAATTATGCGCCTGGATCTGAACTTATCTGTCTGTCATACAAAATTTATTATAGATTATAACTACTTTAAATCCTTGATGTAAGTTATACGATACATCGAATCTAACTATATTATTCGAGACTAATTTTGCAAGGTCTAAGGTCACCACAAGAAGACCTATTGAATGGGATGAGATTGATTTTGCCACTACTTGGACCTGAAATTCAGTTATAATTCTAAATCAAGTCACTAATGATTCAACTAATACTGAATTATCGTATGTGACTCAAAATCCGAATGGTAGGATTTGTAGTCAATTCGATGAAAGGTCTACTATTTATAATAGACATTCATTCTCCATGCCTAAATTATTACCTACTATGCATCATATTTCTCAAGTAGAACCATTATATGGTCAATCTAGAAGTCGTGCAACTTTTTTGCACATAATTGACTCAGTTTCTATAGGATTTATAGAGAAAGTTAAAGTCAATCCTCAAAAAAATATTGTACAAGATAATGAGAATATTTTTGATAGAGATATTTCTACTGCTTCTGAAATGAACTTTGATCCGAATAATATTTAATGATTTCACACCAAATCAGTTTTAGTCCTGGATCCCAGTCAAGAAATTATATTAAAAAAGAATTTTTGATAAAAAATAAAGCCAGTTTAGAACTTGGTTTTTGAGACTTATAGTTATGATGAGATGAATAATTGTCACGACCCGAATTGGGGCCTGGCCATGACAAACATCCAAAACTATGAAGGCCTATAACGCCCTTCTCTATTTGGTAATCATGCACAATATTCATATAATAAAAGAAAATGTAGAAATATAATTGAATGCAGAAACATGGTCATACTCTGAATTTAATTTAACAATGAAGGATAAAACCCCAAATATCAACAAAACAACATCTGAACTAGTCTACAAAATTCTACTACATCTGAAAATGACAACTGTCTGAAATTGGGATAAGGCCCCCAGTGGACTTAAACTAAAATAAATAAGATAATATGAAAGACATAGGCCTTCTAGAATAAAGAAGGCTTACCAACTGCATATATCACTACTATCTGAAAACTCTACGGCCTAGCAGGACCTCTGAACTGAGTTTTAGACCTTGGGAGGAAGGAGGGGCAATACAAATGTATAGGTACGCAGAGTAAATCCAAAATAATCATTTATGTTCAACATATATGAGAGAAATTTAAAGCAGTTCATAAACATATCATATAGTAAGAAATCACATGGGCATTTTAAAAGACTCTGTGAAAACATCTGAAATCTGTGACACTCTTTGTCTTACTTTTGCGCTAGGTGGTATACCCTACAATATTTAATCCCACGGGCTACATGGGATTTACCATTAACTCAGTGGCCAAGCCCCCAACCCAAGTATGCCGCAAGGGTCGGAGTATCTGAATCTACTATGCCACACGACCGTCGCCAGCGTATAATAATAATCTACCCGTATCGGCAAATACGATTTCAAGATAAGAGTTTCTTGAACTCATGCCTTCTTTGGGTAACCACCTAACCCTCTTTATGCCCATTTTTAGTTCTTTAAACAAGCATGCTCTAAAATATTTAACTCTATTATGGAATATACACATATATGGTATCGTCATACCATTGACTTTCAAGTCACATCTTTGAGCCACTAATAGTATATTATACTCTCTATTTTCAAAACATATGTTTAGGACCACCATATCAATAAATCATTTCAAGAGATCTTTCTTTAATTACTCAAGTGAACACATGTATGCAAATCTCTTTGTCAATATTTCAATGATACAAGGTGGTTATGTCAAAGTCCTTAATCTCATGTAAATCTTTCTCTTTTAAACAAAATATATTTATATTAAGAAATTCCCTCTCATCAATCTCTAAATCATGCTCAGAATACTATGGTATTGAGTAAAATATTTTGAAGCCAAAAATCATGCATTTCAAATCATTCTCAACCATTTCATAAACTCTAAATCACCAAAGAGAGGGATTTCAATGATAATGCTCTCAATCAAATTTTTCAATATCATACATATACATATATATGTAAATCAATTTAGGGGAAAAGGCCTAAAGACCAAATCACAATACAATTAAACATTCATCAAGCATAGTAAAGTCATGTATTCCAAAACCCTTTTCTAAATTCATTCTTGATAGATCTTTAAATCATACTTGAATATTTTAACAAACCCATGTAGTTTTAGGATAAACTCCACGTACCTTAAATTATATGATTTGAAATATGGAACCTAGATCTTGATAGATGAAACCCGGATCTTGATTTGTTTCTTGGAGATATTGAAATTAGGTTTGACTTTCTTGAATTTCTTGTTCTTGGAGAAAACCCTAATTTGATCTTATTTTGAGAGTGAAGAGGAAGTTTTTTGATGTTGTAAAACTGATAGTGATTGATTAATAACGCTTAAGGGGTGATTTAATTCGTGTGAAAGTTTTTTGGAGTGAGGGAAAGAGAAAAATACCCCTAACGAACCTAAACAAATCACATAATTATATCAGTTGACGACCAGGGTTGATGGGCCGTCACTTAGGTGATAAGTCGTCATCCAGGTCATCACTTTTGGGCTGGTTTTCACCATTCACTTCCTTAGGCTGACGACCAGGTATGATGGGCCATCACACAACTAATAAGTCTTCAGTCTCGTAGTCACGTTTTGGCAGACACACACTTCAAAGTAAAATGAGCATAACTTTCTACTCCAATACCGGATTAAAGCAAAACTAGTGGCGTTGGAAAGAGAACTCAAATAACTTTCATTTGATCTATAGTAGGCCATACAGTTCATCATATACAAGGAGTTATAATCGATTGAATTTGATCCAAGTTTTGATGCTCACTAAAACTTGAACGATAGGAAAACTTTTAACTGGTCCTTAAGTTAAGGGACCTCTATGATCTCAATTCATGCTAAAATAGGTTCCCACACTACATAATTGATTAAAAAAATATATTTACTTAGAATTTAAGGCTTTTGGAACATCTACGTGAAGGAATGACAGTTTTTATTCTAGCCCAAAATGTGGGGTGTTACATTATCTCTCCCTTGGGATCATTCGTCCCTGAATGATGGGTAGAAATGTTGAAGCTTAAAGGTATGGAATAACGCAGACATGATATGTCTTCTAAGAAAGGATATAACTGATCTGAAACATTTAAACTTCTATCATGAAACTGAATTCTGAGTTGACTTGACTTTACTTGCTTCAAGGAGCTGATTCATGCTGAGAGTTTAGGATTTTCTAGGAGTGTTCATGATCTAATCATGCATATTTAATTGATGAGTGATAACTTATGCAAGTATGAATCATGAGACAACTGGACTTAGATCGGATCAGGGTATTACATTGTCTGAGCAAAAATAAATGTAAAAATTTAGGATTATGCGCTGAACTCTAATGAACTGAGTCATGACTAAATAGCTGAATTTGAAACATGATGCTTAGACTGAACTAGATTTGTAATTTACATGGATGGAATAGATTATCTCTCAACACTCTTTCTAAAGAAGTTCCAGTAGCATTAGGGAGCAATGAATTTGGGCATAAATTACACCAGATACCCAACTGTGGAATCACAACTTTGACACTACTCTATAACACGAAATATAGACATGTAACTCATAAAATAGGATAGAATTGCCAAACCTTAGGAAATCCAACTTCTTACTTTCAAGGTTAGCCACACTTCTAAAATACTCTCTCAACTATACTTTCCCCTTAAACACCATGCTCATTGATTCCACTTATTTTTCGTACATGGCCTGCTAATATTTCCATCTACTAATGTCTAAACTGAACTAAATCCCCTCACCATCTTCAAGTCTAACTCAAAGTCACAAGATGCACCACATAATAATGTAGTACTAGTTTGAATCATGAATTCAGTACATCCTGCATTTCACAATTCTTCATCTCATTCATAATTCTTATTGCCACTCCAGCAATCACCTTCAACTTTGCTTTAGCCATTCACAAACACTCAAAGCATCCATTCGTATGCATACAAACATGACATTCAATCCTATCTTCATACCCACATATGCACTTCTAAACAAACACTCATAAAGAATCTTTCTGAAATTCTCTAATACTTCTATCCATAACAACTTCCCATCACTATTCAAATGATACACATAAAATATTCTCAACTAACTAAGCCATACACAAAACTTCACCTCAAAATTCTTTCAACTTATGGACTTACATAAAACAAGCATACAATAATTTTTTCCAAATATAACACATAAATCTTCAACTAACCTTGACATGTATCAAAGGCTTGGCCTTAATCTTACTCCATAATTACCACCTTAACTCAAATAAGCACACAATCATCTTTCATCAACAAGAAATGTTTACTCTTTTCCATCTAGACAACTATTCATCATCATTATCTCGACTTAAGGGAAAAAGGTCACTAAAAATTAGAATACCAGAATCCGAAACATGAGGGGAGTACTAATCATAACTTGATACTCTTCTGAGGCATGAGGAATAGAGCAATCACGACATGGACCCATTAAAAAGATCTAATCTGAGGGCGTACTTAATATAAATCTAAATTTTCATTGATCGTTAAGTGTATTACATGTGCACAAGAATCATGAATTGCATGAACTGAATTCATAACTTACGAAAAGTGATTCTGACTGCTGAACAAACTAGGAACTCATCATACTAGGAACTAGAAGAGTACATGATTCTTTATCATATGTATGAACACGGACTATGATCATGAATCTGAAATATAACGCATGAGTATGTATTGGAATAACTGAAGTAAACTACTGAAATAAGAATAGATTGAGCATCGTTCTTTCTCATGATCAATTTCACAACTTACTGGCACATCTATTAGCTTCTGAAACTTGACTTGGTTACTAGTTCTATCATCTCCCCCTTGGATTTAAGTCATTACTGTATGTCCATGAATCACTACATCCACTCTGGTATAAACTAAAATCACTTTACTCTAGAGTCGGGGATATAACAATAAACATAAAACTAAACTTACCCTATAAGGCGGTATCTTCATGTGTAATAACCAATGCTAATACCTCCTTCTAAGATTCAACCCTTAGGTTTCTATAGCCCCAAAAGTCAATATATAACAGCTTAAATATTCACCAACTTAGATTTTTCTAACACTAAACATGGATATCTCCAAACCTTTGATGGACCATACCACTTCTGTCATAGTCTACCAGCATCATGCTTGCAAACTTATATTTCTAAACTATGAGAATCAAGATTATGCTAAAAAAAGGTTCAACATCATTAATAATAACTCCATAACTTAGCTATCAAGAACATCACATATTATCTAACTAGTCTTTCTCTGCCTAGCAGCTCAACGGTACCACGATGCACGGGGGTCACACTTAAATGCAAATCACTCAGTTTAAAGTTATAGACCACTTAAAAAAGTGTACAAAAATCATAAAAACAATTTAACTACCTCAAGTACAAGTATTTCTCCTAGTTGACTACAAAATTTTACAACAACAACTTTACCCTACACCCTCAACTTAAAATCAAAGAAAATCTAAACTAAGGGTTAGAGTATACCTAGAATAGATCATTCCTAGGGGTCATGGATTCTTGACCCTGCTACCGCATCTCCATCAGGAGCCTCTTTATGTTCTGGTGTAGCTGGTCTATCAGTCTCTGAAGGCCTACTAGTAGAGGCACCTGCAGCTCTCGCTCGAAAGGCTATCTCCCATCTCTCATTGTCCACTAAGGACTCAATTCTTGCCTTTTTTATCTTGTCCTTTTTAGACTTCTTTCTTGCCCTCTTTTTTCTTTTTTTTCTTTATCATTGTCGGGCCTCTCTCTCTTTTTTTCCTTTCTTCTCACCTTTCTTCTTCTTTTTCTTCACTAGATCCTCCATGAGATCAAGCATTGGGATTTCTCCCTCAAACTCCTCAGCTACTAGATCTACTGACACCATAAAGTAGTGTTGTTATAGCTGTACAACCTCCACCTTTACTTTGTCTAGGTTTGATCTGAATAATGCCATCTCTGGAGCTGACCTCTCTCTCGACTATGCATTAAAGTGGTTCTCTAATTCATTAATCTAGCCCGGCTGATCCTTGTAAGGCTCAAGTGCATCCTTAACTCTTTTGTCAACTGTAGCTGCGAATTGCTTGGTAAAGATTTTAATCTAAGCCTCACACCACTTGGACTGCTTTGCTACTCTCCTAAAAATCATAGGGTTAAAGGCAAATTCTATTGTAGGCACTACAGTTGGAGAAATTGTCTTAGTTCTGGGCACTGATAATTTTTCCATTGTTGCAGATGTTGAAGGTACAACTTTAGAATCAAGAACCTCTGCATTAGGTACTAAACTAGTACCTGTAACTAGTGGATCAGTTAGAATCTCTGCGTCCCTGTCAAGTATTAGCCTTGGCTGATTTTTCTCATTTTGGATTGGATTATGGGTCTTCCTGGCAAAGAGTTCTTATTCTAACCCTACAATCTTTAGCACATTTACAACCCTACAAAACCTTGTAATTAAAAAAAGGAAGGAATATGCTATATCAGACCTCGAGACCCAAATTTTTATCTCTTCAGCGAGAATCTCTCTAAAATTTAATTTGAGGTTAGCCACAAAACTTACAACTAATATTGCTCTATTATCCCTAAGGATATTATCACCATCTGTGGGCATCAACCACATATGTATAATACCGAACCAAAATCTTACCTCTCAAGTCAGGAAGGCCTTGAAGATCCTTTCATCCAGATTCGTTATCCATTATGGTTCTCCACCGACTATGAGTGTGGATAACTAATTCTGTTGATTTTCCCCATGCTTCAACTAGGCTTAAAAAGTAGGTGAAGTGGCCTGAGGAGTGAAGTTCGAGCCATGAAGGTACCTATTGATTGTTGCTTCAAAAATATATACCATTACACCCCATACCGGAACTTTTTCCAATAAATATTGGTCAGCTACTTTCTCTCCTTCTCTACATATGTTTTCCAAACAAGCTTGGTAGTTTGCATAGAACTGCCTAACTAGTGTAGGGAAAAATGAATTTCCTCTTTGTATAGTCCATCCCAAATCGTAGCCATGAAAGTTTTGCTCCACCATCGGGTACCTGCTCAACCCCTTTGTGATGATTCTTTTCTCCTCAAAGATTAGCCTCTTTACAGCTCTTCTATTAGTTCTGCGAAACCCATCAAAGAAGTTTTTTTGAGCTTTGGGAATCTTCCATCTAGTTCCATCTCGGACTTTAGGATTCTTGTATTTGACCATAGTTCCCCAAATCAGAGATTCTTTAATATCTTGTGGCTTAGCATAAGGGGACTCAGTTGATGGTCCCTCAGACTTATGCCCCTTAGAATCAGGATGATCTAAATTATGCTCTTCAAATTCAGCATGTTTAGACTCTTGTTTCTTAGAGATCGTCTGCTTAGAAATTGTATGCTCAGATGTTGTTGGATCAGTTTCACTTTCTTCACTCTCCTCCACCCCAACTAGTAAGGGTGTTGGAGTCTTTTTAGTGCTTTGCTTCTTCTTTTGCTTCCTGAGCAGAGGCTCTTTCTCTTCATAATTAGACTCTTTGTGAAGAGTCTCCGAGTTACACTTCCCTTGGTCACTTTCTTTGTAGATTTTAAGTTCTTTCCTTTGGGTGCGATTTCAAGACCTAGTGGGAGCCTTCAATGTGGTTACATGAGCAAAAGGAAATAAAGAGAGGTTCTTGTTTTTGATTGTAAACCCACACATACAAGGAAAATTTCTTTTGTTTTAGTTGGAGAGACTTTGAAAAGGGAAGGAAATAAACCAAAGATGGAAAGAGAATAACTTAAAGGTATTAAAAACTAAGCGGGAAGGTGGAAAGGCCAAGCTGTGGGCTGGGTCAGGTCTTTTTAATTTGGTCCACAGTTTTAGCTAATGTTGCGCTAATTGTGATGGCATTTCTGATAAGCCATCACAATTTTGATAGCTTATCACAAATGTCATCATCCTTAATAGAAATTGCCTCAGAGCTACTATTTTTAACGACAAAGCTGATGGCTTATCATAATTGTAAAAGCCCATAAAAAATTACGTCAGGAGCACTTGGTTGGATATATCGATTCCACCTTCTTAGAACTAGAACCTAACTACAAAAATAAATAATTTGCTGGAATATAAAAATTTTGGGTTGCCTCCTAACAGCGCCTAATTTACCATCGCAGCACGACTTGGTTATCTTGACTACTCAGACTTTTCCAAGATAACCTGTTGATACCCCTTTACCATCTTTATAGAATACGTCCACGATTGAGAAAACACTCATCTCCTTTATCGCTGTCATGGATGAGTGTATTTTGAATCTTGTTTCCTTGTCATTGAACTTAAACTTTAGCTTTTTTAGTTCTATATCCACTATCACTCTCCCAGTTGCAAGGAATGGTCTACCCAAAATGATGGGCACTCGAAGTCCACCTCACAGTCTAGGACTACAAAATCAGCAAGTAGAATAAAGTCAGCCTCCTTTACCAATACATCATGTAATATACCCACTGGCTACTTTATAGACCTATCTGCCATCACCAATAGTATGATCATCAGGGAAAGATCCCTCAAAACCAATTTCTTGTACACAACAAGTGGTATTAGGTTTATACTAGATCCCAAATTACATAGTGCTTTTGTGAAATTTAGGGACCCAATAGTACACAGGATGGTAAATGCTCCTGGATCTGCCTTTTTCTGTATTAAAGACCTTGTAGAGATAGTGTCATAATGAAAGATATTGTCCTCTGGCTCATGGCTAACCTTCCGTTTCTCAGTCACAAGGTCTTTTATGAACTTTCCGTATCTTGGCATTTGCTCAAGTGCCTCAACCAAAGGCACATTTATTGTTAATTACTGGAGCATTGCCATGAATTTTCTGAATTTTGCATCATCTACCTTTTTCTTTAACCGCTGAGGAAATGAAGGTGGTGGTCTTGGGATAGTTTTTAGCACTACCTCCTTCTCCTTCTCTTTGTCTTTATCTGGAGCATCATCAGAATTATCCAGCTTCTTAGACTCCACTAGACCACTTTCTTCCAGTTCAACATCAACTACCTCATCAAATATAGGTTTACCCACAGAAGGGTCAGATAATATCTTACCACTTCTAGTGGTAATAGCCATGCATGATCCATTATTTCACGAATTTTGGACCATATCACTTGGTAACATTCCGCTCTTCCTCTGGTTAAATGCTGTGAAGAGTTGGCTCATCTGCTGCTCAAACTATTTAATTGCGGTGAAGTGTGAGTTCACCAACTGACTGATGGATGTCAGATCGATCTTCATGGTGGTCACACCAGATTTGGTAGATTCTACTCCCTTCAACAACTTAGCCATCATGTCCTCCATGGACATCTTTTCAGAACTTGTTGAAGCAGCCTCACAATTTCTAGGAGGAACATATAACCCGCTCCTGTCATTATTATTCCTCCAATTTCCTTCCTTCTTATCTTTATAACCAGGCTTATCATAGTAAGTCTGACCTTTATTCCCTTGGCTATTGCCTCGGAAACCCCCCTGATTATTAACATAGTTAGTCTCTTCATCTGCATTAGCCTCACTTCTATCCTGAGATCCTACAACTTTTACCTTTTCAATCTTGCCTGATAGCAAGTGCTTGGTTAGTAAGTCTATTTGTGTTTTAAGGTGAGCCATGTCTTGGTCATTCTCCTCTTCTCTTTTGCATTGTTTTGCAGTAATACCTACAGAAGCAGTGGGGCTGGCCATCACAGAGTCTCTAGTATGCCATTCTCGACTCTGTTTGGTCATTCTGTCCAGCATCTCTGAAGCCTCTGGGAATGTAAGATCAACAAACAAAACCCCATCAGCATTGTCTACAATTGGCTTTGTAATAGAGTTAAGAGCCCTGTAAAACATCTTTATCAAATGTATGTCCGTCTGTTTTGGTTCGAACACTGTGTTAGCTTCTTCTTGAATCTTTCCCAGGTTTCATGCAAGGCTTCAGTGGGGAGTTGCCTAAAGTTGCTGATCTCTCCCCTCAACTGTACCCTCCGAGAAGGCGAAAAGAATCTTTCTATAAAAGCTCATTTCAACTACCTCCAGTTAGTTATAGAATTAGGTGTCAGCTCATTTAGCTACAATGTTGCCTCCCCAGACAGAGGCAGCGTAAACAATCTCAATCGGATAGCATTCTGGCCCACTCCTAGGTTATCAAAAGATTTGCAGATGGTGGAAAATTTCCCTGATAAAAGTTTAGGTCATCCCCAGGAAGGGCACCAAACATTCCCTTCAGATTTAGCAGTTGAGTCATAGTACTCGTAATGTTGAATTTTTCCCTAGGTGCCAACGTTGGAGAAATAATTGTACCCATTGTACCTTCTCGTCTATTCCATTGTCATCATCATTGAGATCATAATGAAATGGATGGTACTCTTGCCTTTCTTAAAATGGACGAATTCTATTATCATTATGCTATACTGGTGCAACTATTTGCTCTGCATGCCTTGGGTTACCAGGATTTAACAACTACTCATCTCCCAAATCTTCATCCTCAGGATTTGGATGTCGTGCCTATTTCCTGACATTTTACACATTCATCTAAGCTCTAGCTAAGTCTACCAATCTGTCAGCCTCTTCATGTTCTGCCATTCTTCCAATTTGTTGTGGTTTCGAATTAGGTAGTAATAACGGTTCTCCAGAACTTCTGGTTCTTGGTATATGCTATAAAGATCCTACAAATAAACAAAAACAACAAATAAAAGTAAAACTAGGAAACTTGACTAACAGTCAATTAGCGCACGCAAACTTCAGTTTTCAATCGTATTCCCTGACAACGGCACCATTTTTGATAATGCTCAAACTACACCTCTAAACGAGAATATAAGCGATCGTTATCAATATAAAACCCAACTAGGTTGGGGTTGAATCCCACAGGGAATATGGTGTAAACTTAAGTCATTTGTAATTTAATCAACTGATAGTTGATGTTTCTTGAAATGGGGGTTTTTAGTTGAGCAAGTAATTATTAATCACTTTAATCAGTGTTCGTAATCAAGAGTTTATGAAAAACCAGAATTATGTTCACTAGGGCTTTTGGTACTTGACAGATGCTACTAGTGGTTCTAGATTCTCATGGTAGGTAGGACAACAAGTTATCTTTATCAAAGTTATGCGTAAATGTCTCTCGACCTACATAAGCATTTTATTACCTAATCCTCTTGAACTTAGGGAATTTATATTCACTGACCAAATTTTACTTTTGGTTAACCAACCTTGTTACAAAACTGATTATTAAATAGAAGTTTAGTATTTCCAAGTGCCTGTTGATAATTCACTACCTGCTACATTTGATTTCTTTCTCAAGCAAATTAAAGAAGCTGTTATCTATCGTTTGCAACCAACAAACAATAATTAAAACATCAAAATTATCAGGAAGTCCTACCACCTCTCAAATCTTGAACATTCAGTACCTTATCAAGACTTACCTTAGATCCCATAATTCAGGTTAAAGGAATTTAGTTGCTCATAATGTAATAGTAAAAGCAACTAGATGAATTCATTCTTTGAAAAATAAACTTACCACAAGATAAATAATAACTAGTGAATCTCATATTAGATCACAACAGAAAATCCCAAAATAATGATTAAATTCTCTTCAAAATAATTGCTTTTTCAAGCTAAGAAGTTAGAGAGAGAAAATATCAAAGTATCGTGTCTCAAACCTCAGGGTTTTGAACCCTTAATAAAACCCTAAACATGGCTTTAAATATTCCACCCTAATTATGGAAACAAAATAACAAAATTTAGAAATTCTTTGGATTAGGTGACGCCATTTGTGATAGACTATCAGGAGGCTGACGACTTATCAAAAATGTCTTCAAGTCTATGCTTCAGTTCTCATGTGCTGCCTTAGGCTGACGACATTCTTGAGGACTTATCTGTTCCTTGATAAGCTATCACAAAATGTCATCACAGCTTTCAACTTATGCCAATTCTCTGTCAATAGCTAACAATGAAGCTGATAGCTTATCACAGGGATGAAGACTTATCACAAATATTGTCAGCCACACTTTACCTCTATTTACTTCAGATTTCAGCTCATTTGCTTCCATTCTTGTTGGTTCTCTAACATATTAGCTTCTTCTGCAAAATCAAACATAAAACAATCAAAAATGACAAAAGTTGCTTAAGACTTCACAATTATTCTTACTTAAAAGCCTCAAATGTGTTAGCATTAGCTCACACATAATTATCATAAGCATTATTCATATCAAAGAAAAACAGAAGATAAACTGAAACAAAAAAGGGGACCATAAAATTGACAAAAACTAACATATGAATGGAATGCCTTCCAAAGTAAGGGAGGCACGCCAACTCTGAATGTCCAAGAGTATTTTACTGCTGAACTGGACCACAAGACTATGCCTTAGAAACTATATTGTGAGGGTCAATACTTGAAAAGTATTGGTACGCAGAACTCACCCAAAATAACATATAGTTTAGGTAAAATAATTGAGCGAATTTCAAAAGCGATTTAGCATAATGTATATAAAAACACATGGGCATAGTTTAAGAGCTTCAAAATATTTTAGTAAAAACATGAATTCAACTCTTTACTTTAGTTCTAAGTTAGATAATAAACCCTACTACAAGTGTATTATCCCACGAGCTATATGGGATCCACCTTGACACCTCGACAATTACACCTATCTAAGTTTGCCACAAGTAAAAAGTGTTTGGTCTGCGTATACAACTGCACAAAGCAAGTATACGGTGATAATCCATATTTTAGGACAAAACAACTCTATAATACCCCGAATGTTTCTAATCCTGTGATTCATACTTGAGTACATGAGTTACAAATAATATCCTAGTGATAGGATAGCTTATGATCCATTAAGCATGTTCATATGAGTCACTTAAGGTAATGCAAGCTAAGAGTTTTTGAATCCATCAAGTTTTAGTGTTCGATTTTGCAAGGGTCATCTTTGAACAAGTATAACTCGATGTTAATATGGTATTTTGGCTGATTTAGACCCACCAAATTGTAGAAAATCAAAAAATCTTTCCAACGATACCAATTTCGCCTTAATCCAATACCCGAGCAAAAGTTATGCCTATTTTCGTGAGAGACAGTAAGCATAGGCGATTGGTTAGGCGCCGCCTAACCCAAGCATAGGTGATTGGTTAGGACCCGCCCAACCCAAGCATAGGCGATCACTTGGGCGCTGACTAAGCCAATTCCAGGTGTCAAAAACACTCCGTCTTGAGTTATTTTAAAGGTAATTACGTCTTTAAATACTCCTTACACGTCCCTAAACTTAACCCTACGAAATATATAGCCTCTAAACCTATTGCAACCCTATTTTCATCTCAAATCTCATCATCCAAGAGAATTAAAGGAGAAAAACAACTAGGGTTGCATAAGTAAGCTTGAAGATCCAATTTCAAGGAAATTGCTTCGTCAATCATCAAGAATCTTCCTTCTAAGGTATGCGTAGTGTTCATCCACGAATTCCTTTCGTCCGTGGAGTTCAAGAATCAATCTTTAAAATACAAAATCTTTGTTGATTGTGGTGATATGATCATACCCATGTTGATACTTGATTGTTTTCCTCTTTTCCATTATAAAGTATGATTTCTATATTGTTGGGTGTTGATGATCATGTTGTTGATATTGGGTGATTCCCAAGATGGAATCTTTATATGTTTTTGTGAATTCATGATATCATATGAGTTGGAAAAATGTAAATTTGGTTGTTCATGATGTATAATTTGATGAATTCACCTATGCTTAAGATGTGCATCTAAGGTGTTTGATAAAATGCCTAAGGAACTATAAATCATACAATATAGCTAAATTGTGACTAAGTGAAGGATTCATGATATGCCCTTACGCTCCAATGACTTTTATGTTGTTAATGTGCCTTGTAAATGTTGTTGGAATATCCATGAACTTTTCTTATGAGATTATGCTATGTTTACTTGCAAATCCTACTTATGAACAAGATGTATGATAATCATGCAACTCATATGAACTTCCATGCTATTAGTATGTGCTGCCAATATGATTATGCAACGAACATGATATTAAGATTGTGCTAGTACTTTCATGTGATATGAAATCCTTTCCATGCAATACATTATTGATAACCATGCATAGTATGAGATCCCTACTTATGATATTATATATTATGGACTCTACTCTTATGATCAAGTCATTCATGTGTGTCAGTTTTCTTCCATCGAGTCCTGGGGGTACTTGTAACTGAAAACTATAGTTGTGTGCCTAGATCCATGTCCCGTTTCATGATATTCGAACTCAAGCTATGATTCCATAGACTTCAGTCAGTCATGTGACTCAGGAAAACCTCATGATCTTAGTCAGTTGTCAGATATCAGTAAAATTCCACCAGTCGATGGAATTCAGTAAGATCAAGTCATACACAGTTAGTTATTCATGTCCAGTACCTCCAGATAGGAGTACAAGTTAGCACCAAGTGAACCCAAAGATGGGAACTCACCAGCCAATTTAGGGTGTGATTCTTAGTAGCAATCCTTGTGTTCTAAAACTATGTAGCCAGCGTAGGTTGAGACATCTTAACCCGTTAGCTTAGGGTTGATAAGGCGGCTTAACCCATTACTTTAGGGTTCCCACCATTCTCATTGAGTAGCCACCAGATAAGGGTCACTCACAGCTGTCCTTACTAGTGGTGCGGTATTGATACTCCTCCAGTTGGGGTAGAGATTGGGACCCAGCTTAGCCATAATGGCATACATAGGGTATGTCAGTTAAACACTACTTCCCATAGTTTCAGTATCAGTCTCAGTAAAAAAACTCAGTTCATTCTTCAGATTTTAGTATATACAGGACCGTCAGATACAGTCATCCATATTATTAGTTTTAGTAAAAGTCTCAGTAAAGGAACTCAGGGCGTTCTTCAAATTTTAGTATATATAGGACTGTCAGATACAGTTGTCCATGTTATCAGTTTTAGTATCAGTCAGGACAATTATCAGTAAACCATGTATTAGCTTACAGGTCATGCTATCACATATTCATGGTCCTAGTTTCTATATATGTGTGTTTTCACTCCCACATTCATATTAGTCAGTCAGTGTTGTTCATGCATGAAACAATTTATGTTTCGCCTACCTTCATCGTATACTCAGTACTCCAGTTGTACTAACACATTTGTGCTATGGTGCTTTCTTTTCATGTTACACCATAGGTTCCGAGACACGAGGTACAACCTAGCAGTAGCAGTAGCGTTCCAGTCCCAGAGACACAGTGAGTCCTCATTGATTCAAGGATAATATGATTTGATTTACCTATTTATTTCTTCAGTTTAGTTTTATGGAGTTAGTTGTAGACATGTTCCTTCAACTCCTTATTCAGATAGTTTATAGGATTTTGGGTATTTTTGCCCACATGATTGTATTCAGTTGAATGTTATGTCCTTACAGCTCCATGTATTCTACATTATTATATCATGATTTGCAGTATACAGGTACATATATCAGTCATGGGTTAGCTTGTGGTCCCTCGGGGTCATAAGCATCGTGTAGCATTCAGGTTCAGTAAATTGGGGTGTTACAAACTTGGTATCAGAGCCTAAGGTTCAATAGAGTCCTAGGAAGTCTGAAAGCGGCATCTAGTAGAGTCTTGTACATGGGTGTGTTGCGTGCCACATTTATGTTTGGGAGGCTATAAGATGTTTTAGGAATAGTCCCCTTTCTTCATTATTCATGTCATGCTAGTGAGCATCACAAGTTAAACTCTTAGTCTAATCCATTCTTCTCTTATTCTAGACCATGGCCCTAAAGAGAAGAAACCAGCCAGCTCTTCAGCCCGAAGATCCTTTGGGCGAACATATTTCCCATGCGGAGTTTAGAACCGCATTTACCACACTTGCTCAGTCCATGGCTGCACAGAATGAATGGTCACCAGTCATTCCGGCCAATCTAGTGGCCACTCCTAAAGTAGCTAGGGTTCGGGACTTCACCCAGATAAACCCTCCATCTTTCTATGTTTCTAAGTTTGATGAGGACCCTCAGGCGTTCATTGACCAAGTCCAGAAGGTCATTGACATCATGGGTGCTACTTCTATTGAGAGTGCTGAGTTAGCCTCCTACTAGTTACAGGATGTTGCTCATGATTGGTACAAACAGTGAAAGTCTGGGAGGTTAGATGATACAGGCACTATCGAGTGGGAGGAATTTGTCACAGCCTTGTTAAACAGATTCTTTCCCCAAGAGTTGAGGGAAGCCAAAGTTCTTGAGTTCATCAACCTCAGGTAGGGGAATATAATAGTTAGGGAGTATTCTCTTAGATTTACTCAGCTAGCCAAGTATGCTCCTCATGTGGTTACAGACAATAGAGCTAAGATGAGCAAGTTCATGTCAGGAGTCAACGATAGCTTGGTAAATGAGTGTAGGTCTGCGATGTTGATCGGTGATATGACCTTAGCAAGACTCATGACCCATGCCCAATAAGTAGAAGAGTAGAAGTTTAAGACTAGGGAGAGGTAGAACAAGAGAGCAAGGTCAGGTAATTTCAACTTTGCTCACTCCAAGTCAGATGGAGAAAATCATTCACAATTTTGCTCCAAGTCAGTCATTCCAGTTCCTTCTTTTGCCAGCGCTCCAGTGCCGAAGTTCAGAGACGGCAATTGAGATAAAGTGCCAGGTTCTAAATCTCAGGGCAGTATTAGTAGTGCTGGAATGAATCCCCTTTGTCAGACTTATGGTAAGAACCACAAAAGCATTTGCAGAGCCGGTAGTGATGTTTGTTTTGGTTGTGGCAATCCAGGCCACAGAATTAGAGAGTGTTTGCAGTCAAGTCTTCAGGGTCAGCAAAATTATTCTATAGCTTAGTCCAGTCGCCCGAACCAGCAGGGTGCCATTTCCAGTGCTACCAGTGGGAAACGCCCAAATAGACTCTATGCTCTTCAGTCCCGTCAGGATTAGAAAAATTCTCCTAATGTCATTACTGGTATGTTACAGATTTTAGATGTTCAAGTTTATGCTTTGCTAGACCCAGGTGCATCTTTGTCTTTTGTTACTCCATACATAGCAAGCGATTTCAGAATTAGTCCTGAAGTCCTAGCAGAGCCTTTATCAGTCTCTACCCCAGTGGGTAAAACCATCATAGCCCGGTGAGTATACAAGAACTGCCCGGTTATGATATCTCAGAAATCAACATCAGCAGATTTAGTAGAGTTAGAGATGACTAATTTTGATGTTATTCTCAGCATGGATTGGCTTCATTCCTGCTATGCCATAGTAGACTATAGGAATAGGATAGTTCAGTTTCAGTTCCCAAATGAGCCCGTCCTAGAGTGGAAGGGTAACAATTTCAGCATTCAGGGGTCAACTTATTTCCTACCTTCAGGCAAGGAAAATGGTTTCTAAGGGGTGTGTGTATCATATCGTGCATGTTAAAGATTCTTGTCCTGAATATCCCAACCTCTAAATAGTCCTTGTTGTTAATGAATACTCAGATGTCTTTCCTAAATATCTCCCAGACATTCCTCCCGAAAGGAAAATAGACTTCGACATAGACCTTCTTTCGGTTACTCAACCTATTTCTATTCTGCCATACAGAATGGCACTAGCAGAACTCAAGGAATTGAAGCATCAGTTGAAGGATCTCTTAGATAAGGGATTCATTAGACCCAACATTTTCCCATGGGGTGTACCAGTATTATTCGTGCACAAGAAAGACGGTTCTCTCAGGATGTGTATCGATTATCGTTAACTCAACAAGGTCACGATCAAGAATAGATATACTTTTCCCAAGATTGATGATCTATTCGACCAATTTTAGGGTGCCAGTTACTTCTCCAAGATAGACCTCAGATCAGGCTACCATCAGCTCAGAGTTAGAGAATGTGACATTCCAAAGACAACTTTCCGTACTTGGTGTGGTCACTTCAAATTTTTAGTTATGTCATTTGGTCTTACCAATGCCCCTGCAGCTTTTATGGATTTGATGAATCGTGTGTTCAAGCAGTACTTGGACATGTTTGTCATAGTATTTATAGATGATATTCTGGTCTATTCTTGCACAGAGCATGATCATACAGACTATCTTAGGATTGTTCTTCGGATACTCAGGGATCACTAATTATTCGCTAAGTTTAGAAAGTGCGAATTTTGGCTAAGATCAGTAGCATTTCTTGGCCATATTGTTTCTAGTGATGGCATTAGAGTAGATCCTTAGAAAACTAAGGCAGTAAGAAACTGGCCCAGACCCGTATCTCCATAAGATATTAGGAGTTTCTTGGGTTTGGCTGGCTATTATAGATGGTTTATCAAGGTATTTTCTTCTATTGCATCTCCCATGTCTAGATTGACTCAGAAGAAGATTAAGTTTCAGTAGTCAGATTTATACGAGAAGAGCTTTAAAGAGTTGAAGACTCAACTCACCTCCGCTCCAGTTCTAGCTATTCTAGATAGTTCAGACGGTTTCGTAGTCTATTATGATGCACCTAAAGTGGGTTTAGGTTGTGTCCTCATGCATCATGGTAAGGTCATAGCCTACGCCTCCAGACAGTTAAATCCACATGAGAAGAATTATCCTACTCATGATCTTGAGTTAGCAGCGGTAGTTTTGCCTTGAAGATTTGGAGGCATTATCTCTATGGAGTTCATGTAGATGTCTTCACAGAACATAAGAGCCTCCAATATGTCTTTTCCCAAAAAGATCTCAATCTTCGCCAGAAAAGGTGGTTAGAGCTCTTGAATGATTACGACATGAGTGTTTATTATCATCCGGGCAAGGCTAATGTTGTGGACGACGCTCTCAGTCGACTCTTTATGGGTAGTGTTTCTTAAGTTAAGGATAGTAAAAAAAAGATGGCTCAAGAGATCCATTAGCTTGCCAGACTAGGCGTTCACTTAGTCGATTCTTCAGAGGGTTGTGGATGTGTTCATAGTAGTTCAGAGTCATCTCTAGTTTCCGAGGTGAAAGAGAAACAAGATAGGGATCCTAGCCTTGTCAAGCTCAAAGAGTCAGTGCAGAATCAGAAAGTCAAGGTTTTCTCCCAAGGGGTAGATGGTGTTCTTCATTGTCAGGGTCGCCTATGTGTTTTAGGTGTAGATGAATTGAGGCAGCGAATTCTGGCAGAAGCGCATGGTGCGCAATACTCTATTCATCCAGGGGCCACTAAGATGTACCGCGACATACGGGAGATCTATTGGTGGAGTGGGATGAATAGAGATGATGCAGAGTTTGTGGCTAAGTTTTCTATATGTCGCAGGTTAAGATAGAGCATCAGAAACCTAGTGGTTCCATGCAAGAGTTCACCATTCCTACTTGGAAGTGGGAAGAAGTTAACATGGACTTCCTGATGGGTTTACCTAGAACTCATCATCAGCATGATTCAGTCTGGGTCATTGTAGATAGAATGACCAAGTTAGCTTATTTCCTTCTTGTTCGTACTTCTTATTTCGTCGAGGATTATGCCAAACTCTATATAAGGGAGTTAGTCAGATTACATGGTGTTCCACTATCTATCATCTCAGAGAGATGTACCCAGTTCACTTCTCACTTTTGGAAAGCATTCCAAAAGGGTCTCGGTACCCAAGTCCATCTCAGCACAGCATTTCATCCTCAAATAGCTGGTCAAGCAGAGAGAACCATTCAGACTCTTAAAGATATGCTAAGGGCGTGTGCAATTGACTTCAAGGGAAGTTCGGACGACCACTTGCCTTTGATTGAGTTTGCATACAATAATAGCTATCATTCTAGTATTCAGATGTCTCCATTTGAACCTCTCTATGGTAGGAGATGTAGATCTCCAGTTGGTTGGTCTAAAGTTAGTCAGGCCTCATTCATAGGTCCTGACTTAGTATTCAACACCTTAGAGAAAGTTTAGTTGATCAGAGAGAGACTCCAGGCTGCTCAGAGCCGATAGAAGTCCTATGCAGATGTTCGTAGAAAGGATCTCGAGTTCGAGGTCATTGACTATATGTATCTTAATATCTCTCTAATAAAAGGAGTGAAGAGGTTTGTCAAGAAAGGGAAACTCAGTCTCCGGTATGTTGGTCCCTTCAGAATTCTTTGTCGCTTCGGCAAGGTAGCTTATGAACTTGAGTTGCCTTTAGATCTAGACTCAGTCCATCCAGTCTTCCATGTCTCTTTGCTAAAGAAGTGCAAAGGTGACCCAACAGTTGTTGTCCCTATTAAAAGCATCGATATATAGAACAGCCTCTCCTATGAAGAGATTTCAGTCAAAATCTTAGATTTTCCAACTCGTAGATTGAGGAACAAAGAAGTCCCTCTAGTCATGGTTCTTTGGCAAAATCAGTCTCATGAGGGAGATACTTGGGAAGCAGAAGCAGATATGCGTACCAAGTATCCTCAGCTCTTCCCTACCAATTCAGATCAAGCTCAAGGTAACAGTTCTCCTTAAGCTTATTAAGTTTCACGTTCATGTTTCCAGTATAAACTTGGTACCTATTAACTGTTTCATACTTAGTCATGCATTCATGTGTCAGTTGTCTGTGCATCAGATATGCACGAGTTCAGTATGTTTAGCATATCAGTCATGAGATCAAGTTTTAGTTCTTAATGTTCAGTTCAGGTTCTATAATCTTGTATCCCTTCTCAGTAAATTCTCATTCAAGGATGAATATTTCCAAGGGAGAGATATTGTAATACCCCGTATATTTCTAATCCTGTGATTCATACTTGAGTACATGAGATACAAATAATATCTTAGTGATAAGATAGCTTATGATCCATTAAGCATGTTCATATGAGTCACTTAAGGTAATGCAAGCTAAGAGTTTTTGAATCCATCAAGTTTTAGTGTTCGATTTTGCAAGGGTCATCTTTGAATGAGTATAACTCGATGTTAATGTGGTAATTTGGCTGATTTAGACCCACCAAATTGTAGAAACTCGAATTATCTTTCCAACGATACCAATTTCTCCTTAATCCAATACCCGAGCGAAAAGTTATGCCCATTTTTGTGAGAGACAGTAAGCATAGGCGATTGGTTAGGCGCCGCCCAACCCAAGCATAGGCGATCAGTTGGCCGCTTCCTAAGCCAATTTCAGGTGTCAAAAACACTCCGTCTTAAGTTATTTTAAAGGTAATTACGTCTTTAAATACTTCTTACATGTCCTTAAACTTAACCCTATGAAATATATAGCCTCTAAACCTATTGCAACCCTATTTTCATCACAAAGCTCATCATCCAAGAGAACTAAAGGAGAAAAACAACTAGGGTTGCATAAGTAAGCTTGAAGATTCGATTTCAAGGATATTCCTCCATCAATCATCAAGAATCTTCCTACTAAGGTATGCGTAGTGTTCATCCACAAATTTCTTTCATCAGTGGAGTTCAAGAATCAATCTTTAAAATACAAAATCTTAGTTGATTGTGGTGATATGATCATACCCATGTTGATGCTTGATTGTTTTCCTCTTTTCCATTATAAAGTATGATTTCTATATTGTTGGGTGTTGATGATCATGTTGTTGATATTGGGTGATTCCCAAGATGGAACCTTTATATGTTTTTGTGAATTCATGATATCATATGAGTTGTAAACATGTAAATTTGGTTGTTCATGATGTATAATTTGATGAATTCACCTATGCTTAAGATGTGCATGTAAGGTGTTTGATAAAATGCCTAAGGAACTATAAATCATGCAATATAGCTAGATTGTGACTAAGTGAAGGATTCATGATATGCCCTTACGCTCCAATGACTTTTATGTTGTTAATGTGCCTTGTAAATGTTGTTGGAATATCCATGAACTTTTCTTATGAGATTATGCTATGTTTACTTGCAAATCCTACTTATGAACAAGATGTATGATAATCATGCAACTTACATGAACTTCCATGCTATTAGTATATGCTGCCAATATGATTATGCAACGAACATGATATTAAGATTGTGCAAGTACTTCCATGTGTTATGAAATCCTTTCCATGCAATACATTGTTGATAACCATGCATAGTATGAGATCCCTACTTATGATATTATATATTATGGACTCTACTCTTATGATCAAGTCATTCATGTGTGTCAGTTTCCTTCCATCGAGTTCTGGGGGTACTTGTACCCGAAAACTATAGCTGTGTGCCTAGATCCATGTCGTGTTTCATGATATCCGAACTCAAGCTATGATTCCGTAGACTTCAGTCAATCATGTGACTCAGGAAAACGTCATGATCTTAGTCAGTTGCCAGATATCAGTAACATTCCGCCAGTCGATGGAATTTAGTAAGATCAAGTCATGCACAGTCAGTTATTCATGTCCAGTCCCTCCAGATAAGAGTACAAGTTAGGACCGAGTGAACCCAAGGATGGGAACTCACCAGCCAATTTAGGGTGTGATTCTTAGTAGCAATCCTTGTGTTCCAAAACTATGTAGCTAGCGTAGGTTGAGACATTTTAACCCGTTAACTAAGGGTTGATGAGGTGGCTTAACCCGTCAGTTTAGGGTTCCCACCATTCTCATTGAGTCCCCGCTAGATAAGGGTTACTCACAACTGTCCTTACCAGTGGCGCGGTATTGACACCCCTCCAGTTGGGGCAGAGAGTGGAACCCAGCTTAGCCATAACGACATACATGGGGCATGTCGGTGAAACACTACTTCCCACAGTTTCAGTATCAGTCTCAGTAAAATAAATCAGGGCGTTCTTTAAATTTCAGTATATATAGGACTGTCAGATACAGTCATCCATGTTATCAGTTCAGTAAAAGTCTTAGTAAAAGAACTTAGGGCGTTCTTCAGATTTTAGTATATACAGGACTGTCAGATATAGTCGTTTATGTTATCAGTTTTAGTATCAGTCATGATAGTTTTCAGTAAACGATGTATTAGCTTACAGGTCATGCTATCACGTATTCATGGTCCCAATTTCTATATATGTGTGTTTGCACTCCCATGTTCATATTAGTCAGTGAGTGTTGTTCATGCATAAAACCCTTTATGTTCAGCCTACCTTTCTCGTATACTCAGTACTGCAGTTGTACTGACGCATTTGTGCTATGGTGCTTTCTTTTCATGTTAAACCATAGGTTCTGAGACATGAGCTCCAGCCCAGCAGTAGCAGTAGCGTTCCAGTCACAGAGACATAGTGAGTCCTCATTGATTGGAGGACAATATGATTTGATTCACCCATTTATTTCTTTAGTTTAGTTTTATGGAGTTAGTTGTAGACATGTTCCTTCAACTCCTTATTCAGATAATTTAGAGGCTTTTGGATTTACTTTCAGATCTACTTTTAGATTTACGTCCAGATTTAGTTGTTTTGGGTATTTTCACCCACATGATTGTATTCAGTTGAACCTTATGGCCTTACAGTTCCATGTATTCCGCATTATTATATCATGATTTGCAGTATACAGGTACAAATATCAGTCATGGGTTAGCTTGTGGTCCCTCGAGGTCATGAGCACCGTGTAGCATTCCGTTCAACGAATCGAGGTGTTACACACTCCAACATTGGCAAAACACGATTTTGGAAAAAGAGTTATCTGAACTCGTGCCTTCTTCGGGTAAAAATCTAATTCTCTTAGAGCCTATTTTTATCCTTTTAAAATATGCATCATTCTCAAAACATTGAAGCCTAAAAAGTTTGTAGTCTAGTCTGGTCTGAGTCTGTCATAATAGTCGTCTGAATTGGTATCGTCATACTAAGACTTGCAAGTCATATGAGCCATATCATATAATTTCATATCACACCATAGTCATTTTATTTAAACCATGTTATTTGGCCACAAAAAATGATTTACATATCACAAGAGAGTTCTTATTGCAATAGTATATGAAAACTTATACAAAAACACTCTACTTTAAAGAATTTAATGTGGGGTCGCCATCTATTTCATCAATCACATGAAATTATTATGTTTGACACAAAGAGCATTTATAAGACAAGCAAAACACCCACTCAATGGTTCATAAAACAATGCTAATCCATAAGTGATAGTAAAGTATTTAACCTCAAGCTTTTAAATTATCCATTTGAGCAACCCATGACATGTTAAGGCAATAGATTTCATCATGAGAGGAAATTTCATAAATCGTGCTCATAAATCCCAACTCATATCATATATGCATATGATTATAACTTATGTTTATGAAAAAAAACCCACGATAAATGCATACTTTAATCAAAATAAGTTCATAATGCATGCTCTTCAAACAGTTTCCAAAACCCATTACATATACATTTTAAAGCTTTTTAAAATGTTAAATTTATGCCAATGAGAGTTCGGACTAACTTATATACCTTGAAAACGATCAAAACTTAGAGTAATTTGACCGTTGGAGCTTAGAATTCCTCAAACCCTAGGTATTTTCCCCTTCTCTTGCTATTAGGATGATAATTAGGGATTTACCGAGGTATAAAACATTTTTAAGGATCTATATTCATCCATAATTAGTTGGGAACGGTTTAAGGATGCGAAAAGAGCCCTATGCCCTTCAAATAATTCAAAACGAAGCAATTTTGTAAGCACGGGAGGGGGTTCGCTGTGCGACCCTCATCGCAGAACAGAAGTTTTATGACATGATAGGGAGGTTTGTGATGTAGAACCTAGTATGGTCTCATGGGAATGACATTTGCGGGCCCTATATGGCGTGGTGCCATAGTGAGGTTCCTATTTTGCAACGCAAACCCATTTTTTCAAGTATAAAACACCCCAACCCATTCAACTTAACTTGACATGATTAATCATTGATATTGGGGTCCTAAAAGCTCATTTTTACGCATTATTTGAGTGTTAAAAATTTTGAGGTGTTACATTATCCCCCCTTGGTATCATGTACCCCCTAATGATTACTTGAAAGACATTAAGCATGATTTAAGTAGCTATAGGGAACAAAATAAACCAGATAAGAATAATACCTTATATACTATCATCCATGGATTCAAAAAGTGATTGAAAACTGCACGCATGTCATTCTCCAATTCCCAAGTGGCTTTCTCAACTTTTTGATTCCTCCACAATACTTTAACTGAAGCTATCTCCTTACTTCTCAACTTTCGAACTTGTTGATATAGTATAGCTATGGGTACTTCTTCATACGATAAAGAATCCTTCACACCAATCTCCTCAACTAGCAACACAATTGAGTGATCTCCAAGATATTTCTTAAGCATCGAAATATAGAAGACAGGATTAATTGAAGCTAAATTGGCGGATAATTTTAAATCATATGTAACTCAACCAATCTTCCTTGCAATATGGTAAGGACCTATGCAACAAGGTCTGAGTTTTCTATTCCTTCCAAAACTCATGGCCCCCTTCATAGGGGATACTTTTAGAAACACCCAAGCATCAACCTCAAATCATCTCCTGAATAATTGGTACTCATAGGCAAAAGTCAGCTTACTTGGTCATCCGATCCATAATAACCCATATAGAATCATACTAGTTTTGGGATTATGGGAGAGCAATAACAAAGTCTATGTTAATCATCTCCCATTTCCATAAAGACAGGGTTATGTCCTGAGAGGTGCCACCTGTCCTCAAGTGCTCTACCTTAACTTGTTAACAATTCAAACACTTAGCCACAAAGTTAGCAACATCACCTTTCATGTGGCTCCACCAGTAAATCTCTTTTAGGTTATGATACATTTTTGTGGAGTCAGGATGAACAACGTACCTGGAAGTATGGACTTCATCAAGAATCCTTTCTCTCAACCCATCCATGTTTGGCATGCACCACCTACCTTGGCATCTCAAAATACTATATTCTCTAATTTTAAAAGCAATCACCTTTGTTTACCAACAACTTTCATGATCTGCTTCAATATGGAATCCATGACTTGTTTCTCCTTAACTTCAGCAAACAAGGAGGATTTAGCTACCTCTTGGATGAACAACCCTCCATTCTCAAAGACTAGGAGTCGGACTCCTAGATTAGCAAGCCGATGAATATCCTTAACCAAATTCCTCTTTCATTCCTCCACATAAGAAAGACTGCCCATGGATAACCTGCTAAGAGTATCAACCACATTAGCTTTACCTAGATGATAGTTTAGGCTCATGTCTTAATCCTTCAACAGTTCTGACCACTGTCTCTACGTAAGATTTAGCTTCTTTTAGGTGAATACATACCACAAAATCTTATGATCAGTAAAGATGTCAACATGCACTCTATACAAATAACAACACCAAATTTTAATTGCAAAAACCATAACTGCCAACTCTAAATCATGGGTAGGATACTCTAAATCATGGGTAGGATAGTTTTTCTTATGTACATTCAACTGCCTAGATACATAGGACACCACCTTACCATACTGTATAAGTACACATCCAAGTCCCACTCGGGATGCATCACAGTACACCACGAAACTCTCTGTACTATCTGGAAGGGTAAAAATTGGCGCAACAGTCAACCTGTTTTTCAGCCTCTTAAAACTATTCTCAAAAGCTTTATACTACAAAAACTTTACCTTCTTCTAAGTCAACCTGGTAAGTGGAGCATTAGGGACGGAAAACTCTCAACTCTCCTATAGTATCTCGCCAAACCTAAGAAGCTCCGGATGTCGGTTGGAGTTGTGGGTCTGGAACACTTTCTTACAACCTCAACTTTTGGGGATCAACCTTAATTCCCTCACTCAAAACAATATGCCCGAGGAAAACAATTGCACTAAGCCAAAACTCACACAGAGAAAATTTGCGTGTGCAACTCATTATCCTTAAAAGTTTAAAGTATGATTTAGAGGTAAATAGCATGGTCCTTCTTACCCTGAGAGTAAACCAAAATAGCATTAATGAAAGCTATAAGAAATAGGTCTAGAATTTGATGGAACACCCTATTCATGAGGTCTATAAATGCTGTAGGGGCATTAGTAAGTCCAAAGGACATGACCAAAAATGTATAGTGACTATACCGAGTTCAAAAAGCTATTTTGGGGATGTCAGACTCCCTAACCCTCAACTGATGATAACCCAAATAAAGGTTTATCTTAGAGAAATATCTAGCACCCTAAAGCTGGTCAAAAAGATCATTAATTTTGGGAAAAGGGTACTTATTCTAAATAGTGGCTTTATTCAACTAACGACAATTTATACATATACAAAGGAAGCCATCTTTATTACACCCAAAGAGTACAAGTGTAACGCCCTGAGTCTGCACCCCGAACATCACACGGTGTTCATAATCCCGAAGGACCACAAGCTAACCCATGACTGGTACATACTGCAAATACTAAATAATAACACTATAATAATGCGGAATTTCGATTGAATCTGCCATAAAGTTCATAACTAAAAATAAATACTGATAAATAAATACTGGAAATTGAGCATCTGTCTAAAATAGTCTATTTTGAAAGCCTCTAAATCTGCTGCTACTGAAAGTCTGGGCTGCTAAGTACAGTCAGGAGCCCGTGCGTTTGAACCTATGATATAAGACATTATATCACAAAGAAAGAGTTTGCGTCAGTACTTTGAATGTACTGGTATGCTGTGTGAGGTAGGCTGATATACAAGGGTTTATATGTATGAACATGAATATAACTGGATGAAAGTACATGTATATCTAAAACTGCTATAATTATTGATTATGCAATGCCGCGTGTGAATCTGCTTTACTATAATAGAGATCACTAATAACTGAATTACCAATAATTGAGTGACAGTTTCTAACAGTCCTGATTCTATGGAACTGAATTTAGTTTCGTACTGAGCTGGGTGACTGTGTCTAACAGTTCTGATTTTGAAAACTAAATTGAGATTTTATACTAAGTCTAAAATTGAAACTGTAACTGTGGGAGTATTCATCTAGCCAACATACCCTGATTATGAATTGAGTTGGGGTCTAACCTATGATCCCAGTTTGAAGGGTGTTAGCACCATGCCAAGGGATACTGATAATGGTTGTGAGTTAACCCTATCTAGCAGAAATATCTTTCGTCAACCCTCATTGGCAGAAAAACTCATACGATATGTATCAACCCTGATCTGGCAGGAAGATATCTCAACCTACGTTGTCTACATAGTTCTTTAAAATAGGGATTGCTACTAAAGGTCAAACCCTTCACTGACAGGAATGCCCCTATCCCTAGGTTTGGTCGGTGCTGATTCCTACTCCTAACTGAATGGACACTGAATTGATTTCTAGATGTACTAGGATTGAATGAACTGTTACTGATAGTGCTGTCTAACTGAACTAGAATGAGTTCACTGGGTTCTGTTAACTAACTGAATACACTGAGTTCTGTAACTGACTAAGTACTACTGTATGTGACATCACTGAGACTATTTTGAAACTACTGAAATTCTAGGTAAACAGCTAGGTTTTGGGTATGAAATACCCCCAGGACTCAATAGCATAAATATTTAAACATAGCACTATCATAAGAGCATGATAACTAGTCACTTTGTCACAATGCATTCATTGAGGCATTTTATCAAACACTTGCATGGCATGAACTTGTACACATACTATTATGACATTATTTCATCCTTTAACTCATATGAACACTTTATCAAATACTTGGGGAGCATAACTCATGCACATAATAATGATAAACAATGTATGCATCATGATTAAAATTCTAACTCTCAATTTCAGGGGGCTTTAAACATAAATCCAAATAACACCACACATAGGTTAATTGCTTCACATGAATCTTGTCATAAAACATGGATTAGAAATCCAAATAACACCATAATATTGAATACAATCCAATTCAACATGAAGTTCATGAAAATAATCAACTTGTGATTTTAAAAGAGGTTCTTGAACTCCAAGGGTGGAAGGAAACCCTTGGATGAACACCTAACATACCTTGATTGATAATTTCATGAAGATTGGGGTGAGTTATTGAGATTTGATTCTTGAACTTGGTAAAGCTAGGGCTTGTTCTTGAGAGAGTTTATGAATAAATGATGAGATTTTGCACTATAGGATGATTAATTTCGTGTTAAGGCTGAATAAGGGTGGGGAAAATAACCCATTTTCCCCCACCAACTCGGATAAAATAATGCTGGATGGGGTCCCCATTGCATCGCAGCCCCTGCTTGGGTCAAGCGACCATCGCGATTCGACCCCTGCTTGGGTCAAGCAGCCCTCACGATGCAACCCTAAGCTGGATCAACTATCCCTCACACTGTGGACCTATCGCGACCCCTTGCTATTTTGGACATCTAAACTCACCCTTATGCTAGTCTAAAAAATCAAAAACTCGCCTGAGATGACCTACAAGTGACCCAGATCATGAATCAATTTGAAAATCGACATACTAAGGTTGGGAAGGTTGAAAATAAGGCCCT
The DNA here is from genome assembly GCF_002878395.1 of Capsicum annuum. Lineage (NCBI taxonomy): Eukaryota > Viridiplantae > Streptophyta > Magnoliopsida > Solanales > Solanaceae > Capsicum > Capsicum annuum. The sequence goes on from NC_061111.1 coordinate 51,417,387, forward strand.
CCAATTTTGAAGGCTAAAATGATTCTAATTGTTGACACTTAGTTGAAATTTTCTAAGTATGGGGCCTCTTTTGGCTTGCTATTTAGGACGAAAATGACTAGGATTTTGTGGGGTCTTACAATAGGAGAAAACTAGGGGGAGATACGAGAAAATAGTTGTAACATACAAGTCATGACATCGGGTGATGCCTCAGACTCCTAGGGATGTAAGAGCATTTAATCGATTTCGGCCAGTTCCAGTACCAGAAGTAGAAACAGATGCAGAAGAAACACCCTTAGGTGCAGGAGCAGATGAAGAGGAAATCAGAGCCTTATTCACTCCTGAAGAGAACTTACTAAGAGAATAGTTTCTAAGCATATGTCCTAGCTGACCATATTTAAAAAATCTGTCCCTCTACATATCACAGAACCTCGATGTAACCGACCATAGAACCTACAAGGAGGATATAATGTAGATGATTGTGCCTTACTCGATTGTGATTGCTCACCCTGTTACCAAAAGTTCTCACCACCCTGCTGATGGTTCTCACTCTAAGGCTTCAGGTAGGGAGCATTAGCTGTGGAGAAGAAACTAGAACTCCCTCACTTCATCTTTGGCCACTTACCACCCTCCTACCACTTGGTTGTTAACTATTTTTCCCCTATTTTTCCCTTATCTCCGCTTGCTTCATCTTCTTCTCCTCCACCTGTTATATATGGAAAACAAATCTAGAAATATCCATGTCCTTAATCAGTAAGGATGTCTTACTTTTAAGGATCAAATCCAGAGATACTCCTAAAGAAAACTTTCTTATACTAGCTCTCATATCCAATACTAATTCTGGAGCATACCTAGACAACTAGTGGAATTTGAAGGCATATTCCTTGACTGACATATTCCCTTGCTTCAAATTAACAAACTCCTCCGCTTTTGCATCCCTAAGCTCTTGAGTAAAGAAGCTGTCCAGAAATGCATTAGAGAAATCCTCCCACAAAGATGACTCATCAATATCATCATCATCACCCCTTGGCCTGTCCCATTCCTCATACTATTTGTACGTCACATCCTTTAGCTAATAAGATGATTTCACCCTATCCATATTCATGGTCTGCATTACCCTGAACCCTAAGGATCTTCCTCCACCTTAATACAAGTAAAGGTTGGAAGACTCAACCTCATGAATTGGCCAACCCTTATGGACTTAGAAGATGAAATACCAGATACACCATGCTTAGTTTGAGAAGCCACAAACCGAGCAATCATATGAATCGACTGATAAAACTCTACATTTTTCATATTAGCCTAAGGAGGACTGGAAGGAACCGGTGGAACTATAGAATAATCAGGGATGAGACCCCTAGACCGAGTATAGATCATCTGAGTAGAGCGTGTCCTATCAACATTATCCCTAGTTAGGATAGAAGAGATTCCATGATCTTCAGATCGTCGAGGATGCACGATATGAAAATCAAGCAAACAAAAACTAGAAGAATCGAAGACCTTAGACTCTATAGCTTGAAATAAGACAACAAGAAATTGAAACATTCCTAAATGCCTTGTAGCCTCTCCCTTATGAGTATGGCATACTACACACTTGTAATAGAGACTGTACTCAATACGACTTTGTGGACTCCCAATTGACCATGAACCTAAAGCTCTTATACCAGCTTAACACGATCCAAACTAGGGCCTTATCATACTGGGCATCTTAAGTCTGACAAGGATCGGACACCAACCCTGTTACCCAACCCAACCTCCATCTGCCTTCCCTGAGTCAGCTGAATTTCAAGCATATAACAAGATAACATAACTATACCAATTCAGACTCTAGGATAGGTCCATGACCATGACCAACCCAATCGAGTCCAACCATCCTATGCCCAACTAATAACCATACCAAAACAAAAATAATAGCACGTTCCTGTCTATAACATAACATAAAAGGATGGAATAATTATAAATTTAGTCACACGGTATCAGCCCCTATACCAATGTCAATACTAAGGCTGACACCACTGCCAACACTGCCCATACCTACCCATAGTAGTTCAACAAAGCCTCTAACCAAAAGAAAAATAATATCTGATTAGATCATGCCCCCAACTATAGACAAAACCAATATCCATAAAATAACTAAAGTATATGAAGGCATCCATGATATGGTATGGATCCTTTCAAAATATGAAAACTCAACACTTCAATCCAATAGCCAATCCTAAATTTGATTACTAAGCAAGAGGAGTAGATTGGCTGGTTCCTGCATCGCGTAGGGATACAACCGCTCAAAGACGGGTTAGCGGGTGAATGCTAGCAAGTACTCAAGATAAGGATAAAATAATCCTAACCATAAAAACCAAGTAAACAACCATATGAATTCAAAACCATAAACCATACACATATATATAACCATATCGGGAAAAGAAAATGGGTTTCGCATGCATTTAAAACCATTAACATGGGTATGTGTAGCTTAACCATCCTAGAACTACCTATAGGCTATATGGGTCCAGTGTAATCCCCTGAATGGTCCTCGATATGTGTAGCCACATAAACCGGAGATACCACAGGAGCAGGGGATTCCCAAGTACCCTTCGCTCTCTATGAAACATATATACAAGTGTACTTAGGGGAGTCCTATGTACCCCATAAGGATCATATAGGCTCGTCATGGTCAACCCTTATTTTGGCAAACATGAGTTTTCAGTGTCTGTCCATTGGACTCGCACTTTTCACGATTAGTTATCACACCCCATCATTATTGCCGAATTTAAACCATTACCACACAATCAAACTACCATTTCATTTATTATTATCTAAGGATATAACTAGTGGTATCGTTATATCGACTATAGCTTGGAAGAAATTTCCTTAGCCAAACTCTTAGAGAAGAAGGGATTTGTATGTACCCATAGATTTCAATATTTAGTTGTTTGGGGATTCCCATATACCCCACAAGATATTCATGATCATGTTTGCTTTGGGGATTCCCTTGTACCCCACTAGGATGTTCAATTCAACTATAACCATGACCACCAAGAACTTACCATTTAACTATTCCAAACCATTTAAACCATCTATACCATTTAGGGTTCCATTACCAAGTTGTACCATGAAATAGTTTCATTAAAAGTCCAACAATATAGTAAAAGCATTCTCATAGGCATTTTATAAAACATGTTGGGGGTATAGTGTTTCCAAAGCCAAAAGTAAGTACAAATTAACCATTCCCATGCAACCAAGTGTTCAAACCATCATTATAATATGAAAACTATAAGTAAAAGTCATGGTAAGAACATAACAAACCATTTTAACCAAATCCCCAGAGTATGATTCAAAACCCAAACATTATCACAATTTGCACCTTGAATATAATTCATCAATATGCCTTTAGTTGTAACTAACAATGAGGGGGGAGTAACTTGCCTTAGATTGAGAAGAAGATGAGAAGAAATCACCCTTAAGAGACTCGATTGACCTCCTACTGATGAAATCATAGCCTTTGCTTAACCCAAGAGCCTTGAGAGATTTTGAGAGAGTTTAGAGTGTTTAATATTAGAATAATAGGGTAAATGATATCCCAAGTGAGTTATAAGTCATGGGATCATAATAGGTTAAGAGGGGAAACATCTAGATTACCCCCAACTTAAACTGCATAAAAATCCTGCAGGAGGGCGACCCACCTCACGGCCCGTACCCTAGGGTACGATTGGTATCCACCACTCGTATCCTAACCAGAACATCAATCTACCACATTGACCAACATACGACTCCTAAGTACCACTCGTACTTAATCATACAATTGGTACCTGTAAACCGTATCCATTCCAGAAACAAAAACCCAACCATCCAATAATGGACAAGATATGATTAGCAACATACTCGTACCCCAAGGTACGACTCGTATACCCCAGCCGTAACTTGGGAAGAAACCAACCAATCCACTCTGTTTAAGATATGACCAAGACCAAAAAAACCATATCACGCCATACGACGAGTACACCAAGTCGTATGATGTCCAGTGAGTCCAAAACCCAAGAAATTTCTAATGATTCAAAACCCAGCGTGTTTTAGTTTGGATATGTTGTCTACAACATCGGGTGGTAATAGTATTGTTCCTGTCGAGTAGTAGAATAATCACGCTGTGCTCATTGCAATTGCTTAGCTTGCTCAAAGGTATGAGAAAAAAAATTCCCTGTTTAGATTTTGCACCACAGATTTTAGCATAAGCTTTCATATCCTAAGTGCATTTTCACTTTTATTTACTCTTTATTTCCTTTTCATGTTAATCTAAAGATTTGCATTTTCACTTTTATTCTCTTTATTTCCTTTTTATGTTAATCTGAAGATTTGACACAAACACCAGACAAGGTTTTGAATTAATTATGGGCAAATACAACTGAAAAAACAATGCTACCAAAATTCGCCAATAGTTTTAAAACACTACCAAAATTGGACTATATTATAAATGATATGTAAAATTTGAACAATCCCTTAACCCTAGTCTCTAACAAACAACTCTTCCAGCCACCGCTAGTCTCCCTTTGTCTCCATCATTTCCCTATTTCCCCCACCAAAACTCACTGGCCATCCACCTTTTCTTCCCCTATCATCATGCAAATCAGCCATGACACCACCTTCTGAGCATCATCATTAACCTCCTTTTACCATTGTTCTATCTTGGAACACCGTTACACCAACCGAAAAAATTCATCGTACCTACGACCAATAGATCTTCACTGCACTAATACAGTTAACCTCCATTACCCCCTCCCCCCACAAAATGCCAGAATTGGTAACCACATGAAAACACTCTTGATAACTTTTATTTCTTACCTAAATTTCAATAGAAGCAATAAAGATATTCTTGATTCTGAATTTTTTCCTTTTAGTTTCAGTTTCTTCATTTAAATCTAAGAAAATTCTCAAAATGCTGGATATCTTTTATTGAGTGAATTTAAGAATTGTTGGAAGAATTTGTAGTAACTTGATTCTAGATTCTTGTCTTAGTTGTGTTTGATTAATGATAGTTTTGGGACTTCATTTATTTTTCTTATCTTCTTTGTTTTCTCGGTATATTTCTGGCATAGATTATTTTACATTCCATATACAAGTTTGTACAATTTTTTCTAACAGGGCCATTCTGTTGCAATGGATGTGTGTGGATTGTCCTTACGTGCCATTCTGTACTTTTATTGTTGCTTGCATTTATAGTAGTTTATAATTACTAGATGCTTTAGTGCTCTTTTCAATGAATTGCATCATAAGAAGTTTTTTGGTTAATTACTATTCTTTTGTTTCATGGTTATGTGATCATGGAAGTGATTATCTATGAGTTTGTGATACTCATAATCATTGTTTTATATGATGTTTGTTTCTTGATGTATACTCTTTTAGTGAATTTGATTTGGTAATAAACATCATTGTCCCATTTGCTGCAATAGGTAATGATCTACAAGTATTCAGATGCAAATGGGAACGCAGAATCAGTTATCAAGTATAAAGAGGTGTCAATCTTTTTGGGTCGGACAGCAAAAAAGCATGGTCGTATGCATAAGCTAATCGTTACATGACTTGGTATATAGGATTACTTCAGTCCATGTATTTTCTTTGAATTGGTTCAGTTTTCAAGCATAGTGATTACTCTTGATTTTTTTTAGGTTGATGGAAATTCTTATGTCTATACAAGGGTCACAAATGGAGACAAATGATCCTACTGATAGTTACATGCTATAGGTATGGGCTCATCATCTCAAATATTTGGGACATCATTTATAGGTTACTACTTACTACGGATGTTTTCGGTGATTCATCCGGTCATTAGAAAAATTGTCAGTTTAGTTTCATAAAATAAAAAAAAAATAAGTTAACCAAGCTCAATATTTAGAAAACCCTAAAAACTCTATATAGAATCCGCCCTTGACTCGGTGGCCATGCCCCAATCCAAGTTTGCCGCAAGAATTGGGGTACGTGATCTGTACTTTTCCAAAGGGATGTCTCCAGGGTAAAATCTCCTATTTAAGTACACATCCCCTATTTCAGGGGATAATAAGTCCCTTGTCGGCAACCACGATTTTGGGCAACGAGTTATTTGAATTTGTGCCTTTTTCGGGTAACCATCTAACTCTCTTTAAGCCCACTTTTAACCTTTTTAAAACCGTGCTTCATGCTATTCTCATTGTCTACTTTCATGTTACGGGTATTTCACATTAGTTATCGTCATACCTAGACTTTCAAACCATATCATGTCATATCATATTCTTATCATGCCCATAGTTTTTTTTTTCATTTAAAGCAAGTTAATGACCACCAAAGGATTTAAACATCACAATAGATTTATTATTTGAAAAGCACATGAAAACTTATGCCAGAACACTCTCCTATCAATACTTTAACATATTGTCAAAACCCGATTTACGATTCATGATGGAACCTACTATAACCCACCAGTAGGTAAGCCAGCACCGTAACCCGAAGCTAAGACAATGGGTTACCTAGTAGAAATACCCAACACGGGTCAAAATATACAAACAAAATTATGCACAACAGTTTTCTACTTTAAAATAAGACAATACATTAAACGATTACCAATACCACGACTAGGTAGTATCAGTACAAGAGCATCTAAGTTTGACAATAGAAGGATACAACTCAAATAGTCCAAAATAGTCAATACATTCTTCTCGAATACAATAGACATAAGAAAGACAAGAGCTCACCCTGTCTCCGGAAGATCAACGCAACATGAACTCTACTCAGTTGTGACAACTAGTACTCGGGTCTGCACCAAAAGGGTACAACAAATATAGTATGAGTACCAAAATAATGGGTACTCAGTAGACATCATCGACCGACTGAGCTAAATCATGCTATGAAGATGATATAAAGTAAGATAATATCTCCAAGTCAAGGTACAAAATTGAACTTGAATCGTCTTGATCATCACTATATATAATCAATAATCAAACTAGAATAATATTATGACTTATCAATTCATCACGCGTCAATACAATTATATATGAAGTAAATGATCCGAAATAGCAAAGCAACATTAGTACCATTAAAATCTTATAAGATCAAGGTGTTATACATACAAATTTATAAACATAAAGTGATGGAACCCACTACGGCAACCCATACCACCGAGGAGTACACATAAGAAATATAAAGTAAAGGGACTCATCACGGCATCCCATACCACCAGAGAGTGCATTAAAGATCAAATCATCAAGCATATAGTCATATAACCAACTCATCAACATCTACGATTTACCACATTCCGCATAAATGGTCACTTTCCAAGTTTATGACTATCATCAATTGCCACCATTGAATTTACGAAAGTCAAGTACTCACAATCATACTCATAATCAATATCATATGATCATTTGGACATCAAACTCATCAAAGTACTTCATCTATTCATATATAACAAACCACTACTTATTATCAAGTTACTAATTCATTAGCCATTTAAACCATCATTTATAAGCCTATGCGATTATATAACTCCTTATTCAAGACATAGTAATTAATTATAATCCACTAATTTGCCAATATTCACATCTAGTAAAGGTGCAATACTAAACCATAGTCCATTTAACCAAGGCTCAACTCTAGTTATCAAGGCGCACTAGTCATTATATAGGAACAAGGGTTATTTATCACCAAATAAACTTATTTATCTATTAACCCACGCCTCTTACAAGTTTACACCATAAATCTATAAGTCCTTATTTAGACAACCAATGACAATACATATTAGACATCAATATCATTAATCATCAATAATGCTAAGTCTATTATCATCATTAGCTATTTAACAATCATACTTAAGCTATTTAACAATCATACTTACTTGTTACCACATCTTAACTAAACAAGGTTCACCAACTAGTATTCTAGGATTCTAGTCATTCAAGTATAAAGTCAATTAATAGCCAACTAGTTATCACATAACTTATATTACTAGGAAATATTCCATAATTAATCCGTCTATGCAAACCAAATATATCCACTAGGTGAAACCTTAATTCTACACAATATTTCTTTTTTATAGATTAGTCTATAATAATTATACGACATGTCCTTTTTCTACTCACTATTTTACCTTAACATGAGCCACGCCACCTAATAAGTAATTATTACTAGGGAAATGTAGAAAACCTTCTAAGGACAATATCATACTCTTAATACACATACGGGGAGTAATCATGCAAAGGAATGACCACACATATACATATATATATAGATACTTGCAATGCCTAATATTATCATAACATCAATATATCCTCCGGAATCACCATCCATCATTATGTCGTAATTACCTCTTACGGATTTATCGGGCATCATCACAACATCAATATATCCTCCGACCTTGCCGAGCATCATCACAATATCAGTATATCCTCCGGCCTTGCTAGCATCATCATAATATAAATATATCCTCTGGGATTTTTGGGCATCATCACTCTATAAATATATCCTTTGGTCTTCCTGGGCATCATCACGATATCAATATATCCTTTGGCCTTTCCGGGCATTATCACAATATCAATATATCCTCCGACCTTGCTGGACATCATTATAATATTAATATATCCTCCGACCTTGGTGGGCATCATCACAATATCAATATATTCACCATGACATCAATATACACACACACACATATATATATGTCTATTATCGGGCTTAACATGATTATTAGCATGGTTAATAACTAGCCAAGATTCTACTTTCTAGAATCTCCCTTTATATGCATGATTCATAATACAATGATTAAGGGATTCTTTTGCACAAATATTAGTTTAGTCACTAGGCTTCAACATAATATGTGTAATAACATAATCCAATGTTTACATAACAACAAGCCAATAATTCAAGTGATAGCATAGTCATAGGCTCTATTCACAAGGCTTTCCATTACTAATCAACAGTTTCAAAAAGATGACAATTAATATACACATTATTTCTAAAGCCAACATTGTGAATAGAGCCTATTCACCGGGTTTAACCATCACATTCTCAAAAGCATATTCTAGGCATTTAACAAATATCTAGGTCACTAACAATTTACACAATCAAAGCTTAAGCCGGACAAGTTCCGCTTCTAATATCCCAAAATATCCATTCAAGTCTAATTTCTACCCGGTACTAGAATACATCATCTACATTATGTCTTAGAGGTTTATCAACCCACACTAGTCCTATGGCACAATTCTTCCTCAAATATTACCCTTAATTCATTCGAGGCATCTAAAGTAATTTCACAAATAAGCATATTTAAGGTCAATTTACTCTTAGAATGAGTGAACAAGTTCACTCCTATCTATTTAGTACAACTAGAGCATTCTCATTCTATTCATGAGACAACAAGTCCAACTAGCCAAGGTTCTAAGCTATAGGTCAAGCTTCACACTATACGAGCTCAATGGCCTAAGTAGTTCAACTAATCCCAAAATATACCATTTATCATACCGATACCTAAATCCAATCCCAATCTCAACAAGATATCAAAATCTTACTATAATAAAGCTCAATTTAACACAAGTAAGCCTAACCTACCTCAAATCTAAAAAACCCCACGAACCTCTAGCCCTTTGATTTTCCCTTCCAAGAAGTTTCTTCTAGGTGACAAGCTATCAAAAACACAAACTACACATCGTTATGAGAATTTTGATACCCATATTGCACCATTGTGCTTCAGATCCAAAAATGACACCAAAAACCCCCAAGTGGGTCCTACATAAGAAAAATAGGTTTTCGAGATCAACCCAATGTTCATACACTACTAGGGAATAATAGCCCTCAAGAATCAAGTGTAAAACAAGCTTATTTGAGATAAAATAAAACCCTTAAATGAATTGGGGTTTTGGTAAAAAAATCAAGAAATTAGAGTATGAAATGGAAGGATTTTTACTTCAAATTCATTGTTAATGACAAATATAAATGTTAAACAAGCTTTTAGTTCACCCCAAATAGTCAATTTGAAGCTACCAAGTCTTTCTAGGGCTGCTAGGGTTTCAAAGGAAGTGAAGAATGCCCAAAATTGATGAAAAGGGCCTTTTTATAGAGCTTAAATGGGATCCGCAAGGTCAAACTCCCAGACTCAGTCAAACTCCCTTTTTCACAAACAAACTTGTAACCCCACTAATTTCGATGTTTTGGATGCATTGATGAAGTCAGATTTACCATCCGATGTCATTTAGGAAACTTGTGGGCCCACACTAATATCTTTCAATTTTTGACTTTTCGACCAATAGGTCGAAATGAGCTCGAGTGAAGTGGGACCCAAAGAAAGTGTCCACCTAGCCTAAAATTGATATTCCAGAGCTACTGACGCAGTTAAAATTTGCATTCAAAATCATTTTGCTGAAGTTTTTGCTCGACAGCCATTTAGGATCCGCGAAGACTTCTAAACAGGAAATTGGCTCTAAAAATCAAACGGACTACCCGATAACTGGACTATCAGTTCCAACAAGTCATAAATTACTTGGGACATCTATAAAAAATCTATAATGCTGAAATTAAGCAGGAATACAGAAAATGATCTGAAGGGTCATTACACAAATGGTGGCCATCTTTTTCATCAATTAGATATAATTCTTTGTTAGGGAACATGAGCATTTATAAATCTAGAAACACCCTCTAATTTGGTGTTCAAACAATATGAGTCCATAAGTGATAGAAAAATATTTAAACTCAATATTTCAATCATCCATTTGAATAACCCATAACATATCAAGATAATAAATTTCATCATGAGAAGGAAATTTCATAAATCATTCTCTCAATCACGTCTCGGAACTCATAACATACATACACACGATTATATTCAAATTTATGGAAACACCGTATAGTAAATCCAAAAATTTTAGTTTAAAAAGGGGTTCATAATTATATATCTTTAAAGCAAGATAAACTTAAGCTCATGGGATTTAGGATTGTTCCACATACCTTGAAAATGAATAAACATAGAGAAATTTGACCCTTGGAGATTAAAATCCTCAAATCCTAGGTAGTTTCTCTTTTCTTGCTTAAGGAATGATATTGAGGCATTCTACAGAGGTGATATAACATTTTTAAGACCCTTAATTCATCCAAAAATGAGTAGGAACGGTTTAATAATGATAAAATAGCTCAATTCCCTTAAAATAAAATAAAACGGAGAAAATTGGCGTAAGGGAGGGGGTTTCGCGGCGTAGCCCCAATGTGAACTACATGTTCCGTGAAACAGACCTATCGCGGACCTCATGGTCTATGGAGTGGGCCCAAAGCGGACCTGGGGTAGTGCCTATTTGCATCTCCTCCATGGTGCAGTGTCATTGCAGGGTGCACGTTTCGCAATGCAAACCCATTTTCTTAGGTTTTGACCAACCCCAACCCATTAAACTCAACTTGATATGATTAAACATCAATAAAGAGGTCCTAAGGTCTCATTCAATGAATTATTTGAGTGACATAAAATGTGGGGCATCATATTATCCATCCTTGGGATCATTTGTCCCTAAATGATGACACGGAACACATCAAGCATGATTTAACATATTACATAAACTAAATGAGTTGGATAAGATCAATACCTTCTATATCATTATTTGTGGATTCAAAGAATGATGGGTTTCTTGCACGTATATCATCTTCCGACTCCCGCGTAGCTTCCTCAACTTTTAGATTCCTCCACAATACTTTATCTGAAGCTATCTCTTAGTATATCTATGGTTTCTTCTTCATATGATAAAGAATATTTCACACCAACTTCCTCAACTGGCAACACAAGTGAATGATCTCCAATACATTTTTAAGCATCTCCATGTAAAATACAGGATGAATAGAAGCTAAACTTGCAGGCAAATTTAACTCATACGTAACTCCTCCAATCCTTCTCGTAATCTGATAGGGACCTATAAAGTGAGGATTGAGCTTCCATTTCTTCCCAAATCTCATGATTCTTTTCATAGGGAAGACATTTATAAATACCTAATCATCAACCCCATATTCATAAACCCTTCTTCTAATATTGGTATAGGACTTATAGCGACTCAGGCAGTCTTAAGTCTCTCTCTAATGACTTTCACTTTCTCCATCACCTGATAAACAAGGTCAGGTCCAAATAAATGAGTTCCACCAACTTCATACCAACCAATTGATGACCTACACCTTCTTCCATAAGGATCCTCAAGAGGAGCCATTTGGATGCTAGAGTGGTAGCTATTGTTATAGGCAAATTCTATTAGAGACAAGTGATCCACCCAACTACCCTTAAATTTAATCACAAAAACTCTTAACATCTTCTAAAGATTTAATGGTACATTTTAGTTGTCTATCCATTTGAGGGTGGAAGACGGTGCTAAGGTTCACCTTGGTACCCAAACCATTCTGAAATAACCGCCAAAAATGAGAAGAGAATTAAATACCTTTATCAGATATAATGGATATTGGATCCCTATGTAATTAAACTATTTCCTGAATAGATAGTTTCGTATAATCATCTCAAGAATAATTAGTCCTCACAGGCAAAAAGTAAGTACACTTGGTTATCCTATCTATACTTACCCAAATAGAATCCTATTGGTTCCCAGACTGTGGAAGCCCTATAACAAAATCTATGTTGACCATTTCCCATTTCCATAAGGGAAAAACTATGTTCTAGAAGGTACCACCTAGCCTCAAATGCTCCACGTTAACATATTGAAAGTTTAAACACACAAAGTTAGTAACATCTCATTTCATGTTATTCCACCAATAAATCTCCATGAGATCATGATACATTTTGTGTAGCTAGGGTGAACGGCATTCCTGGAAGTATGACCTTCATCAAGATTTTTTTTTTGCAAACCATCCACATCTGGCACACATAACCTACCTTGGTATCTCAAAATACCATCACTTCTAATATCAAAATCCATAATCTTTTGTTGACCAACATCTTTCTTAATATGCATCAATATGGGATCTCTGGCCTAATTTTCCTTTACATTTACCTAAAGGGATGATTTAGCTACTTCTTGGATGAACAAACTTTCATTCTCGAAGTCTAAGAGTCGGAATCCCAAATTAATAAGATAATGAATATCATTTTACAAATTCCTCCTTCCTTCCTCAGCATATGAAAGACTGCATATGGATATCTTTGTATGATCATCATCAATCATATTAGCCTTACCTAGATGATAGTACAAGCTCATATCATAATCCTTCAACAACTTTAACCACCGCCTCTGCCTAAGGTTCAACTCCTTATGGGTGAAAACATATTGCAAACTATTATGATCAATAAATATGTTAACATACACCCCATAAAGATAGTGAAACTTGAATTTTAGTGCAAACGCCACCTCTGCCAACTGTAAATCATCGGTGGGATAGTTTTTCTCATGGATTTTCAATTGTCTGGATGCATAGGCCACAACCTTCCTATGTTACATAAGTACACATCCAAGCCCTACTCAAGATGTATTACAGTACACATTCAAATCCCTCTATACTGTAAGGAAGGGTCAAAAGCAGTGCAGTAGTCAACATATCTTTCAACCTCTCAAAACTATTTTCACAAGACTCAAACCACACAAACTTTACCTTCTTTTGATTCAATCTGGTAAGTGGACCAGTTATGGATGAAAAACTCTCTATAAATTTTCTATTATACCATGCCAAACCCAAGAATCTCCAAATATCGGTTAGAGTCGTGGGTCTGGGCCATTTTTGTACTGCCCCAACCTTCTGGGGATCCACTTTAATTCCCTCACTAGAAATAATATGCATAAGAAAAGCTATTGCACTAAGCCAGAACTTACACTTAGAGAATTTGGCGTACAACTCATGGCCCTTAAGAGTCTAAAGGATGAATCAAAGGTGATTGGAATGATCCTTCTCACTCTTGGAATAAATCAAAATGTCGTCAATAAAGACTATGACAACTAGGTCCAAAAACCGACAGAACCCCAATTCATGAGGTTCATAAATACCGCAAGCACATTAGTCAGTCTGAAGGACATGTCCATGACTTCACAGTAATCATATTGAGTTCGGAAGGCTTTTTTGGGAATTTTAGCCTCCCTAACCTTCAACTGATGATACCCCAAATGAAATTCTAGCTTAGAGAAACATTATCACCCTGAAGTTGGTAAAAAAGATTATTGGAACTGGGAAGAGGAAACTTATTCTTAACTGTGACTTTGTTCAGCTGACGGTAAACTATCCACTTATGGAGGGTGCCATCTTTCATAGAGACCAAGAGTACAATATCACCCCAAGGGGAGATAATGGAATGAATAAATACTTTGTTAATGTAATGCCCCGCATTTTGGGCTACAATATAGACCATGACTCTGATGCGTTGATAATTCCGAAGCCATAAATTCTATGCCAATATGGCATATTAATTATTTGTGTAGTATGTGAACCCATTAAAGCTTTAATATAGACCATAGAGGTCCTTTGACTCAGGGACGAGTTGAAAACTATTTTGATCGATTAAGTTTTAGTGGATGTTGTAAATTATGTCAGCTTAAATCAACCATAACTCTTTGTATATGTCGAATTAGAGATCCTAATATATGTAAATTGATAGGTTTTTGAGTTAGCTTTCCAACGATACCAATTTTGCTAAAATCCGACACCCGAGCAAGAAGTTATAGCCTTTCAAAGTAGAATGCATCGCCTAACCAATCTCACATGGCCACTGGAAAGCATAGGTGATAGCATAGGCGGCGCCTATGTAAATATAGGTGATATCATAGGTGGCTCCTATGTAAATATAGGTGATATCATAGGTGGCTCTTATCTTATGGTTTCAAGTGACTTAAACACTCCGTTTTTGGGGCAAAATGGTCCTTTTCCCACCCTTATTCAGCCATAAACATGAAATTTAGTCCCCAATTCTCCTAAATACATCCATTATCATCAAATTTCTCCAAGAACCTATATAAGGGTTTCAAAATAAAAATCCACATAACTCAATATTTAATCGTGGGTTTTCAAAACAAATTGAAGATTTGGAATCCCCAAGTCAAGGGCATCAAGAAACACCCTTTTGAATTCCTAAATAGAGGTACGTGGGATTATCCAAAAATCTTATGGGTCTTTAAAAATTCATGTTTTCAAATGGGGTTTTGAAATTACAAATATGATTATGTATTGAATGTTTTATGATATTGATCTAGTCTTTAGGCCTATTTTCAAAGTGATTTGATATATGAAATATGTATATGCATGTATTTTGAAAAGATGTTAACTTGAGAGCATGAATGATATAAAATCCCTCTTTTGATATGAAATTGTTTTGAACTTTCATATGATGTGAATTATTTTGAAATCATCTTGACAAGCATGACATGAAACATTTTGAAAGTGAATATGATTTTTGACTTACAAAGAGAGGGATTGTTATGTTGAAATATGATGAACATAATGACTGCATGAAAGAATGATGTGATATTGATGGCTTGCAGGTCAGGTATAATGATATCCTATAGAATATGACATGTGATTGAATCAGATAAAATTTGAATGCATTGATTTTACATGAGATAGGTGGATGCCCGAAGAAGGTGTTTGAGTGTAAGGGCTCATCGCTGAAAATCGTGTTTGTCGACACGGGAATTTGGTACCAGGCTAAGTGAACCTGTGTACTTGACTTTATGTCATTTCCAAATTGGGACTATAGGTAAAAGCCCAGGCTAAGTGATCTAGGGCACTACCACTGGGTCGAGACACCCTGCTGTGTGATCTTGTGTTTCTTCCCCTCACGTATACTCTAATCTCAGTGGCAACCAGGGTTTGACAGTTGGTATAAATTACGTAGGGTATTCCACTTAGCTTAGCTGCATTACATTGTTGTTGAAAAACTATTACATTATGCCCATATATTTTCAAATGAATTGATATGAAACTTCTTTATAATGGCTCTCACCTATATTTTATAAAAATATTATGTTTTTTTTCGATATCTCTACGTACCAGTACTTTCGTATTGACCCCCCTTCCTCCCAGGTTTGGAGGCACAGTCTAGAGGTCACAAAAATCAGTAGATTCCTCAAAACAATTTGTAGAGTTACATGGTGAGCCTTCTATATTTTGGAAGGCCTGATGTCTGGCAGTTTCATTTATCAGTTATTAGTTTGGGTCTACTGGGGGCCTTGTCCTAATTTTTAGACAGTTATTTATTTCATTCATGTAGTAGAGATTTCGCAGATATTTTAGAGATGTTGTTTGATATTGTGGGACATTATTCTCCATTATTGCTTTCATATGATTCCTGATCATGTTTTCCGTTATATTGTGTATCTTATGAATTTTCATTGTTATACAAGTTCATGTGTGTGATTACCAGACAGATAGGGGTGTTCCGGGCCTTATGGTTCAGAATGCTCATCACGGCCAGTGCCACGGTTTGGGTCATGACAAACTTGGTATCAAAGTGCATGGTTTATGATCCCAGGGTATCTGTGAAATTGCATAGGGTAGAGTTTTGTTTATGGGTGTGTATCGTACCATACTTATAAGCGGGAATCTACTAGGCGTTTAGGAAATGTTTCCCTTCTTTGTGAATTAGTTCATGCTTCAGAGTCAAGTCTGTTCCTAATCAGAAATCTTTTGGTCTTACAAAAATAACAGTCGTACCTCCTCATCGCAATGCTAATTAGAGTGATCAGAATGAGGAAGTCCATCCCACTCATGGGATAAGGACACGTAACAGAGCTTCTACTCCAGACCCTGTCCCTACTCCGGGAGTCCCTCCTGTTCCAACCAGTCCACCTCGGGCTCCACGGACCAATATGAACCATCCCCCGACTACTCAAGGGAACTTATCAAATGCGAGTTAACTTAGCGGTTAGAGGATACCGGGTATGCATCTATTACTTCTAGAGCTACTCGAGTAAGCCAATTCATGAGGATGAACCCTCCCAAATTCATAGGTACTAAGGTAGAAGAAGATCCGTAGGAATTTGTGGATGAAATAGAAAAGATTTTCAAAGTGATGCATGTTGATGAGGTAGAAGGGGTAGAATTGGCAGTGTACCAGTTGAAAGAGGTGGAGAATCAGTGGTACACCGATTGGGAAAATGAGAAAGGCGATAATGCTGAGCCCTTAATATGTAATAATTTTGTTGATGCTTTCCTTGAAAGGTTCTTCCCTATGGATCTAAGAGAAGCTAAAGCAGAAGAGTTCATGAACCTCAAGCAGGGTAACATGAGCGTGCAGGAGTACAATTTGAAATTCAACCAGCTGGCCCGTTATGCTCCTGAGATGATGGGTAGTATGAGGGCCCGAATGAGAAAGTTTGCATCCAGCCTTTCTGATGACCTGGTGCTTGAGTGCCAGGGAGCTATGTTGAACAAGGAATTGGACTTTTCTAGGCTAACCGTTCATATGAATCAGGTAGAAGAGAAAACAAAGAAAATTTCTGAGGCTAGGGAGCTAGAAAGACAGGCAAAAAAAGCGAGATCTGCAGACCAGGGTCACAACCAGCCTCAAAGCGGTAAGTGGGTAAAATAAATTGTAGAAGAATAGAATTGGGGTAATGCACAGTCTGCTGCCAGTACCCCAACGCCCAGACCACCGCAGAAAGACGATCTTAGAGTTTCCAAACTCATCATGGATCGAGAGCCCCAGATACTTGATCGCAGGGCAGTGTGGCCCAGCAATGTCGTGCTTATCCATGGTGTGATATTTGTGGAAATAATCACCTAGGAAGGTGCTTTTATGAGGGGAAAAATTGTTATAATTGTGGCAAGGTGGGTCACTTTTAGAAAGATTTCCCTTCTGCTGGAGGAAATATGTGGGGAAGGGGGAGGGGCTAATCCCCAAGCTGCGTCCATGGCTCCTCCTCCTAAGTGATCTCTTTCAGCTACCGAGATCAGTCGTAATCGGTTATATGCTTTGGCTAACCGCTAGGAGGCAAAAGCTTCACCAGATGTTGTCACCGGTATTTTACAAATCTTTTCTCGTGATGTTTATGTATTGCTTGATCCAAGGTCTACTTTATATTATGTGACTCCTTATATGACTGTTGGTTTTGGGTTTGAGCCCGAAGTTATTGTAGAACCCTTTACTATTTCCACTCTTGTAGATGATTCTGTTGTTGCTAGAAGGGTGTACAGAAATTGTGTTGTGTCTGTTCTTAGTCGGGATACTGTGGCAGACCTTATAGAACTTGATATGATATATTTTGATGCTATCCTTGGGATGGACTGGCTCCATTCGTGTTATGCCACACTTGATTGCAGAACCCGTAAGGTCACTTTTTCTTTTTTGAATGAGACACCAATTGAGTGGGCTGGGAATTCTGTGGCACCTAAAGGCCACTTCATCTCTTATCTTAGAGCCTAAAAACACATCTCCAGAGGTTGTATGTATCATCTAATCTGAGTAAAATATTCTAAAGTTGAAAATTTTCCTCTTCAGTCTGTCCCTGTAGTGAATAAGTTTCCCGAAGTCTTTCCCAAAGATCTTCCAAGGATACCACCTGATAGGGAGATAGATTTTGGAGTTGATGTATTGCTGGACACTCGTCCTATTTCTATTTTGCCATATAAAATGGCTCCCGCAGAACTAATAGAGTTAAAAGAGCAGCTTGCAGACCTCCTAGACAAATGTTTTATTCGTCCTAGTGTTTCCCCATGGGGTGCACCCGTACTTTTGATGTGAAAGAAGGATGGGTCCCTTCGTATGTGAATAGACTACCGCTAGTTGAATAAGGTCACAATTAAAAACAAATATCCTCTTCCTAGGATTGCTGATCTTTTTGACCAGCTTCAGGGTGCTAAGTGTTTTTCAAAAATAGACCTTCATTCGGGCTATCATCAGTTGAAGGTTAGGGAGTCAGACATTCCCAAAATAGCTTTCCAAACCCAATATGGTCACTATGAGTTCTTAATCATGTCCTTCGAGTTGACCAATGCCCCTGCAGCCTTCATGGATCTTATGAATAGGGTGTTCTATCAGTTTCTAGACTTGTTCGTCATAGTGTTCATAGATGATATTCTGATCTATTCCAAAAGTTAGGAGGACCATGCTAATCATCTCTGAATTATCCTTCAGACCCTTAAGGATCATCAGTTGTATGCTAAGTTCTCCAAATATGAATTCTAGCTGAATGCTATTATTTTCTTGGGGAACATTGTATCTAGTGACAGGATTAGAGTGGATCCCTAAAAGATTGAGGTAGTGAGAAAATGGACAAGACCCACGACTCTAACTGATATTCAGAGCTTCTTAGGCCTGGCGGGTTATTATAGAAGATTCGCAAAAGTTTTTCTTCCATAGCTGCTCCGCTTACTAAATTGACTCAGAAAAAGGTGAAGTTTGTGTGGTCTGATCTATGTGAAAATAGTTTTGAGAAGTTGAAAGACAAACTGACCACTGCCCCTATTTTGACCCTTCCCGAGGGTGTAGATGACTTTGTGGTTTACTGTGATGTATCCCATGTGGGACTTGGTTGTGTATTGATGCAGCGTGGTAAGGTGATAGCTTATGTATCTAGGAATTTGAAGGTGCACGAGCGAAATTACCCCACTCATGACTTGGAATTAGCTGCTGTGGTGTTTGCGCTCAGAATTTGGAGGCATTATCTCTATGGAGTGCATGTTGATATTTATACTGACCACAAAAGTTTGCAGTATGTTTTCTCGTAGAAAGAATTGAACCTTAGGTAGAGGCGTTGGATGGAACTTTTGAAAGACTATGATGTGAGCCTACATTATCATCCGGGCAAGGCAAATATTGTAGCCGACGCCCTCAGCAGGTTTTCTATGGGCAACCTTTCTCATGTTGAAGAGGGGAAGAAAGATATGGTGAAAGATATTCACCGCCTTGACAATCTGGGAGTGCAACTCTTAGATTTTGAGGATAGAGGGGTAATTATTCATGAGTTAGCTAAGTCATCCCTTTGTGATGAAGCTAAGGAGAAGCAGGTCGAAGATCCCATCTTGATGCAAATTAAGAAATATGAGGGTCAACAAAAGGTAATGTTATTCAAAATTGGTGGTGATGGTATCTTGAGGTTTCAGGGCAGATTTTGTGTACCAGATGTAGATGACTTATGAAAGAGAATTCTTGATAAAGCTCACACCTCGAGGTATGTTGTTCTTCCTGGTTTTACTAAGACGTACCATGATTTTAAATCTATTTATTGGTGGAATAATATGAAGCGAGATGTGGCTAACTTTGTTTCTAAGTGCATGAATTGCCAACAAGTGAAAGTAGAGTATTTGAGGCCGGGAGGTACTTCCCAAGAGATAGCTTTGCCCTTGTGGAAGTGGGAGATTATAAACATGGACTTCAGTACAGGACTTCCAAAGTACCGGAACCAGTATGACTCTATTTGGGTGATTGTATATCGGTTGACAAAGCCAGCTCACTTTCTACTTGTGAGGACTAGTTATTCGGGAGATGACTATGCGAAGTTGTATATTGAGAAAATAGTCCATCTACATGGAGCATCTGTCTCTATTATATCTAACCGAGGTACGTAATTTTCTTCTCAGTTTTGGAGGTCGTTTCAGAAGGGTTTAGGTGCCCAAGTGAACTTAAGTACAACCTTCCACCCGCAGACCAATGGGCAAGATGAGTGCACCATTCAGACCCTTGAGGATATGTTGAGAGCTTGTGTAATAGATTTCAAGGGTAGTTGGGTAGATCATTTGCCACTGATAGAGTTCGCTTCCAATAATAGCTTCTATTCCAGTATTAAAATGGCACCATTTGAAGCCTTGTATGGGAGAAGATTCAGGTCTCCTATAGGGTGGTATGAAGTTGGTGAGACGAGGTTGTTTGGGCCTGATCTTGTTTATCAAGTAATGGAGGATATAAAATTAATCAGAGAATGACTTAAGATGGCTCAGAGTCATCAAAAATCCTATGCTGATGTTAGAAGAAGAGAGTTAGAGTTTGAGGTTGGAGATTGGGTATTCCTTAAAGTTTCTCCCATGAAGGGAGTTATGCGATTCGGGAAGAAAGGAAAGTTGAGTCCCCGCTATATAGGACCATACCAGGTTGTAAAAATGATAGGTGGAGTTACATACGAGTTAGAGCTGCCTGCAAATTTGGGCTCTGTTCACCCGGTATTCCATATATCCATGTTAAAGAAGTGCATTAGAGATCATTCTATAGTGTTACATGTAGAAAAAATCAAAGTGACCGATTCCTTGTCTTATAAAGAAGAGGCTGTAGCAATTCTAGATTGCCAAGTTAGAAAGTTGAGGAGAAAAGAAATAGCCTCAGTTAAAGTATTATGGCGAAATCATAAAGTTGAAGAAGCAACTTGGAAGTCAGAAGCCGACATGAGAAATAGATACCCGCATGTTTTTGATCGAGTGAATGATGAGATGGAAGGTACAATTCTTGTCCTATGTCCTCTTTTCTATATTTGAGTATACTTGAAATCATGCGTGACTGTATTTCGTGTCATCATTCGGGGACGAATGATCCCAAGGGGGGGATAATGTAATGCCCTACATTTCAGGCTATAATATAGACCATGACTCTGATGCGTTGATAATTCCGAAGCCATAAATCCTATGCCAATATAGCATGTTAATTATTTGTGTCGTATGTGAACCCATTCAAGCATGAATGTAGACCAGGTCCTTTGACTCAAGGACAAGTTGTAAACTATTTCGATCGATTAAGTTTTAGTGGACATTGTAAGTTGTGTTAGATTCTATTAACCATAACTCTTTGTATATGTCGAATTTGAGATCCTACTATGTGTAAAATGATAGGTTTTTGAGCTAGCTTTACAACGATACCAATTTTGCTAAAATTCGACACCCGAGCAAGAAGTTATGGCCTTTCAAAGTAGAATGCGTCGCCTAACCAATCACACATGGCCACTGGAAAGCATAGGCGATAGCATAGGCGGCGCCTATGTAAATATAGGGGATAGCATAGGCGAAGCCTATGTAAATATAGGCGATGGCATAGGCGGCGCCTATGTAAATATAGTCAATAGCATAGGCACATATCTTATGGTTTCAAGTGACTTAAACACTCCATTTTTGGGACAAAATGGTCCTTTTCCCACCCTTATTCAGCCATAAACACGAAATTAGTCCCCAATTCTCCAAAATACATGCATTATCATCAAATTGCTCCAAGAACTTGCATAAGGGTTTCAAAATAAAAAGCCACATAACTCAAGATTTAACCGTGGGTTTTCAAAACAAGTTGAAGATTTGGAATCCCCAAGTCATGGGCATCAAGAAGCACCCTTTTGAATTCCTAAATAGAGGTACGTAGGGTTATCCAAAAATCTCATGGGTCTTTAAAAATTCATGTTTTCAAATGGGGGTTTTGAAATTACAAATATGATTATGTATTGAACATTTTATGATATTGATATGGTCTTTAGGCCTATTTTTAAAGTGATTTGATATATGAAATATGTATATGCATGTATTTCGAAAATATGTTAACTTGAGAGCATGAATGATATGAAATCCCTCTTTTGATATGAAATTGTTTTGAATTTTCATATTATGTGAATTGTTTTGAAATCATCTTGAAAAGCATAACATGAAACATTTTGAAAGTGAATATAATTTTTGACTTGCAAAGAGAGGGATTGTTATGTTGAAATATGATGAACACAATGACTGCACGAAAGAATGATGTGATATTGATGGCTTGCAAGTTGGGTATGACAATACCCTACAGAATATGACATGTGATTGAATCAGATAAAATTTGAATGCATTGATTTTACATGAGATAGGTGGATGCCCGAAGAAGGTGTTTGAGTGTAAGGGCTCATCACTGGAAATCGTGTTTGCCGACACGGGAATTTGGTACCAAGCTAAGTGAACCTATGTGCTTGACATTATGTCATTCCCATATTGGGACTATAGGTAGGAGCCCAGGCTAAGTGATCTAGGGCACTACCACTGGTTCAAGACACCCTGCTGTGTGATCTTGTGTGTCTTCTCCTCACATATACTCTAATCTCGGTGGCAACCGGGGTTTGACAGTTGGTGTAAATTACTTAGGGTATTCTACCTAGCTCAGCTGCATTACATTGTTGTTGAAAAACTATTACATTATGCCCATGTGTTTTCCAATGAATTGATATGAAACTGCTTTATAATGGCTCTCACCTATATTTTGTAAAAATATTATGTTTTTTTTTATATCTCTGCGTACCAGTACTTTTGTATTGACCCCCCTTCCTCCCAGGTTTGAAGGCACAGTCTAGAGGTCCAGAAAATTAGTAGATTCCTCAGAATGATTTGCATAGTTACTTGGTGAGCCTTCTATATTTCAGAAGGCCTGATGTCTGGCGGTTTCATTTATCAGTTATTAGTTTTGGGTCTACTTGGGTCCTTGTCCCAATTTTCAGACAGTTATTTATTTTAATCATGTAGTAGAGATTTCGCAGACATTTTAGAGATGCTGTTTGATATTGTGGGACATTATTCCCCATTATTTCTTTCATATGATTCCTGACTATGTTTTCCGTTATATTGTGTATCTTCCACATTTTCATTGTCATACAAGTTCATGTGCATAATTAACAGACAGATAGGGGTGTTCCAGGTCTTATGGTTTTGAATGCTCGTCACGGCCAGGGCCCCAGTTCGGGTCATGAAAGTTAAGAAGGTCTTTTAACTGTTCTTTTAATTCTTTAAATTCCACAGGAGCCATCCTATATAGAGTAATCAAAATAGGCTGTATGTCTGGCAACAGGTCAATACCAAAATCTATCTTCTTATCTGGAGGTATCCCAGGGAGTTCATCAGGAAAGACTTATGGGAATTCATTAACTACAAGAATTAACTGAAGAGAATGACATTTAGCACTAAAATCTTTGACCCAAACAAGATGAAACAAACAACCCTTTGATATGAGTTTATGATATCTGAGATAAGATATTAATTTCCTTCTATGTGAAAGAGAATACCCCTCTCACTCTTTTACTGGATCATTAGGAAAATAGAAGATGACCTTTATGGTTCTATAGTCTAATGTACCATAATATGAATGGAGTCAATCCATCCCTAAGATAGCATCAAATCAACCTTGTCAAGATCTATAAGATTAGCCATAGTATCCTGATGGAAAACAAATATCACACAATTTGTATAAACACTTCTAGCAATGATAGAGTCACCAATAAAAGTACAAATAGATAAGCGTTCAAAAATATTTTTGGACTCAAAACCAAAACTTATTTCCATATAAGGAGTCACATAAGACAAGGTAGACCCGGGATTAAGTAACGTAAAAATGTCGCAGGAGAAGATCTGTAACATACCCGTAAAAACATCTGGTGAAGTGTCTGAGTCCCGGTGAGTAGAAAATGTATACAAGAGGTTGCGACCACCCCTAGTAGTAGATATAGTTCCCTTTGGTGGCGGAGATATGGATGCAGCTTGTGACTTAGCAGCTTCAAAATTTTCCCTAGCCGAGAGGTAGTCCCTTTTAAAATGGACGGGCTGGTCACAAGTATAGAATAACTGACTACCATATCTGGGTGATTCTTCCCCCACTTACCTCAATGAGAGTACGGCTTCAAGGTTTGGGCCAAACTACCTTGAGATTGGATACCCTGCATCCTCAATCCACTGTTAGGTTGGAAATTTTAGAACCACTGGTCGACCGGAGGTCTGGGTGGAGTAGAACCTACTAATAACTAAACATTACTCCAAAATTTCTTCTTGGACTACTGCCTACATATTTTTTAGCATGCTTCTAATTGATATTCTGATCGGCTAACCTACTTTTTTACCCTTCATCTCCTCGTCCTCTGCTTGTTTCTTCTTCTTTTCCTCCACTTGTTGTATTTACTCTACCAACCTACAAATATCCATATCATTGTTTAGCAGATCCCCTTTACACTCTAATACTAAATCTTCAAAGAGATCAGACGCAAACTTCCTCATACAAGACCTTACGTTTCACACTAACCCTGGAGCATAACAGAACAACTGGGTGAATTTTATGCAAATTCTTTGATGCTCATCTTTCCTTTCTTCAGATTCACAAGTTTTCACCCTTAGCTTCCGTTAATTCTAGGGAATAAAAGTGGTAAAGGAAATTTCCCAAAAACTCTTCCCGTAACTCAAGCTCAATATTCTCACCCTTCCAATCTTCCCACTCATCATACCACTAGTAATTTATGCCCTTCAGTTGATAAGCTATAAATTCTACCCCCTCTGTTTCACTGGCATGAATGACTTTGAATATCTTTTCCATCTTATCTATGAACCCTTGAGGGTCGTCCTCAACCTTGATGCCTATAAAGGTGGTGTATTCAGCCTCATGAACTGGCCAACCCGAGTGATTTCAGAAGAAGTAGGGACAAAATGTATATCTCTAGGCCAGCAGGACAGAGAAGCCACAAGCTGAGCAATTATGTGGATAAAGAGGAAGAACTCAAAATTTGAGACCTCTCTTTGAGGGGACTGATTATGATTAACACCGAACTGCAGAGCCCGAGGTGAGCTAGTTTTGACTGGAGGAAACCCGAGAGTAGCAGTGAAATCTGGGGTACGGGATTTAAATAGTTCGGCATCCCATGAGCAGTTTGTCCTAATAGGAACTAAGGCCCTAGTTGAGGTGTCCTGCTTGTTGGATCTACCTGGAGGCATAATCTAAAATGCAGAAAGTCATGAGTTAGGAAATATTCAGACTGACTAGCATGAACAAGCACATGAATGAAAAAAAGGGAATTATTCCTAATGGCTTGTAGCTTCCCTCTTATAAGTGTGGCATGCTACACATTCATAAAAAAGGACTCTACTCTACACGGCTTGGTAGACACCCTGGGACCCTCAACCATACTTTGATAACAAGTTTTTCATGACCCGAGCCGGGGCCCTGGCCGAAATGGGCATCCAAACCATGAAGGTCTAAGAACTCCCTAGTATACGACCATAAGTATAATCCATAAGAAGTAATGTGTATAAATTAACTAAAATATGGTAGGGCTTTTAGTGAAATCAAAGAAAATACATCATAAGATCAATTCATAAAAACCAATATCCGTCGAAATCTGTCTACGAAGCCTCTACTGAACTAAATAAAATAGTTTGGCTAAAACAAGACAAGGCCTATGACTGAACCATAAAACAAATGAAGCTAACATATGAATAGGATTCCTTCCAAAGTAAGGGAGGCTCACCAACTCTGACTATCTGAGGGAAAATTTACTGCTGAGCTGAGCTACAAGATGTGCCTCAAAACTTGTGGTGAAAGGGGTCAATACATGGAAAGTATTGGTATGCAGAACAATCCAAAAATAACATAAATTTTATGTACCATAGAGAGCATTGTGAAATCAATTTAGCATAATATAAATGAAAACACACGGGGATAATTAAAAGCTTCATAATATTCTTGTAATACATTGACTTAACTCTTTGGTTTTAGTTCTGATCAAGATGCTCCACCTTACATTGTTTATTATCCCACGGGCTATATGGAATCCACCCTTGACTCGATGACCAAACCCCCAATCTAAGTTTTCTACAAGAATTGGGGTACGTGTTTTGTACTACCATAAAAGGCCATCGCCAGCGTAAAATTCCCTATTTTAGGGCACATCCCTTATTTTAAGGAACAATATGTCGCGTGTCGGCAACCATAGTTTAAGGCAATGAGTTATCTGAACTTGTGCCTTCTTCTGTTAACCATCTAAATCTCTTCAAGCACACCTTAAACCTTTTTAAAAACACGATTCATGATATTAGCATTGTATACTTTCATGTTAAGGGCATTTCATATTAGGTATCGTCATACCTGGACTTGCAAACCATATTTTATCATATCATATTCATATCATGCCCATGTCCCTTTTTATTCAAAGAATGTTGATGACCACCTAAGAGATTTAAACATTAAAAGAGAATTCTTATTTCTAAAGCACATGAAAACTTATGCCAGAACACTCTCATTTCAATACTTTAACATATGGTGGCCATCTCTTTTATCAATCACATGCAATTCTTTGTTAGGGAACATAAGCATTTATAAATTGAGTATAGATCCTCTCATTTGGTATTAAAACAATATCATTCCATAAGTGATAGAAAAACACATAAATTCAAGCTTTCAATCATCCATTTGAATAGCCCATAATATTTCAAGACAATAAATTTCATCATGAGAGGGAAATTTCATAAATCATGCTCTTAATCACTTCTCGAAACTCATAAGATACATGCACACGATTATAATTCAATTTTATTGAAACACCCCATAGTGAATACAAAATTTTCATCTTAAAACAGGGTTCATAATGCATGCTTTTCAAACAATTTCCAAAACCCTCTACATATACATAATTATATATCTTTAAAGATTGTTAAAACGATAAACATACACCAATGAGATTTAGGATAGTTTAAAATGATAAACTTACGCCCATGAGATTTAGGATTGTCCCACATACTTTGAAAATGAAGAGAACATAGAGAAATTTGACCAATGGAGATTAAAATCCTCAAAGCCTAGGTAGTTTCTCTATTTTTGTATAAAAAATGATATTTAGGGATTTTATAGAGGTGATATAATGTTTTTGGGACTCTTTATTCAACTAAAAAGGAGTGCAAATGATTTAAGAATGATAAAATTCTACAATGCCCTTAAAATAAAATAAAATGGAGCAAATCGACATGAGGGAAGGGTGTTCCACGGTAAAGCCCCATCATGAACTATATGTTTTGTGATGCAGACACATCGTAGACCTCATGGTCTATGATGCTGGCGCAGTTCCATCACGGGGTGCACGTTTTGTGATGCAAACCCATTTTTTTCAAGTTAAACCAACCCTAACCAATTCAACTAAACTTGACATAATCAAACATCGATATTGACAAGACCCGATTTGGGGCTTTGTCGTAATAGGTGTTCCAAGTCTGACCAAGATTGGAGACCACCCACGTTACCCAACTTAACCTCCAACCACCTGCCCTGAGTTGGGTAAATTTCAAACATATAACCTCAAAGGATGGAACAACCCGACCTAACTGAGTCCAACCGTCCAACCATACCAAGCAAAACCAAAACCATAACCCAGATAATAACCAAACCAAGTTCCATAACATAACATAAAAGGATGGAACAACCAATAATACCATCCAAGGGTGTTAGCCCCAATGATTATGCCAATACTAAGACTGACACCATTACTGATCCCGCCCATGCCAACCTTTAGAAGTTCTATAAAAGCGTCTCGCCAAAAGAATACCAAAATCTAGTTGGTACATACCCCAAACCATAGCCAAAACCAATATCCATGAATAAACCAATGTATGAAATAACATCCATGAAATAGAGCCTTATGAAAAAATGAAACCTCACCACTTCAATCCAAAAGCTGACCTCGAATATCCGAATATTAAGTAGGAGGAGTAGAACAACCAATTCCTGCATCGCATGGGGATACAATGCCCGAAGATGGGTTTGCGGATGAACGCTATCATGAACTCAGGATAAGGACAAAATAATTCTATTTAATAAAACCAAGTAAACCATCTATAAACATACAAACCTTACATATATACATAACCATGTTGGGAAAGGGAACTAGGTTTAGCATGAATTTAAAACCATTAACCTGGGTATGTGCAGCTTAACTATCTTTAAACCACCCACGGGCATTATGGGTCCAGTGTACCCCCTGAACGGGCCTTGATACGTGTAGCCGAACGAATTAGAGATACCATAAGAGTCGGTGATTCCCATGTACCCTTCACTCTCTATGATATATATGTACAGTGTACTTAGAGGATTCTAGTATACCTTATGAGTATCATATAAAGGTCGCCATTCCCTACCACTCATGTCAGCAAACATGAGTTTCCAGTGTTCGTTCGTTGAACTCCCACCTTCACAGTTAGCTTACACATCCTGCCTTTATTACATAATTAAAACCATTTCTAACCAAATCGTTATTCCATTATTATTAACTAAGGCTATTAGATAGCGGTATCGTCATACTGACTATAACTTATAAATATTGTCCTTAGCCAAACCTTTTAGAGATCAAGGGATTTTCATGTACCCATAGATCATATTATCCAATTAACTTAGGGGATTACCATGTACTCATAGATCATAATATCCAATTAACTTGAGGGATTACCATGTACCCCACAATTGTTCATTACCATATTAACTTGGGGGTTTCCCTTGTATCCTACAAGTATGTTTATTAAACCAAACCGTTCCTTCAAATAATATAAACCATTACGGTTCCATTACCAAGTTTAAACGATGCATAAGTTCCATAAAAGTTCAATAATGTAGAGAAAACATTAAAAGTTCAATAATGTAGAGAAAAAATTCTTAAAGGCATTTTATCAAACACATTGGGGGCATAGTATTACCAAAACCAAAATCCATTACCAAATAACCATTTGCAGGCAATCAATTATACAAAACCTCCATTCAAACTAAAAATATAAGTAAAATATGGGAAAACCATAACCAAACATTTACAACAAAAACCCCCAATTTATATTTGAAAACCCAAAATCATACAATAATCAAACCATGAAAACATTAGATAAAATCATGCCTTTAGTTGAAACTATTAATGAGGGAAGAGAAATTGCCTTAATTGACAAAGTTGATGAAGAGAAATCACCAACAAAAGCCCCAAATTAATCCTTAGTATGAAACCCTAGCTTTTGTCCACCCACAAGCCTTTGAGAGAATTATAGAGTGCTTATGAAAGTTTCTAAGTATTAAAAGAATAGAATATTAAGGTAAATAACCTACCAATAGGAATATAAGTCGTGTGGCCTTATTAGGATAAGTGGGAAAATATCCAGATTTCCCTCACTTAAACTCCTAAAAATACTGTCAGGTGGGTACGATCATCCATACTAGTCGTACCCTCCCATACAAGTGGCACCCTCCACTCGTACCCAATGCCATTCCCCTTGGACCCAACACTGTTCAAGGTATGAATCATCCCAAACCTTGTCGGATCCAAGTTTACGACTAGTACCCATGATCTGTACACCTGACAGAATAGAATCTAAAGAGGATTGAACACTACCCACCATATGAGTCCATGGTACGACTCGTACCCTGGTTTACGGCTCAAGATGAGCCACTCGTACACAAATCCAAATTAAGTTACCAAGTCTAAGATTAAGTGAAGTAACCAAACCACTAATATTTCTCGATACGACTCATACCACCTAAGTCGTATCCATTCCAGAACCTAATTCCAACCCATCAACCAACACTGGTCAACATACGACTAGCCCATACCACTCGTATCCTAGTGTACGAGTTGTTTCCCTTAGTCGTACCCTGTCTTGAGACCAAAAATTTAAAAAAATTTCTAATGGTTAAAACCCCTATAGGGGGCGTAACATGTCATTCTATGCATTATTTGAGTGACATAAAGTCCGGGGCATTACATTATCTTCTCGCTTTTCTCTGTTGAAAACCATTGTTAAGGCTATGCAGCCCTCTCTCCAGCTTTAAGCTGTACAAGGCACTAGTTCAAAACCTACATATGCTACCTAAATAATTGTTAAATTATCTACTCAATTTGTGACAAAAATTTCCACCAAACCAATGCAATTTGTACATAGTGAACCAACTTTTCAATTTACACCGGAACAAAGATAAGAAATTGTTGTCGAGGAATGTCTTCATCAAGAGGTTGTAGTTAATTATCATCGGGTTCATCTAATTTACCGCTTTTAATGATGCTACTGCCAAAGTTTTAGGCGTGAAGGGTCACTGATTAATTGGTTTACTCACTACAAGACAACTTCTAATCAGGTATGATCAGTGCGATGATTTTGGGATTGCTTTACAAGACTTGTGAATATTTTCCTTACAATGGAAAAGAACATCAATATTGAGTTTTTCCATGTACCATTAGTTTTTATCATAGGACGAAATGATGAAGGCCGTAGGTTGGATTTGGTTGCCAGATTTATCCCCAGATTTGTTTTCTTTTAAAATCATTGATGTCTACTCCATCAGTAGCGGGAAAACCAGTTGCTATTAAGTAAGGCAACGCAAGTTAAATCAAAACCTAGTACAACTAGAGTTATAATTATCTTGGATTTAGTTGATAAACTTCCAAAGCGTATAAGCCTGCAGTACTTGGACAATAAATCCGTAAGATGTCACAGGTTTTCCACGAAATTATATATGATAATAAACCTTAATATTGTAACCACTGTAAGCATCTAGTGCATGATGAAGATGTTTGTTGTTTGATATTGAAGAGAAATCAAATTTCAAGGCAAGAAGAAGCTGTCCATGATCAAAATGAGTAGGCTGCAGGGGGGAAAATATGCAGGAGATTTCAGACAGTTTTTTTTTACAGAAAAAAGGGAATAGCTACTCTTTCTAATCATCAAGAAGTCAAGAAATCTGATGATACAGGTGTCAGAATTGATCGAACTACTTGTGGAAACAGGGAGTTTCAGAATGTATCACTAGGTACTGGTTCTGGGCAGAAAACAAGTGAGGAAGTTGCGGTGAAAGTCAAAGGAATGGGCATCAGTTAACGTGTAAGCAACCTGGTGATGCAATTTTGCAAGGCAATAGAAATTTGTCGACGCAAGCGAGGAACTCTAAGGATGTAACACATAAAAGGAATTCTAGTAGATCACAAGAAAAGAAGACGGATATGAGCTGGTGCAATTAATTTCAAATTCCAGTAGCACTGAAAATGTTGCATGGAATTTTGATGCTTTTGTTTCTAGGTCAAATGCAAGAGACTTGGGCAAAGGTTTGGACATGGCTAATGAGAAGGGATGGACCGCTCACATATGAAGAATGTAGTAACTCTAATGGGTTCATCAGGTCACAACAAGATACAACAAATTTATTGATCTTATGTCTCTAAGGATTTACTTAGCACAAACTTGTAAGACATTTTGATGAATAAAGGGAGTTGCAGCTGTCAGAACAAAGGATGAATTGCAATCCAAGGAGATGCAACTTATGCTGGTTAATGTTGGTCACAAACCCTCTACTGTTACCCTCACTTCAATTGGAGTTCAAATTCTGGATAACATGATGTACTGCCTAGAAATTCATTTACAATAATCATGATATTAATCAGCCCAAAGGGAATTGAAAGAAAACTGGGACACCCATTCCAGTTTTTGATTTAGTCACGATGAACACCTCTGCACAAGAAATTCCTTCACAATAATTGGAATTATCTGCAGAAAAAAAAATACAACTTTGAAGGAGGTGAACAAGAAACAACTTGGACAACATTATCAAGTTGTATCTATGGTGTCTTCAGCAACAAAATTCAGCAGTTCATGAGGCTGCCAAGTCACTCAACTCAAATATAAACAAACCCACTCAATGTGACGTTGAACACCTTGGGTCATGAGGTCCCTTCCCAATCTTTGGAATTGCTTGGGGAACATCAAGGTGAATCTGGACAGCTCGAATTGTCCACAGGGAGTAATAAAAACTTGATGTAAGGGGAGATAAGTACTCCTTGCTGGTTTGATTTGGTTGATGGAGTGTAGTAAGTTTCACCTCCTCATTTGAATAGAAAATATTGGTGTATATGCATTTTATTAGTAAATTAATATATTAAGTGCATATGTTAGTGGGTATAAATTGTGTATTATGAGTATTATTACTTACATATATTAGTGGAAGAATGTGGTCATAAGTTTTCATGAAACTCCTACGACTACTAATACTTTATTTGCTCATTATGATAGTAACTCATGTAACATCCAAACTATTCATCTGCACACATTACTATCCCTCATTCATCTCATTACAGAAAAGGATAAGTACCTCTTCTATAAATAGAGGTGGTCTTCTATACTCTTGTATGAAGTAGAAAAAATGATGTGTGAAAATTATATTAGTGAAAGAGAGAGTTGAGATAAAGAAAATTTTACAAGATCAGCCATAGTATCTCGATGGAACTCAGACACCACATAATTTTTAAATACTCGTCTAGCAATGATATAGTCACTAACATGGGTAGGGACAGAGAAGGGTTCAGAAATATTTTCAGGCTCAAAATCAAAACTAACGCCACATAAGGGGTCATATAAGACAAGGAAGACCCGGGATCCCATAACATATAGATATCACGAGAGAAGATTTGTAACATACTAGTAACCACATCTGGTGAATCCTCTGTGTCCTGACGAGTAGACAAAGCATATAGATGGTTATGACCACCACTTGTACCTGAAGTAGTGCCTTGAACTAAAGGCGTCGAGGGGTTTCCTTGAGCCTTAGCACCCCTAAAGGTCCCCTTTGCAGAGGGACATTCCTTGATGACTACACCCATAACACATAAAAGTTCTAACCTGACACTTTCCTTGGGGATTCTTTTTATAATTGTTGCAGTGTGGATGAAATAGGACTGGTTCACTCCTCTATGAGTATGAGTGTCTTGATTTCATGGCCCGTACTAGGATTAAAATTCTTCTCACCTGAAGATCTGGGTGCAAGAGCATTAGCTGAAGACTGAGCATTACTCAAAAGATTTATCTTGGACCACTTCTTGCCCCATTTTCCACCCTACTACTGACTGATATTCTAATTGGCCGACCTAGATTTCTTAGACTGCCTTTCCTTATTCCATGCCTTTTTTTCTTCTCTTTCTCCACTTGTTGTATGTACACTACCTGGAGATATCTATATCACAGTTTAGAACAACCCTCTTACACTCTAATACCAAATCTTCAGAGAGACTGGATGCAAACTTCCTCATGTAAGACCTCAAATTTGACACCAACTCTGGGGCATAGTAAGATAGCTAGGTGAATTTTAAAATATACTCTTTGACGCTTATCTTCCCCTACTTCAGATTAATAAATTATTCAGCTTTAGCTTCCATCAACCCCTAGGAAAGAAGACATCTAGAAAAGCCTGTAAGAACTCCTCCCATTATGCAGGTTCAGTATCCTTAACCCTTAACTCTTCCCACTCATCGCGCCACTGATTAGGCACATCTTTCAGGTGATAAGATACAAACTCTACCCCATCAATATCACTAGAATGCAAGACTCTAAATATCTTTTCTATCTCATCCACGAACCCTTGAAGATCCTCCTCAACCTTAGTACTCATAAAGGCGGGTGGGTTAAGCCTCATGAATTAACCAACCCGAGTGATTTTAGAAGGATAATGCACAAAACCTATATCTCCAGCCCGATGAGACTAAGAAGTCATAAACTGGTAATCATATGGATATACTGATGGAAAATATTTAAGACCTCACTATATGAGGACTGAGTACGGTTAGAACCAGTCCGAGGAGCTTAAGGAGGGCTAATGGGGACTGATGGAACCCCTAGAGAGTATAGAAGTCTAGACTACGGGCTTTATAACAGGTCCGACCCATAAGTAGGGAGGACGTCTTCAGTATTTTCCCCAATAGATACAGAGTTCCCATCTAAGGTTTTTGACCATTAGATCTACGGGGTGGCATGACCTGAGATTTTGAATTTCATGAACTTAGGAAATATTCAAACCCTACAGTATGAACTAGAACATAAAGAAAAAGGAAAACATTCTTAAATGCCTCGTAGCTTCATCCTTATATGTGTGGAGTACTACACACCCATCAAAAGGACTCTACTCGACACAACTTCGTAGATACCTTAGGCTTGAACCATGCTCTGATACCAAGTTTTGCATGACCCAAATGGACACCCTGATTGCAACAGGCGTCCCAAACTATGAATGCTCGAGAGACCCCTTAGCAAGTTATCATAACCATTATTCATATCAAAGAAAAACGGAAGATAAACAAAAATATAAAAATGATTTATAACCATACTTAATACTTCAAGACATAAATTCATGAAAAACCTAAATCTTATCTAACATGACTACAAAGACTCTACTAAAACATTAGCCTGTCTAAACCGGGGCAAGGCCCCCGGTTGGGCCAAAAAACTGACTAAAACTAACATATAAATAGAATGCCTTCTGAAGTAAGTGAGGTTCACCAACTCTAAATAATTGAGAGCATTCTACTGCTGAACTGGAAATCTGTATTATAAGGTTCAATACTTTTAAAGTATTAGTATGTAGAACTAACCCAAAATAACATATAGTTTAGGTAAAATAATTTAGAGCATTGGAAAAGCGATTTAGCATAATGTATATAAAAACACATGGGCATAGATTAAGAGCTTCAAAACATTCTAGTAAACACATAATCTCAACTTTTTATTTTAGTTCTAAGCTAGATGGTACACCCTACAAGTTTATTATCCTATGGGCTGTATGGGATCCATCTTGATTCGCTATCCAAGCCACCTATCCAAGTTTGCTGCAAGGATAGGAGTATCTTGTCTGAGTAAACAACTTCTTAAAGAAACTATACGGTGATAATCCATATTTAAGGGCAAAATCACTCCCGCATAGGCAAAATATAATTTTGGGCTATGAGTTATCTGAACTCGTGCCTTCTTCAGGTAACCATCTAACTCTCTTGGAGCATATTTGTAGCCTCTTAAAGCATGCATTTTTCTCAAAACATAGTAAAAAGTCTGAGAAGTCCATAGTCTAGCTCGGTCTTAGTCTATCATGGCAATCGTCTGAATTGGTATCATCATACCAAAACTTGCAAGTCATATAAGCCATATTATATCATGTCATGTCATTCCATGGTATTTTTATTTAAAACATGTTATTTGGACACCAAACTAAGATTTACATCTCACAAGAGAGTCTTTATTTCAAAAGTATATGAAAACTTATGCAAAAGCACTCTTTTTTCAAGAATTTAACATGGGGTGGCCATCTCTTTCATCAATCACCTAGAATTCTTATGTTTGACACAAACAACATTTATGAGACACAAAAACACCCTCTCAATTGATCATAAAACAATGCCAATCCATAAGTGATTGTAATGTATTTAACCTCACGATTTTAAATCATTCGTTTGAGCAAACCATGACATGTTAAGGCAATAGATTTAATCTTGAGAGAGTAAATTTCATAAATCATACTGTTAAATCAATTTTCAAAACTCATATCATAAATGTACAGGATTATAACTCAGGTTTATGGAAAAACTCCATGATAAATGCGTACTTTCATTAAAATAAGTTCATGATGCAAGATCTTCAAACGGTTTTTAAAACCCATTACATATACATATATCTACATTTTAAAGCTTGTTAAAACCTTAAATTTATGCCCATGAGAGTTAGGACGTCCTACATACCTTGAGAACGACAAGAATGTAGAGTAATTTGACCCTTGGAGCTTAGAATTCCTCAAACCCTAGCTAGTTTCCTCTTCTCTTGCTATTAGGGTTATAATTAGGTATTTACTATGGTGTAAAACGTTTTAAGGCACTATATGAATTCATAATTAATTCAAAATTATTTAATGTTTTGAAAAGACCCATATGACCTTTAAATAATTCAAAATAGAGCAATTTTTGAAGCACGGGAGAGGGTTTACGGTGTGACCCCCATTGCAGGAGGTTTGTGGCGCGATCCCTAGTGTGATTCTGGAGGTCTGCTATGCGACCCTGGCACTATCTCGAGGAACTGACCATTTGAGGGTCCCTCTTTGGTGTGGTGCCATTGTAGTGTGCCCGTTACACGACACAAACACATTTTTTTTCATGTCTAAACCACCTCCAACCCATTCAACTCAACATGACATGATTAAACATCGATATTGGGGTCCTAAAGGCTTATTTTATGCATTATTTAAGCATTAAAAAGTTTGGGATGTTACCGTTGTACCTTGTTGTTACTTTGGGGGGGGGGAGAGATTATAGTGAACTACCATTTTGTAATGTTGAAAAATCAGGCATACACAAAGAAAGCTATAAAGGAGTACATGCATATAATAAAGACAACCAACATAAACACATAGTTCACGCAAAGTCTGCTTAATAATAATCAGGAATACCACTTGAAGCATGAGCAGATATCTTGAAACAAATCTGTCTTCGAATATGCGGTCTCCTACAGTGATTCTAAATTCATAATCGAACTCTCTCGATACTTGGCTCAAAAAGTACTAAATAAAATACTCAATTATTCTTCTTTTCTAGGCTTGGGGAATCTTTATTTATAGAGATACTCTACCATTCAAAGAAGGAAATAAAAACACACCCTTGTTTCTACTTGAATAAGGACAGGTGGTAACGTTTTTTTTTCCTATAGAAAATTAGAATTTTGAGTTTTAGTAGAATATGATCACTGTAGGGACCACAAAATTAATTACTAAGGCTCCATATTATGGAAATTATTCTAAACACTAATTTGAATTATTCTTACCATAATAAATTACTAATTATTCCACTAAAAATTTGTAATTGCACTCCTTTACTTTTATTTTGAAATTTTCCATTAAACACTTATGTAATTTCCATGTTAAGATTACAGATATTAACTAAAAAAATTAAATTACTAACAAATTTAATATAATAATTAATTTTCTTTAGAGTAGTACTTTACTTATTTCATATGTTGGAATTATAAATCCTCCAGTCAGGAAAACATATTAAAACTTATAAGCTTCTCATAATAGACATATCATCAATCTCTATACCGAGACATGGATTCCATCAACTAACTTATTATTTCACCAGTATACATTATTAAAATCCAATCTACTAGGAATATTGGCCCATCTCAGAATCTCACCTTTTAATAGTTTAGGGAATAAGTTTTTATCAGTCAGTCCAAAACAACTATCTCAACTCGGTCCTGTTCAATACATACAAAATGTACTAGAATGAGAAGTTAGAACTATACCATTCTCATAATCAACATAAATTACATTTAATCTCGTGCTACAATAATTCTGAAGATTTGTCCACATTTTCATCTATGATTATGAACTATAACTTTAACTTATAAGAACTGATGATTTAATCTTCTGCGTATAAACTAAACTCTATACACCCAATTATATACTATATAAGTTGAGCACACATACATGACAATAATCCATTTAATATAATGATTTATTGAATTGAATAAATAAATAAATAATTATTCAATAAACAATGCTACATGATTTATAGTATATCCTAATCTCCTACTTAGACTCCTAACCATGCACCCACAACTCTATCACCCAATTCTTCTACATGTCTTTTAAAATGTTTTTGTAGGAAAGCTTTTGTAAAAAGGTCTACTAGGTTGTTTTTTGAGGCAATCTTAGCAACAACCATATTTCCTTTTTACACTATATCTCGAATCAAACTATATTTTCTCCCAATGTGTGTTTCTTTACTATTTCTTCATGGTTCCTGTGAATTTGCAACCGCACCACTATTGCCAAAATAAATTACAAGTGATGCTTCTATCACAGGGAAAACTGCCAAGTCTTTGAGAACGTTTTGAGCCATACTACCTCTTTTGTTGTCTCAAAAGTTGCTACATATTCAGCTTCCATGGTGGAATCAGTAACACAAGTTTTCTTAATGCTCCTCCAAACAATGGTTGAACCTCCCAAAATAAACACATTTTCATAGTTTGATTTTCTAGAGTCCTTGTTAGACTAGAAATCTTAGTCTATGTACCCTATAGGCACCAACTTATTCAAATGGTAAAATAGCATATAATCCCTAGTCCTTTCAGGTACTTGATAATGTGCCTAACTATTAGGATGAAATCTGTTAAGCTGCCCACGACAAAACAAATATTAGGTCTAGTGCACAACATCAAATACATGAGGCTTCTCGATGCATAAGGAACTGCCTTTATGTTTTCTATTTCCTCATCTATCTTAGAACATTGGTTCTTAGAAACAGAAATTTCAAGTCTAATAGGAAGAAATCCTTTCTTAGAATCATGCATGCTGAACCTGGTAAGAATTATATCAATATTGTAACACCGTACATTTTTGGGCTAGAATTCAAATCGTTGTTCCTAAGTATATAGAACCAAACCCAGTGATTTTATGTCTATATATGTGTGATGATCAAAACTATAGTGTGAAAATTTCCTTTTATATCAGTCGAGGTCATAAAATTCTCCAAACTCAAAGACGAGTTCAGAACATTTCTATTGATTAAGTTTTAGCAAACATTTCATCTTTGGTGAACTTTCAACGATCATTACTCCCTGTCCATAATGAGTTCCGTGGAGTACTATATATCAAAAGAAATATATTTGAATATTGTTTCCAACACATTTAGTTTCACCTTAATCAATTATCGGAACAAAAAGTTAAACCCATTTTACTCCAGCATGACAACCTATCAACAAAGTGATGACCTGAGCTGACGGGCCATCACCTATGTGACGACTTATCAGCCCAAGTCATCAGCCTTAGGAAAAACATCATCAATCCCATCTTCTAAGTGGCGACCTGGGGTGACGAGCCGTTACCTAAGTGATGACTTATCAGCTCAAGTCGTCACCCATAAAATCCAGCAATCCCTATACGGATTGGGAGGGGTATTTTGGTATTTTCCCTCACCTCCCATGACGTAAATAATCAAAAATACGTACATGGACATCATAAATCAGTTTTAAAAACCCTTAATCCTCTCCACTCTCAAGAACAAGATTATGGTTTCTTTTAAGGTAATCTCCCAAGAATTTCAAGACTCCATTACACTCTTTACAAGATTATCAAGAATTTAAGGTTCCCAATCCAAGAACATTCTAGAAAAGTCAATTCTCTTTCAAGATTAAATCTCTAAGGTATGTTAGATGTTCATCCATGAGCCCTTCTCACCCATGGAGTCCAAGAATCCATTTTAAGAGTTAAATCATGAGTTTACATCTTTACAACAAACTATCTCCGTGAATCATTATGGTTTTCGATTATAGATGATGTTTACAAGGAGTCGTTGTTGAAATTAAACTTTAATCATTAAATTATGGTTTAGTATTATAGCCATGTAATTATCATATGTTTTAAACTATTCCAATGCTTAAGTCATGCATTGTAAGTGTTTGATGAAATGCCTCAAAGAATGAGTTTTGAATATTGACTACATGTCATGTCCTCAATGTTTTAGTAAGATTTTGCTATTATTGCTATCGAGTCTTGGGGGTTTGAATACCCAAAATTGCTATTTTACTTAGTTTTCAATACCCATAAAATGATTTTAGAATATTCCATGAGCATTATCTCTTCTTCCAGTCATCATAATTAGTTAAACTTAGATTAGTTCAGAATTTAGTGTCATTTAGTTGGGAGTAGGATTTAGCACCGAGCAAATGCAGGGATGGTGAATTTCCCGTTAGTTACAAAGAGTCATTAGTAGCAGTCCCTGCATTCCAGAACTTTGTAGCCAGCGTAGGATGAAGAGTCACTCATCAAATTAGGCTCGACTACCTCCCAATGGTCACCTATCAGATTAGGCTTGACTCCACCTAGGTGTCACCCATCAGTTTAGGCATGACATCTTGGTTTTGCAGAAGCTTAGTGGATCCACATAGCCATTGTTGGTACCTATGGAATGGTACTAACACCCTTTCACCTAGGGTTATATGTTGAACCCCAATCAGTTCAGAGCGGGGCATGTCGGTTAGATAATACCTCCTAGAGTTTTAGTTTCAGTATTCAGTACAAAACTCAGTTCAGTTTTTCTTGACCATAGCTTACAGTTTATCAGTTATTCAATTATCAAATTTTTGTATTTCAATTACATAATATATCAGAAATATATTATATGCTTAGTCATGCAGTCTTACATTTTATAGCTTTCATACATTGATATTCAATAATCTCATGCTAACTAGTCAGTCTTTGCTTCATGCATGTTCACTAATGTAATACCCCATACTTTTCCTAGCTAATTTCATGTCAAGAATGTCTAGTATTAGCTTCTAAATTTAATGATGGTTATTCTAAGAGGTATTTTAAAGATTTTCACCTTTTGTCATATGGGAAATTTAATAAGCTTTCCATCGATATAATATTCACTGAAATTCGATAACCGAGTCAGAAGATACGACTATTTTAAGTTTCCATCGTAAAAAAGTGCCATACAGAGGAAATGAAATTTGACTAATTCCAGTAGGGGTCCACGATTATGGCCCTTTTCTAGTGTCTTAGCGCGATTCCCTCCACATCGTGCCAAAGTTTCAAGTCGTAAAAGAAGGAGAAACGCAAGGGTCCACATTGTGCCATCCCTCAGTTTCCCAATTGTCAAATTCTAGTGACAGGGTGTGATAGCACCTTGTCGCGCCAGGGGTTCAGTTTGGGAAAAGTTTACTGAAATTAAATGACGCATCCAGGGTTAAAAGGGTCAACTTCCCACCCCTATTTAAGTATTTTAACATGTGATTCAGCCACTTTTCACCCAATACACTCTCTTCTCTCAAAAACCTCTCAAAGAACAAGCTAGGGTTTTCATAGAAGATCTAATTTTAAGAAATTTTCACCGTCAGTCTTTACATCATGAACAAAGCTATGCATAGTGTTCATTCATCAACTCCTTTCGTCCATAAAGTCCAAGAATCCCTTTTCCAACTTCAAGTTATGGATTTTCTTTATAATTTCATGATTGGTCTATTTTTGTTCATGTTGATAAATGATATATTGAATTCTACTCCATGTTGGGTGATAATTTTTATATGGGTTTAATTATTATAGATATAGATTCATGGAAACCTATGACTAAAGCCTTAACTGATGAAATTAGAATGTGACCATGATGTTTAATTGTTGTAAAATGATGTTTACATGTACCATGCCTACAACATGTTTGATTTAATGCCTATATGAAGGAAAAGTGCCTAACTAGCATGTTGTCATGAAATCCCCATGTGTGTACAAGCTTATGCCTATCACATGTTTGATGAAATGCTTCAGTAAATGCATTATGGTGATTATTATGTATTCAAGCAAGTCATGTTTTGCCAGTTTCCTTCTATCGAGTCCTGGGGGTACTTGTACCTAAAATATTAGCTGTGTGCCTAGAGCCATTCATGTTTTCACGATACTCTCATTCAAGCTATGAATCCTTAGACTTCAAATAGTCTTATGACTCATGAAATCTTCATTATCTCATGACTCAGTTAGTTGTTAGATATTAGTAGTATTCCATCAGTCAACGGAATTCAGTAACTCAACCCATGTTTAGTACAGTAAATCATGTTCAGTGTCTATGCAGATGGGAGTACAAATTAGCATCGAGTGAACCCAAGAATAGGGACACACACCATCAAATAAGGGTGTGATCTTTAGAAGTCATCCTTGCATTCAA
The DNA here is from genome assembly GCF_002878395.1 of Capsicum annuum. Lineage (NCBI taxonomy): Eukaryota > Viridiplantae > Streptophyta > Magnoliopsida > Solanales > Solanaceae > Capsicum > Capsicum annuum. The sequence continues at coordinate 51,459,494 of NC_061111.1, forward strand.
AAACTATTTAGCCAGCATAGGTTGAGACATTAACACTGTCCGATGAGGGTTAATGAGGTAGATAAGAACTGTCAGATAAGGGACCCACCATTCTTATATAGGGAACACTATCAAAAGAGAGTCGCCCACAGCTTGTCCTTACCAGTGGTGCGGTATTGACACCCTTCTAATTGGGGTTATAAATTGGACCCCAACCCATCTATAATGGCATATCGAGAGCATATTGATTAGATAACTACTTCCCACAGTTTCATGTTATAGAATCAGGACTTTCAAACACAGTTAATTAGTCTCAGTATTAGAACTCAGGTAGTTCTTCAGATTTCAGGACTTTCAGATACAATCGTCTCAGATATAGTATAAAACTTAGATAGGTCTATCAGATTCAGGACTGTCAGATATAGTCACTCATGTTATCAGTTATATTCAGATTCAGTAATCATGCTATCATAGTATTAGTGTTAGTTATTATGTCTCATGCATGTATTCTCACGCTCATGATAGTTAGTCAGTTATTATTATTGTTTATGCATATGAACCCCATACATTCAGCCTACCTCACATGCATAAAAACATATTTAAAGTACTAACGCATTTGCGCTATAGTGTCTTATACCATAAGAGGACATGATTATTTCCCTATTATCTCATTAATCAGTTTATTAGTTTGAGTTAGTAGGGGACATGTCCCATCAACTCTTTGCTCAGACAGTTCAGTCAGTTAGAGGCTTTCTAGACTACAATATTTCAGACTTCAGTATGTTCATTTTTGTTTTGGGTATTCTATTACCCCATAAAAATGTTATATCATTCAGATCATATTCAGTATTGAACCTTATTTCCTTTCAGTTCATATTTCTGTATTATAAAGTATTTTATGCAGTATATAGGTATAGATATCAGTCATGGGTTGGCTTGTGGTCCTTCAGAGTCATGATCACCGTGTAGCATTTCGGGTACCAGATTCAGGGTGTTACAAACTTGGTATCAAAGCGTGCGTGCCACATTTATGTGCAAGAGGCTATAAGATATTTTAGGAATAATTTTCCTTCTTTTGGTATTCATGTCATTCCAGTGAGCATAATATCAAGTCAATATCTCAGTCTAATCCGTTTCCCCCTTTCTTCTATAGAATATACCTCCTAAAAGAAGAAATAGAAATTAGTCAGGCCCCCAGCCCGAAGATCTTTTGGGAGATCATGTTTCTCATGCCGAGTTCAGGGACACATTCACTACTTTTACTCAGTTAGTTACTGCTCTGAATAAATGAGCAGCTGTCGTTCCAGCCAACCCAGTGGCCAATTCAGCTGTAGCCAGGATTCAAGACTTCACCAAAATAAATCCTCTATCCTTTCTCGGGTTTAAGGTAAATGAGGACCCTCAGGAATTCATTGATCAGGTTCAGAAGGTGACAGACATCATGGGGGTAACTACTATTGAGAGTGTGGATCTAGCTGCATATCAGTTGCATGATGTGGCTCATACTTAGTTTAAATAGTGAAAGTTAGAGAGGGAAGGTAATGCTGGGCTAGTTGAGTGGGAGGAGTTTGCTTCTGCTTTCCTTGATAGATTCTTTCCCGTGGATCTTAGAGAATCTAAGGTACTAGAATTCATCAAACTCAGGTAGGGCAATATGACAGTGAAAGAGTATTCACTTAAGTTTCCTCAATTAGCAAGATATGCCCCTTACGTGGTTGCAGACAGCAGAGCCAAGATGAGTAAGTTCTCTTCAGGGGTAAATGATAGCGTGGTAAATGAGTGAAGATCTATAATGTTGAACAGTGACATGAATTTATCCAGGCTTATAACTCATGCTTAGTAGATAGCAGAGCAGAAGATTAAGCAGAAGGAGAAATAGAATAAGAGAGCAAAGACAGTTAGTTTCAACTTCGCTCAGCATAAATCAGAAGGAGGAAATCATTCCCAATTTTTTCCTGACTCATAAGTTCCATCCCCCTCATCAGCCAATTTTCCAGTTCCTAAGTTCATGAAGGGTAACAAATATAGAGCTCCAGGATCTAAGTCTCAGGGTAGTGTTAGCAATCCCCAAACTAATCCTCTTTGTCAGACTTATGGTAAGAACTACAAGGGTGATTACAGAGCTGGTAGGGATGTCTATTTTAGTTATAGCAAGATAGGACACAGAGTCAGAGACTACCCTTAGTTAGGTTATTAAAGTCATCTCCACTCCTCAGCTCAGTCTGGTCACCCGAATTAGTAGGGTGCCACCACCAGTGATACTAGTGGGCAATGCCCAAATTGTCTCTATGCTCTTCTGTCCAGACAGGATCAAGAAAATTCTCTTGATGTAGTTACTGGTACATTACATATCTTTTATGTGCATATTTACTCTTTGCTAGATCCAGGAGATTCTTTGTCTTTTGTTACTCCCTATAAAGTAGGCAAATTCGAAATCAGTACTGAAATCCTAGTAGATCCCTTTTCAGTCTCTACCCTAGTGGGTAAAAGAATCATAGCCTGGCGGGTATACAGGAACTACCCAGTTATGATATTTCAGAAAGTCACTTCAGTAGACTTAGTCGAATTAGAGGCTTCACTCCTGCTATGCTATAGTTTACTACAGAAATAAAATAGTCCATTTTTAGGTTTTGAATAAACCCATCTTTGAGTGGAAGGGTGTTACTTCGGCGTTCTGAGTTCAGCTTGTTTCTTACCTTCGGGCATGAAAAATGATATCTAAAGGATGTTTTTATCATCTTGTTTGACTTAAGGACACTTGTTTTGAAACTCCTAGCCTTGAATCAGTTCCAGTTGTAGGTGGATATTCAGATCTCTTTCCCGAAGATCTTCCAGGAATTTCTCTCGAAAGGGAAATAGACTTCAGCATTGATCTTCTTCCAGTTACTCAGCCTATATCTATTCCACCATATTGAATGGCACCAACAGAACTCAGACAACTTAAATAAGAATTAAAGGATCTCTTAGATAAGGGATTCATTAGGCCCAGCATATCCCCATGGGGCACTTTAGTATTATTCGCACGCAAGAAAGATGGTTCTCTTAGAATGTGTGTAGACTACCATCAACTCAATAAGGTCATGGTAAAAACAAGTATACTCTTCCCAGAATTGATGACTTGTTTGACCAACTTCAGGGTGCCAGTTATTTCTCTAAGATAGACCTCTGATACGGCTATCATCAGCTCAGAGTCAGAGAATGTAACATTCCAAAAATAGCTTTTTGTACTCGGTATGGTCACTTTGAATTCCTAGTCATGTCATTTTGCCTTACCAATTCCCCAACTACTTTCATGGACTTGATGAACCGTGTATTAAAGAAGTACTTAGACATGTTCGTCATAGTCTTTATAGATGATATCCTAGTCTATTCCTACAGTGAGCGAGATCATGCAGACCATCTCAGGATAGTACTTCAGACTCTCAGAGATCACCAGCTATTCACCAAATTTAGTAAGTGAAAATTTTGGCTAAGGTCATTAGCATTCTTTGGTCGTATTATTTACTGTGATGGAATTAGAGTTGATCCTTAAAAGACCAAAGTAGTAAGAAACTAGCCCAGACCTGTCTTTTCATCAGATATCAAAAGTTTCTTGGGTTTGGCTGGCTATTATCGATGGTTTGTTGAGGGATTTTCTTCTATTTCATCCGCTATGTCTATATTAACTCAGAAGAAAGTCAAGTTTCAGTGGTTAGATCCTTGCGAGAAATTTTTCAGGAGTTGAAGACTCGACTCACCTTAGCTCCAGTATTGTCTCTTCCAAATGGTCCAAATGGTTTCGTAGTGTATTGTGATGCATCTAGAGTTGGTTTGGGTTGTGTCCTCATGCAACATGGTAAGGTCATAGCCTACGCCTTCAGACAACTTAAGCCCTATGAGAGAAATTATCCTACTCATGAGCTTGAGTTAGCCGCCGTAGTCTTTGCCTTGAAGATTTGGAGGTATTATCTCTATGAAGTTCATGTATATATCTTCACAGATCATAAGAGTCTTCAGTATGTCTTCTCTCAGAAAGATCTCAATCTTCATCAGAAAAAGTGGTTAGAGCTTTTGAAAGATTATGACATGAGTGTCCTCTATTATCCGGGCAAGGCCAATATAGTGGCCGACACTCTCCGTGTACTGTCTATGGGTAGTGTTGCTTATTTGGATTACAATAATAAAAAGTTATCTCAGGAAGTACATTAGCTTACCAGACTAGTCATTTTCTTAGTTGATACAGATGAGGGTGATATATGGGTTTAGAGTAGTTTAGAATCATGTCTATTTTTTAAGGTGAAAGAAAATAAAGATAGAGATCCCAGCCTTGACAAGTTGAAAGAGTCAGTCCTGGATCAGAAAGTAGAGGCTTTCTCCCAAGAGGGAGATGGTGTCCTTCGTTATCAGGGTCGTCTCTGTGTTTTAGGTGTAGATGACTTAAGCCAGCAAATTCTTACAGAAGCGCATGGTGCATGCTACTCTATTCATCCAAGGGCCACAAAGATGTACCACAACTTGTGGGAAATCTATTGGTGGAGTGGGATGAAGAGAGACATTGCTCAGTTTGTGGCTTAGTGCTCTACATATCAGCAGGTTATGATAGTGCATCAGAATCTTAGCGGGTCCATGCAGGAGTTTAGTATTCCTACTTGGAAGTGGAAAGTTGTGAACAAAGACTTTGTGACGGGTTTGACTCAAAATCATCATCAGCATGATTTAGTCTGGGTCATTGTAGACAGAATGACCAAATCAGTTCATTTTCTTGCAGTTCATACCTCTTACTCAACCAAGGATTACGCCAAACTCTACATTAGGGAGTTGGTCAGATTGAACGGTGTTCTGTTATATATAATCTCAGACAGAGGTATTCATTTCACCTCTCACTTATGGAAAGCATTCTGAAAGGGTCTTGGTACCCAAGTTCATCTCAGTACATCCTTTCATCCTCGACAGATGGTCAAGAAAAAAGGACTATTCAGATGTTAGAAGATATGCTAAGGGTGTATGCAATTTATTTCAAGGAAAGTTGGGGTGACCACTTACTTTTGATTGAGTTTTCACACAATATCAGCAATCATTCCAGTATTCAGATGGCTCCACTCAAAGCTCTCTATGGTAGGAGATGTAGATCTCCAGTTGGTTGGTTCAAATTTAGTGAGGCCTCAGTTATAGGGCCTGACTTGGTATTCAACGCCTTAGAAAAAGTCCAGTTAATTAGAGAAAGACTTCGGGCTACTCAGAGCTGAAATAAGTCTTATGCAGATATTCGTAGAAAAGATATTGAGCTCCAGATTAATGACTATGTCTATGTAAAGATCTCTCCCATGAAGGGAGTGAAGCGGTTCGGCAAGAAAGTGAAACTTATTCCCTGATATATCGGTCCCTTCAAGATTCTTAATTGATTCGGAAAGGTAGCTTACAAGCTTGAATTGCCTTCAGATCTAGCCTCTGTTCATCCACTCTTTTATGTCTATTTGCTCGAGAGGTGCATAGGTTACCCATCAGTTGTAGTCCATATTCAGATCATTGATGTTCAGAACACTCTCTCTTATGAAAAGATTCCAGTTGAAATCTTTGACTATCAGACTCGTAGGTTGAGGAACAAAGATGTCCCTCTAATTAAGGTTCTTTGTCACAATCAGTCTATTGAGGGAACTACTTAAGAAGCAGAGGCAGACATGTGTACCAAGTATCCTCACCTCTTCTTCGCCAACTCAGATCAAGCTCAAGGTAATAGTTCTTCTAAAGCTTACTCAGTTTCATGTTCATCACAAACTTGGTATGCAGTTTCATGCTCATGTCCCCATTATAAAATTTATATCAAGTACCATTGCATATTCAGTCATGAACTCATGTATCAGTTCAGTCATGTAATTATACATCAAACATGCATTCTCATTGTGAGAAACTTAGTTCTTTAGAACACTTAGTCATGCATTCATGAATCAGTTACACATGCATCAGATATGCATGTTTAGTATTATATGTTCAACTTGTCAGTCATGTCGGTCATGAGATCATATTTCAGTTATTCATGTTTAGTATGTATGTCAGTTGTCTTTTCTCCCCTCTTAGTTAGTCTCATTCGAGGATGAATATTCTCAGGGGGGAGATATTGTAATACCCCATACTTTTCCTAGCTAATTTTATCTCAAGAATGTCTAGTATTAGCTTCTAAATTGAATCATGGTTATTCCATGAGTAATTTTCAAGATTTTCACTTTTTGTCATGTGGGAAATTCAATAAACTTTCCATCAATTAAGATTCTCACAAATCCGATAAACGAGTCAGAAGTTATGACTATTTCAAGTTTCTGTCATAAAACAACGCCATATTAGTCAGTGCCACGCTGCGCCACAAGAGGAAATGGCATTTGGAAAATTACAGTAGGGGTCCACGATTATGGCGCATCGCGCCAGGGCCCAAATTTAGAATTTTTCTTTTTCAGTGTCTTAGCGCGATTCCCTTCGCGCCATGCCAAAGTTCTAGGTTGTAAAAGAAAGGGCAACATGATGGATCTATGTCGCTCTATCCCTCAATTTCCCAAATGTCAAATTCTAGTGATACAGCTCGATAGCGCCGTATCACGCCAAGGGTTCAGTTTGGGTAAATTTTACTAAAATTAAATGACACATCTAGGGTTAAAAGGGTCAACTTCCCACCCCTATTTAAGCCCTTTAACACGTGATTCAGCCACTTTTAACCCCAAATATACTATCTTCTCTCAAAAACCCCTCAAGAACAAGCTAGGGTTTTCATAGAAGATCTAATTCCAAGAAAGTTTCACCATTAATATTCATGAAATCACGAACTAAGGTATGCATAGTGTTTATTCATGGACTTCTTTCGTCCATGAAGTCCAAGACTCCCTTTTCTTACTTTAAGTTATGGATTTTCTTTATGATTTCATGATTGGGTATTTTTTGTTCATGTTGATAATTGTGAAATTGAATTCTACTCCATGTTGGGTGATAATTTCTATGTGAGCTTAATTATTATAGATATAGATTTATGCAAACTATGACTAAAACCTTTAATGATGAAATTAGAATGTGACCATAATGTTTAATTATTGTACAATGATATTTACATATACCATGCCTACAATATGTTTGATTTAATAGCTAAATGAAGGAAAAGTGCCTAACTAGCATGTTGTTATGAAATCCCCATGTATGTACAAGCTTATGCCTATCACATATTTGATGAAATGCTTCAGTAAATGAATTATGGTGATTATTATGTATTCAAGCAAGTCATATTTTGTCAGTTTCCCTCTATCGAGTCCTGGGGGTACTTGTACCCAAAATATTAGCTGTGTGCCTAGAGCCATGTCATGTTTTCATGATATTATCAGTCAAACTATGAATGCTTAGACTTCAAACAATCTTATGACTCAGGAAATCTCCATGATCTCATGAACTCTATCAGTTATAAGATATAAGTAGTATTCCGTCAGTCAACGAAATTTAGTAACTCAGCCCATGTTTAGTTTAGTAAACTATGTTTAGTGTCTTCAGATGGGAGAACAAATTAGCATCGAGTGAACCTAAGGATGGGGACGCACACTATCCAATAAGGTTGTGATCTTTAGAAGTCATACTTACATTCCAGAACTATGTAGTCAACATAGGTTAAGACATCAACACTGTCCGATCAGGGTTGATGAGGTGGACAAACACTGTCAGATAAGGGCCCTACCATTCTCGTATAGGGGAAACTATCAGAAGGGGGTTGCCCATAGCTTGTCTTTATTAGTGGCGCGGTATTGAAACCCTTCAAATTGGGGTTACAAATTGGAGCCCAACTCAGCCATAATGGCGTATCAGGGGTATGTCGGTTAGTAACTACTTCCTACCGTTTCATGTTATAGAATCAAGACTGTCAGACACAGTCAATCAGTCTTAGTATTAGAACTCAGATAGTTTTTCAACTTTCAGATTTCAGGACTGTCAAATACAGTCAACTCAGATACAGTATGGAACTCAAATAGTTCCATCAAATTTAGGACTGTCAGATACAGTCACTCATGTTATCAGTTATATTTAGATTCAATAATCATGTTATCACAGTATTAGTGTCAGTTGTTATGACTAATGTATGTATTCTCATGCTCATGATAGTTATTCAGGTATTATTATTATTTATGCATATGAATCCCATGTATTCATCCTACCTCACAAGCATACCAGTACATTCAAAGCACTGACGCATTTGCGATATGGTGTCTTATATCGTAGGTTCAAAGAAACGAGCTCTAGAGCAACAATAGATTCTAAATATCCGCATGTAAGTTTGAACTGAGTCCTCATCTTGCGAGGACATAATTATTTCCCTATTATCTCATTAATTGGTTTATTAGTTGGAGTTAGTTGGGGATATGTCCCATCAACTTCTTACTCAGACAGTTCAGTCAGTTAAAGGCTTTCTAGACTATCATGTTTTAGAATTTAGTTTGTTCAATTTTATTTTGGGTATTTTATTACCCCACACAAATGTTATATCATTCATATCATGTTCAATATTAAACCTTATGGCCTTTCAGTTCATGTTTCTGCACTATAAAGTATTCTATGCAGTAAACAGGTACATATATCAATAATGGGTTAGCTTGTGGTCCTTTGGAGTCATGAGCACCGTGTAGCTTTCTGGGTACCATATTCGGGGCGTTACAACTAAGTTATCTCATATTATTGATCTAGTTATTACTTTATGTCCTGCTATCCTATCCTATTCATTTAGATAGTTATTACTCATGCACATGAAATCATGCATATTAGCCTACCTTATTGAGCATACCAGTACATTCAGAGTACTAATTGCATACTCATTTCTTGCGCTATAATGTTTCATATCATAGGTTCAAATGCTCAGGTTCTCGATCGTACCTAGTTATCCCATCGCACTAGTAGAAACAGCAGTTGTGAGTCCTCATGTTTCGAGGACTAGTTGTGTTATTTTAGTTTTCCAGTTTTAGCAGACATTTAGATTTAGGTGGGGCCTTGTCCCATCAACTCCTCAGTTATTCAGTTAGAGGCTTTCAGACTAGTGCAGATAGTTAGTCAGTTTTCAGTATATTTTCAGATGTTAACATCATATTTCAATATTGATTACAGTTCTTAAGACCTTTTGGTGTTTCGGTTATATTCTGCATATTTTTTCTTTGAGATTTTATTCGGTGCTCACAACAGGTACCAGTCATGGGTTAGCCTGTGGTCTTTCATGATCGTAAGTACCGTATGGTGACCAGGGTGTATTGATGGGGCTTTACAAATGTGGTATCAGAGCCTAAGGTTTTAAACTGTCCTAGGAAGTTTGAAAGCTATGTGAAGTAGAGTCTTATGCATGTGTGTGAAGCATGCCACACTTATGGACAGGAGACTATGAAGAGTTTTAGGAAAAGTTTCCCTTATTTCATATCTTAGATCATGCTATAGAAAGGTCCTCTAAAAAGTTATAAAGATTTTTATTTTTTATCTATCCATGCCAGCCATACCTAGTTTTCAAGGTAACAGAAACAACCAAGCTTAAATCCCTACAGATAGAGCTTTTCAGACAGTCCCCGCAGACAGTTATAGGATTGCTGTAGGATCAAATGTATCCCATCAGTTTTGTTATGTTCCAAAGTTTTAAAGATTTCATTCATGATCATGAAAACTCATGTGCTAATCCAAAGTAAGTTGTGGCCTCAGATCCCTTCTCAGTATTCTAGGATATCATATGATCTAGAGTTAAAATCATAAAACCAGGAGTTTAGCAATAGTAGTGAAGTTGGGATAGTGTTATCTGAATTTGAACAGATTATATTTCATGGGGCTAGTTGTATGAAATGTGAATTAGTAGACATGAAGTAGTGTATGCAAAATCTTAAGTTTGTTGATTTGAAATGTATGTTGTGGATGTGATATTTGTAGGCTATGATAAAAGTAGTATGGTTATTAATTATTTGGGGATATCCATATTATGGGTAGAATCTAAGTTTGAGTCTTTGAAGGTTGAGCTAATAGAAAGAAAAGTTGAAAATTCTAAGTTAGCCAGTGTTTAAGATATTGTATGATGAATATTGGGGCTATAGAAAGTTAAGTATTCTATCTCAGAAGAAAGTAATAGAAGCGGGTTTTACACTATAAGGTGTAGTTTGTCAAGGTAAGTTCATCATTTATGCATATTATAATACCCCATATTCTAAGGTAAAGTGGTGATAGTTCAGTTTAGAGTTATTGATTAAGTGGTTCACAAATTTAGAATGATGACTTTAAGCTAAGGGGGGATGATAGAACAGGTAACCAAGTTCGGCTTTCAGATTTTAGTAGTAATGTCAGTATGTGTAGAAAAGTAGTAGGAGAGGATAATGCCTAACCCATTCTTTTTTCAGTGCAAGGTTTCTCAGTAATCAAGATATCTACTCATTCCTTACATATCAGCCCTATGATCAAAGCTCATATTCGTGCACTTTATAGAAAATCAGGTACTCTTCTAGTTCCTTGTAAAAGGATTTCCAGTTCACCCAGCATATGTTCAGTTCCAGTACTCATGCTACACTCCTAATGATCAGCAAAATTTAGATTTATGTCATGTACTTTCTCAGTTTAGATCTCTTGGTCAATATGTGATGTTGATATTCTATCCTCAGGCCTCTTTTAAGTGTCAAGTTTTATATAGTGTTCATTCATGGTTTAAGTCCTCATGTTTTACCCTTTCAGTGACCTCTCCTTATGAAATGATATAGTGATGAGCAATTGCTTAGATGGGAGAGAGTAAATGTTTCATGTTAAAGAAAGATTGTTTCATGCTTGTTTTACTCGAGGCTGTAGTTATAAAGATAGGCTTGAATGTCATATTGGTGTGTAAGTGGATAAATGCATTATGCATTAGTGAATGACTAGTAAAAGGTTGTATTTAGTTGTTGAAGGGGAAATCAGAATTTTTCATAAGATCAGAAGTTGTGAAACTATAGAGTGTATTGAATTCATGACTCAGACTAATATTACAGTGTTATGTGTGCATTTTATTTATTTGAGTAGGATTGAACAAAGTGGGGGAATTTAGTCCAGCTCAGACCTCAGTAGATAGAGTTATCAGTGACCATGTGAATATTTTCAGTAGTCTCAGTTATTGTTCAGTATTAAGGTGTAAGGTATAGTTGAAAGAGTATTCGAGGAGTATGTCTAAGTTTGAAAGTTAGTAGTTGTAGTGCATAAGGCTTAGTAGCTCTATCCTAGCTAATTTTTTATAGGTTTGTGTTTCATATTACAGAATTTTATCCAAGTGTGATTTCTTATTCAGAATGCCAAGATTCTTTGCTCCCTAAGTCATTAGAACTTCATAAAAAGTGTGTCGAAGAAATACTCCAGTTAAGTATATGCTTTCAGTATGAGTTATTTTTTATAGCTAGTAATCCAAATTAAGTTCCTATGGTTTTACCATCTTCCGATCTAGTCTTACTAAGTGAAGTTCATGAATATGTCCCTTGCAAGAGATAGTTTGTTCGAATCCATCTGGATTATGAATCCAGTTCAACTCACACATTATGCATCAGTTTTAGATTCCAGATATTTAGTCATGATTCAGTTCCTAAGAGTACTATGCATCATCTCAGTCTTTTCTTAGTAATTCAGCCAACTCAATATCATTTGGGGGATAAACTATCCCAAGGGGGAGATATTATAGTACCTCGATTTTTTATGTCCTAATCTCTCATCTTTTATTCATGAAAACTAGATCTAGCCTGAGGTAATAGTTATTCATAAGTTGACTCTCGTTTCTATCTCAGCCTTATAACCATTCTCATTTAAGTGTATGTATCCACGAGACCAGTTCAGTTCAGGTATCATACCCAGACTCAATTATGCAATCACGTTCAGATTCATGTATGTTCAAGTTCAGTATATGCTCTCAGTTACCTTAGTATAGTACTCTCCGTGTATCCAGCCTCATTCGAGGATGAATGTTCCCAAGGGGGAGATATTGTAACACCCCACATTTTCGTGCTAGAATTCAACCCGTTGTTCCTTAGTATACAGACCCAGACCCAATGATTTTATGTATAAATATGTGTGATGATCAATACTATAGTTTGAAAATTTTCTTTTATATCAGTCGTGGTCATTAAAATCTCCAAACTCAAAGAGGAGTTGAGAACACTTCTACTGATTAAGTTTTAGCAAACATTTCATCTTGGGTCAATTTTCAATGACCATTACTCCTTGTACATAATTATTTACGTGGACTACTATATATCAAAAGAAAGATCTTTAAATCTTATTTCCAATGCATTTGGTTTTACCTTAATCCGATATTGGATAGAAAAGTTAAATCCATTTTAATCCAGCATGCCAGCCTGTCAACAAAGTGACGACCTGAGCTGACGGGCCGTCACCTATGTGACGACTTATCTTACCAAGTCATTAGCCTTAGGCATAAAATAATCAATTCTAGCTTCTAAGTTATGACCTGGGGTGATGGGCCATCACCTAAGTGACGACTTATCAACCCAATTTATCACCCATGAAATTCAGCAATCACCATGCAGATTGGGAGGAGTATTTTTGTCATTTCCCTCTCCTCCCATGACTTAAATCATTAAAAATATGTTCATGGCCATCATAAATCAGTTTTAAAAACCCTTAATCCTCTCCACTCTCAAGAACAAGATTAGGGTTTCTTCTTACGGTAATCTCCTAAGAATTTCAAGACTCCATTACACTCTTTACAAGATTATCAAGAATTTAAGGTTCCTAATCCAAGAACGTTCAACAAAAGTCAATTTCCTTTCAAGATTAAATCTTTATGGTATGTTAGATGTTCAACCATGGACCCTTCTCATCCATGGATTCCAAGAATCCATTTTTAAGATTTAAATCATGAGTTTACATCTTTACAATAAACTCTGTATGAATCCTTATGGTTTTCGATTATACATGATGTTTACAAGGAGTTGCTGAAATTAAACTTTAAACGTTAGATTGATGATGTTTTTATGTAAATCCCCAAATTATGGTTTAGTATCATAGCCATGTGATTATCATATGTTTTAAACTATTCCCATGCTTAAGTCATGCATTGCAAGTGTTTGATGAAATACCTCAAAGAATGAGTTTTGAAAATTGTGTACATGTCATGTCCTCAATGTTTTATGATTTTGCTATTTTTGCTATCGAGTACTAGGGGTTTGAATACCCAAAATTTAGCTATTTTACTTAGTTTTTAGTACCTACAGAATGATTTAAGAATATACCATGAGCATTATCAGTTTCGCCGTTATCATAATCAGTTAAACTTAGATCAGTTCAAATTTCAGTATCCTTCATTTGGGAGTAGGATTTAGCACCAAGCCAATGCAGGGATGGAGGCTTCCCCATCAGTTAGGCAAAATCATTAGTAGAAGTACCTATGTTTATAGCCAGAGTAGGATGAGGATTCACCCGTCAGATTAGGCTTGACTACCTCCTAGGGGTCACCCGTCAGATTAGTCCTGACTCTTCCCAGGCGTCACCCGTCAGTTTAGGCTTGACATCCTTGTCTAAAGTATTCTTCTTGAAACCCTACTGACTCAATAAGGAACCAAACTTCTTATACCACTGGATGGGATCTTATTTCAAACAATACAATCTCTTCTTCAATTTGCAAACATAATTCTCTTTTTCCTTGACTTCAAAACCTTCGTGTTGCTCCATAAATTTCTTTATCTAAGTCACTACGGAGAAAAGAAATTTTAACATCCATTTGCTCAACCTTCAAATCTTGACTTGCATCTAAGACTAGAACCACACGAATGCATGACATCTTCACAACTGGAGAGAATATCTCATCAAAATAAACTCCTTTTTCTGGTTAAATCCCTTCACAACCAATCTAGCATTGTACCGTGGAACTAGATTACCATCTTTATGTTTCACTAAAAAACCCACCTATTTTTCAATGCTTTTCTGTCTTTAGGTAGATTAATCAAATTAAAGGTATTATTATCATGCAAAGACTTAATCCCATCATCAATAGCCAAAAATCACTTTTATTTTTCTTCATTTTCCATGACCTCATCAAGACTCTCGGGTTCTACCCATCAATTAAGAGTACATACTCATTGGGAGAATAATGAGATAAATGTATTCTCTCTTTAGTATATCTTCTAAGAGAACTCTCTGTAGCATCAACAACTGATTGTTGATCATCCATAACAACTTACACTAGAGAATCCACAACATCATACTGGTCATTCTAATCATGATCATCATCTTCTTATCAACTTGATTTTCATCATCATGAAGATTTTCTTCAAGAGCAGTAGTAAAGGGAACTAGATCAACATCAACTAGGCTTTCACTACTGCGAGAATCAACCTTCTCAGCTTTGTGAAAATCTCCAATTGTTTGGTCTGTAAATAACACATCATAGCATCTTCTAACAAGTTTATCCTCAACTATATCATAGAAACAATAGCCAAATTCATCTTTATCATATCCAATGAAGACATACTGCCTAGTTTTAACATCCAACTTTGACCTTTCATCCTAAGGAATATGCACAATGGCTTTACACCCAAAGACTCTAAGGTGACTATAATAAAAATGCTTAGTGGACCAAACTCTGTAGGGACATCACCATACAAAGAATCGTAAGAGATAAATTGATAACAAATGCAGCAGTATTAAGTGCTTCTGCCCAAAAAGAATCTGGCAGCTTAACATCTAAAAGCATACATCTAACCTTCTCAACTAAAGTTTTGTTCAGTCTCTCTACTAAACTGTAACAACCCGAGACTACCCCCTAGTCGTCACAAGATGCTTACGACCCCGGAGGACGATAAGCTAACCTATGCCTGATATCTGCTGTGAGTACTGAATAATAATACTATAATTAATGCAAAAAATGGGCTGAAATGACATAAGGTTCAAAACATCTGAAATACTGATAAATAATAATATCTGATAAAAAATGAACACTATCTTAAAACTAATCTGAAAAGCCTCTACCTGAATGTGTCTGAAAGTTGAGTTGATGGGACAGTCCCCTAACTAACTCTATCTACTAAACTAATACATCTACTAAAAATATGAAATAGTATAATATCCTCGAATGATTAGGACTCACTGCTAAATCTACTGCTACTGGCTGAACTTGAATCTACTATGCGTGATTGGAAACCTAAGCGTCCAAACCTATGATATGAAACATCATAGCACAGAAAAGTATGTGTCAGTACGTAAGAATGTACTAGTATGCTAGATGAGGTAAGGATGAATGCAAGGGTTCATATGCATGAGGATATAACTGACTAAATGAGAATAACTGAACATGAGAGTACGTGGAGAATCTGAGAATACTATAAATACTGAGAA
The DNA here is from genome assembly GCF_002878395.1 of Capsicum annuum. Taxonomy (NCBI): domain Eukaryota; kingdom Viridiplantae; phylum Streptophyta; class Magnoliopsida; order Solanales; family Solanaceae; genus Capsicum; species Capsicum annuum. Next base: position 51,474,791 of record NC_061111.1, read on the forward strand.
TGTAATCTGTGCATATACATATACATATATGTAAATTGTAAATGAGTTTTTCTTATGCTAAGTATTGTATTCTGATAACTGATTAACTGATACTAATCGACTGTATCTGACAGTCCTGATTCTATAAAGTTAAGTTGAGTTTTGAACTGAAGACTATAACTGAGACTGAAACTGTAAGAGGTAATCAACTAACTGACATACCCAAAATCTGAACTGATAGGGGTCCAACCTATAATCCCAGTTAGAAGGGTGCTAATACCGTGCCATGGGTACTAATACTAGAAAACTAGGATGCCAAGCCTAACTGACGGTGACACCTGGGAGGAGCCAAGCCTAATCTGACTGGTGACCCCTGGGAGGTAGTCAAGCCTAGTCTGATGGGTGACTCCTTATACCACATTGAATATGCAGTTCTGGAGTATAGGGGTTGCTACTAATGACTCTGTCTATCTAACGAGGAAGCCATCATCCCTGCTCTCGCTCAGTGCTGAATCCTACTCCCAACTAAAAGACAGTGAACTGAGTATACTGGACTGGACTAGACTAAGACTGAGTTTACTGAGTTTTCCTAAGTTTTGTTGTTAACTAAGTTCTATAGAGTTCTATAATTGACTGAAGGTAATGATCGTGACATGAATGATACCATTCTATAACTGACACTGGCTCTAGGTAAACAACGAAATTGTCGGGTATTAAATACCCTCAGGACTTGATAGAATGAAAAGTAAAGCAAAGAATAATCTTGAATAATATAACAATGTTCACTTGGTCATAATTCATTCATAGAGACTTTTCATCAAACACTTGTAATGCATTAACTTGTAAATAAATGGGATGACATAATAAGATGTCATGCCTTCACTAGTCAATTCACATAAGCATCTTATCAAACACTTGTAGGTCATAAGCTTGTACATGATTAAGATCTCATAATAACATCTCATAATTCCTCTATTTACTTCACATATGTATTTTAGCAAATACTTGGGGAGCATGAGTATTTCACATGATAATGGTCATCACATAAACATCATGAAGACAATACTTAATTGGAAATCCAAGGGTTTGGCATGTAATTCATATAATTATCCCTAAATACTATTCTATTTTACATAAATATTGTCATAATCATGGATTGTAAACTAAATCAACATCATAGATGCATTAATCACTTTATAAATTTAAGGGTCTATCAAGATAATCACATATTTGTTATACATGCTACTTAATTTCATGAAACTTGCATTTAAATCATGGATTGGAACCCAACAAATATTATAAACATGAATTCAATCTAATTCAAACAAGAAAATCATAAATACATCATCTTTGTACTTTAAAAAGGATTCTTGAACTTCATGGGTGAAAGGGACTCGTGAATCAGCATCTAACATACATTAATTTGTGAGATTCTTGAAGTTCTTGAAGGATTTCTTGAGCTTTACCTTAATTTCTTGAACTAGGATTTTGTCCTTTGAGAGAGAATGGCTTGCTTCTTGAGAAAATAGTGAATTAATGAGCAATTTGTGCTCATTTAAGGTTTTATTGCATGTTTAGGCTGATTGGGGATGAGGGAAAAAGACCTTAGTTCCCCCAAAATTAAAACTCAGAACTGACTGAAAATCCCAAATTTGTACGCTGATGCAATGTGGCACTATCACATCGTGTCACTAGAAACTAATGATAGGGAACTGGGCGGATAGCGTGACGCGGTTCCATCACGGTGCCTCATTGGTTGCGAATTTTCCCTTTGGCGCGATTGCCATGATTCCGGAGTCACACTGGAAAGTGACAATTGGGAAAAAGGCTAGTGATGCAATGCGGTGGTATCACGTTGTCTCAGTAGAAAATGACAAATGCCATTTGGACTGTCTCCGCGATGCGTTGGAGTACCAAATAGTACACTGTCTTACTAAAATGGCTCTAACTCTTTGCTCGGGTTTCAAATTTTGGCGAATTTGGTATTGATGTAAAGCTTACTCAACTTCTCACACAATAAAAAGTCAAAATCTTTAAAATTCTACTTGTATAAAAGTGTATTCATCTTTAAAAAAAGTCTTTAACATTCTAGGGATAAATTTTAAGCTAAGAAAAAGCATAGGGTGTTACATAAACCATTTAACTGAGGAGTTTTTGGAGGAGTTTTCTTATGACGAATACCCTATACTCTATAATATTTATCAAAATGACCAATATACTCACCACTATTATCTGATCGGATGCGTTACAATCTCTTCCCCACCTTCCTCTCAACCAAGTCCTAAAAATCCTTGAATACATCAAGTACTTGATCCTTGGACTTCAAAGGAAATACCCAGAGCTTAAAGAGGATGATCATCAATAAAAGTCACAAAGTAAAGTGCACCACCATGAGACTTTACATTAAAGGACTACACAAATCAAAATGTACCAACTCCATCAAATCAAGCTTTCCTGAAGGCGGATGACTGAAAAAAAACTATTTTCTGTTTACCGGCTAAGCAATGAACAGACTTCTTCAACTTTTCTTGTTTCACTCCAGAAAGCATATTTTCTTAGCCAAACTATCAATACCCTTCATAACTCTGATGAAGTATTATTCTTCACAAAGTTTACTGAGCCTCTAGAAGTGGAGCCCTGGAATATGCATAAGTTAGATAACTTGTCACCTTGAGCCACAATCATCGAACCTTTAGTAAGCTTCCATTAGCAGCACCAAGGGTATTAAAACAACCCTTATCATCAAGGTTCCCTGCAAAAATCAAATTCAAGCGAACATCTGAAGCATGCTTGACATTTTTGAGGACTAGTTTGGAACTATTCTTTCTTTCCAAACAAATAGTGCCAATGCCAAGTACTTCAACTTCATCATTATTGCCCATTTTCAACATTCCAAAATTATCTAAAGAATAAGAAGAAAATAATTCTTTCTTTAGCGTAACATGAGAAATAGCACCAGAATTTACAAACCAGCTAGGCTCATCACGAACAAAATTAATGGCATTCTCGCCACAAGCAATGAAAAGATCATCATTAGCAATGGCAACAACAAAATTTTCATTATTGCCTTCTACCTTTTGTGGTCTTATATCTCGCTCATGATTGTAACAATATTTATTGATGTCTCTTTTTGTTTCAATAGTCACACGTAAAATTCTTAAATTTGGACCTCGATTTGGTTCTACTTTTATTTCTATCATTCTGGCATCTAGAATTATTTCTCCCTCTCTCTTCAATAACTAAATTATCAGTACGAAGATGAATAAGACGATACTTGAAATCTTCTTCTTAACTCTTCATTTAAGACACCTGTAACACCCCATGGCATTCTTGACTTAATACCTCACTTAGTGGCTTGCTTAAAGAGTTAACCATCTGAACATTTTCTAAGTTTTAAAAGGAGTTAGCCATAGTTTAAGCTCTTAAACATTAAATGATTTCTAAATTTATCTTTTTAACTCTGAGACATGGATTTTTAAGTTGATTCATGTTTAGGAGTGTAAAGAGGTGGTCTCGGAGAAGTTTTAGATTTTTCAAATAATATCAGAGGCCCGTTTTGTCAAGTAAAATAGAAGCCCAACTCAATCTAGATATGTCACGTTGCTAATTGCGTCGGGTGCCCAGTTCGTGATTTTTTAATTTCTGTCTCTAGGAGGGCATTTCAAACCTTTCCCTCATCATATCTCAGCCATAACAGGAAATTAAAATGTCTGTAGGGCATATTATTACAAAAACTACTAAAATTCCTTCAAAATAAAACCCTAACTTCCCTCCCAAAGATCAAAGATTCATCTTCTAAGTCAAGATTATAAAGAAAGTTTCAAGATTAGGGTTCCATTCTTCAAACCAAGGAACTTAAAGTATGTGGGACTACTTTAAAAATATTGGGCATAATTTTAAATGTTTTATCAAGATTAAAGATCCCTAATTATGTTTTATAATGAAGTATTTAATATTGTTTTCGAAAATTATGCATCATGGGATTGTTTTGATGAAATTATATGTTGTCTTGAATCACTTTTTCATGTAAATTAAATTATAACTCTCTCTCTCTCTCTCTCCCTCTCTCTCTCTCTCTCTATATATATATATAAAATTTTGTGTATTTTGTAAGATTGATTAAGAGAATGAGTATGAATTCCCTCTCTTATTGCGAACTAAAGTTTATACGTTCAATGTGAATGATTTGGAAAGCATGCATTAAGGTTCGAAAGTGATCTTCCTAATATCATGGTGTTTGACATAGTTTATGTATGATGAGAGGGAGTATCTTTCTATAACTACATTCTTACTTTAAAGGTAAAAAATTGCATGTAATTGAAAAAATTGACATGACCACCATATGTTTTGAATCTTGCAAAAAGAGGATAAATGCCTATATTTTCTTGAGATTTCAAAGTGATGACTCTATTGTGATGTTATGAATCTTAGTGGTCATGTGCATGTTTTAAATATGATGGGCTGTGAATTTGATATGATATTGACTTGCAAGTCAGGGTATGACGATACCTAGTGGTGGCATGCCCTTAGTAGAAAAAGTATTGATCATTTTACAAGTATAAAACATGATTTCACAGAACTAAAATTTGGGCTTAAGAAAGCTAATTGGGTACCCTAAGAAGGAGTTTGAGTGTAAGGGCTCATCATTTGAAATCATAGGTACCAATATGGGAAAATGTGGACGTTATGTAAGGCTGATGCCATGGTGTACCTATAAGAGGGTATAACAACTTATTAAAACTCCAATTATTACGGCACACTTGGATTGGAGACTTGGCCACCAAGTCAAGGGCGGATTCCCTATAGCCCATGGAATTATAGAATGTAGGGTATAACTATTAGCTCAGAAGAGTAACAAAGTGTTGAGTCATGATTGTAAAAAAGTTTTTAAAGCTCTAAATTATGCCCATGTGTTTTATTTAACTTATGTGTAATCTTTCATGAAATTCTCTAATCTATTTGGGTTAAAAATATGTTATTTTGGGTTGTTTCACATACCAGTACATTTGTATTTACCCCCTATATTTCAGGATCTAAGGCACAGTCCCAGGGTCCCACTCAACAGTAGACTTTTGTGTCAGAAGTTGTAGTTGTTGAGCCTGCTCTAGTCCAGAAGGCCTGGTCATTAAACTTATTTATTTCTTTTGTTTTACAGTCTGACTGGAAGCCTTGTCCCAATTCTTAACAAGATGATGGAATTGATGTATTAGAGATTTCGCAGACTGATGTTAGATCCTGTTAGAGATTTATGGATTTCGTTCCAAATTTGTTTAATTGAATTATAATATTGACCATGATTCTGTATTGTTGTGTATTTCCACATTTCCTTTTATAGTATATGAATATGCACATGATTGTGAAATAGTGAAGGGCCCTTGTGTAACGCCACAAAATCTTATCCCAAGACGTCACATGATGCTCAAGACAACGAGTAGCCTTAAGCTAAACTAGTCTACCTTCTACTAGGTATAAATCTCATAATCAAGGTAATATAAACATAAAGGTCATACTGAATACGGAAAATATCTAAAATAACTAAGAATAATCTGAAAGAAATGTATGAAAATCAAATACTGTAAGTCTGAATCAAATCTAATAGTTTGACAAGCCTCTACTACTAATACTAGAGAGTCACTGGGATAGAACCTCAGCTAACTCAAACAGTCTGAAAAGAATACTGAATCATATAAAACTACTATACTGTAGAATCTAATTGAATAAGTCCCCAAACTATGAGGATTCACCAACTATGAATGTAGATAAAGATGCTCAAACTACTCATGTTACTGATGCTGAGCACCTGAACCTACATTATGAGACAAAGTAGCACATAGACGTATATATGGATCAGTACTTTGAGGATGTACTAAGTATATGGGGTGAAATGCATAAGTAAAACATCATCTCATCATCATAATTTATAAAACAAATGCATGCTAAATTTAAATAACCCATACAAGCTGGAATATCTATAATACGAAAATCTGTAATCATGAATAACAAATCATACTAGAAAATCTAGTGAGTCATAACATTAAGTTCTAAAATCTGTGCTTGTATTATCTCTTTAAATCATACTGTCTATGTGTAGAGAGGACTCACTCTAAATTCTACAATCTAAAAGATAAAGTCTGTAGCTAATATCTTTCAATAAATCACAATCTAAGTAAACTTTGTTAGCCTTTACACTTTGTTTTCTAAAAGCTTTTCTTACTAGCAGGGAAATACTCAAACCTATTTATTTACTTTTACTAGAAGGGAGGTTCTCTTAATCGACATAAAACATTCAATCTACATGGAGTCCAACGTCTCGTCCTCCTAAGGAAGAAACCTCACATTGGGGAGAGGTGTCATACTCTTGCCAAGGAGTATAATCTCAGTTTAAGTGATCACTATCTCAGCCCACTATGGGCATTTTATTCTCAATTCTACAGTGGAACGTAGTTCTAAGGTATGAGACCTTGGAATCATTCCCAACTCGGTGCTAAATACTACTCCCTCTAATTTACTACGCTCATCTTATTGCAAATCCACATTAAAACTAGCATAGGGGCTTATTATAAAACCAGTTATGTACTTCTCTGAATCAATCTATAAATGAAGCTATTTTGCTTTTTGTAATCTGTAATAAATCTATAAAGTAGATTCCAAAATTTATCTGGTGATTGAAAGATCAAAGCTTTACTTAAAATCTGTAAATTATCTGATAATAGGATGCTTAAAGAATCAACTTTCTTGAAATAATAATATTTTAAATCTTGGGGAAATAACCCATGCTTCAATCGCATGTCAACAAATCATAATAATCATGCTTGATATTGAAAACAATGATAGTTAATCTCAAAATTTGTAAATTACTGCAATAGGCATGAAAAATATGAAAATAGACATACAATTCAACTTCTAAAACACTTGAAATCTCAAAATCTTGCAAAGATTAATAATGGGTAGGAATCCTAATTCTGATCTTATGAATAATCATTCAAAATCATATGAATTTTAAATATAAGCTTGGTTTTTGGCACCAGGATGGAAGAAAATCCTTGTTCATAAACCCCACATACCATGATAGATGATTAGATGGAGAAACTTGAATTATTGATCCCTAATTGAGTTCTTGGAGGTGGATTGTTGATTATCTTGTCTTGGGAATCCTCAATCTTAAGCTTTCTTGGAGAAACAATGAAGGATTTTGATTTCTCGGAGAAGAAGCTTTAGAGCTCTAGGATTTTTCTTTGAAGTAAATGATGAATAATGAGCATAAAGTGCTAGGAATATATTTAATTCCTTGTTTTGGATGAATTGTGACCTTGGGGATTGACCAAAATACCCTTATTTAACTTTAAGTCGGAACTAAAAAATGCAACATTTTTTGAACTGGCAGGCCACTGCGACACGCTACTATCTCTGTGGCTTACTGGAAAGTGGATGAGTGGGAACTGGGTGTGCTCCGCGATGCGTCACCATTGCCGTGCCCCTTTGGAATGCTATTTTGGCCTCCAACGCGATGCGGTAAGATCATGTTGGGCTGATGAATTTTTACAAATGGGAAAATGGACTACTCTGCGATGCACCAGTATTGTGGAGGTCTATTGGAATTGACGATTTGCATTTTTTCCTTCTTTGTGATGCGCTGAGTGCACAGGTAGCACTCTGTTAACTTAAAATGCCACAACTTCTCAATCGCGTGTCAGATTTAGGAGAATTTGGTATCAATGGAAAGGTTATTCAATTTCCAACACAATGGGAGGTCTAAATCTAGAAAATTCTACATGAAATAAATATTCTTCATTTTGGAAGCTATTTCTTAACATTCTAGGAACGAACTTAAGCTAAGAAAAGTGAGGGGTATTACAATATATCTCCTTTGGTATCATTCATCCTCGAATGTGGCTAATTTAAGTTGAAAAATAGTGAGAAATCTGAGGTTATAAACTATCATGCACAACTAGAATAAACTATATGACTGAATCTCAAATATAATGAGCTACTAAACGAGAGTGCATGAATTCTCATGAAGATAACTATATAGCTGAATCTGAAACTGGAAAAGAACTAAATGAAGAAAAACTATTACCTTGGGCTGAATCTGAGTTCGTGATGAAAAGATGTGGATGCTTGGTACGCATGTTTATTTCTGCTTCCCAAGTTGCACACTCAACAGACTGATTTCGTCACAAAACTTTTACCAAGGGAACTTCTTTGTTCCTTAGTCTACGAATCAGATGATCAAGAATATCTACTGGGACTTCTTCTTAAGAAAGGCTATTCTGAATATCTGTACTTTCTAGAGGAACTACAATAGCTGAATCATCCATACATTTCTTTAACATGGACACATAGAATACTGGATGAATTGAGGATAAATCTGTGGGGAACTCAAGCTCATACGCCACCTTCCCAACACGACTCATAATCCAGAAGGTACCAACATAATAGGGATTAAGCTTCCCATTCTTGCCAAATCTCTTTACCCCTTTCATGGGTGAATCTTTAAATATACAAGATCATCAACCACGAACTCAAGGTCTTTTTTTCTTACGTCTGCATAAGATTTCTGATGACTCTGGGCTTCTTTTAATCTCTCTCGAATCAACTGAAATTTCTCCATGGCATCAAACACCATGTTTGTCCTAATCAAAGTGACCTCACCCACTTCAAATCAACCAACTAGCGATATACATCTCCTCTCATAAAGATCCTCAAACGGAGCCATCTGAATACTAGCATGATACCTGTTATTATAAGTGAACTGAATCAATGGAAAATGCTCATCCCAACTACCTTTTATATAAATAACATATGCCCTCAACATATCCTCTAAAGTCTGAATGGTCATCTATGCCTGGCCATGTATCTACGGATGAAAGGCTGAACTAAGATGAACTTGGGTTCCAAGACCCTTCTGAAAGGCTCTCAAAAACTGAGAGGTAAACTGAGTACCCCTATATGAGATGATAGACAAAGGAACTCCATTCAATCTAAATATTTCTATAATATACAACTTAGCATAATCTTCATCCATGTAAGACGTGTGAACTGATAAGAAATGCACTGACCAAGTCAATCTTTCAACAATAACCCAAATCGAATCATGCTGACGACACAAATGGGGTAAATTAATCGAAATATCCATATTCACCACTTCCTACTTCCAAGTGGGGATCCCAAACTTTTGCAATGCACCAGCAGGTCTTTGGTGCTCTACCTTAACCTTTTTGCAAGTTGCACACTTGGCTATGAACTTTGCTATATCTCTCTTTATACCACTCCACCAATAGATTTCTCACAAGTCGTGGTACACTTGGTGGCTCTAGGATGAATGGAATAACATGCATCATGTGTTTCAACACACCATCTCCATAATCTATTGCCTCAAAAAATCAACACATGGTACACACAATTAACTCTAGTATCTCAACACACCATCTCCCCCTTGGGAGAAAACCTCTTCCTTTTGGTATTTAACTAACTCTTTCAGTTTGACCAAACTAGGATCCTTATCTTACTTCTTCTTTACCTCTGAAACTAGGAAAGATTTGGAACTACTCTGAACCCAAACATTCCCTTCAGCTAAGTCAACCAACCAAACACCCAATCTAGCTAATCGATGCACTTCTCGAACTAACTCCTTCTTATTATTCTCTACATGGGCAACACTGCCCATAGATAATCTTCTAAGGGCGTCTGCTACTATATTATCCTTTCTCAGATTATACAACACGCTTATATCATAAACCTTCAATAATTCTAACCACCTCCTCTAACAAAGATTTAACTCTCTCAAAGTAAACTCATACTGAAAGCTTTTGTGATCCGTGAACACATTAACATGCACCCCATACAAATAATGTCTCTAGATTTTCAAAGAAAACAGAACAAAAACTAACAAAGATCATGGGTTGGGTAATTCTTTTTGTGAGGCTTTAGCTATCTAGAGGTATAAGCGATGACCTTACCTCTCTGCATCAAAACACAACACAAACCAACTCTAGAGACATTACAATAAACCACCAAACCATTTGTACCATCAGGTAATACTAAAATTAGGGCTGAAATAAGTCGAGTCTTTAACTCTTGAAAACTTTTCTTGCAGGAATCTAACCACTAAAACTTAACTTTTTTTTTTGGGTCAATCTAGATATAGGAGATGCAATAGATGAAAAACCCTCAACAAAACGTCTGTAGTAGCCAGCTAAACCCAAGAAACTCCTAAATTCTAATAGAGAAATAGGTCTAGGCCAATATCTTACAACTTTTGTCTTGTGGGGATCAACTTAAATATCCTCACTGAAAACGATATGACTAAGAAAAGTTACGGATCTTAGCCTAAATTCACACTTGCTGAACTTGGCAAAAAACTGGTGATCTATAAGGGTTTTCAACACAATTATAAGTTGGTCTGTCTGATCATTCTCACTACGAGCGTAGACAAGGATATCATCGATAAAGACTATGACAAACATGTCCAGATACTATTTAAACACTTTGTTCATCAAGTCCATGAGGGCTGCAGGGGCATTTGTTAGTCTGAAGGACATAACTAGAAACTCAAAATGACCATAATGGATTCTAAAAGATGTCTTTGGAATATCATTTTCCCTTACTTTAAGCTGATGATATCTAGATCTAAGGTCTATCTTTGAGAAATAACTTACACCTTGGAGTTGATCAAATAACTCATTGATTCTAGGAAAAGAATATTTTTTTTTACTGTGACTTTATTCAACTGACAATAGTCAATGCACATATGCAAAGAACCATTTTTATTTTGCATGAATAAGATGGGAGTACCCCATAGAGAAATACTAGGCCTTATAAAACCTTTGTCTAAGAGATATTTGAGTTGCTCTTTCAATTTCTTAAGCTCGGCAGGAGCCATATGATGTGGAGACATAGAAATAGCCTGAGTATCTGGAACAAGATCAATACCGAATTCTATTTCCCTATCGGGAGGAATCCCTGACAAATCTTCAGGAAAAATATTAGAAAACTCATTCACTACACTGACTAACTGAATTGTTGGAGTTTTATACTTAAAATCTTTAACTCAAACTAGATGATAGATACACCCTTTGGAGATCAACTTTCGGCCTCTAAGATAAGAAATTAAATGACTTTTGGGAGACACTAAATTACCTTTCCATTCAAAGATGAGCTAATATAGAAACTGAAACTTCACCACTCGGGTGCGACAATCTATAGATGCATAACAAGAATGGAGCCAATCCATACCAAGAATAAGATCAAATTCAACTATATCTAACTCTATTAGGTCCGCTAATATGATTTTATGAAGGACGGTGACAAGAAACTTTCTATAGATTTATTTAGCAACAACTGACTCACCTACTGGGGTAGACACCAAGAAAGGATTAGGGATTATTTTAGAACTTATCTCAAAATTAACTGCGACTAATGGGGTCACATAGAAGAAACTCAACCCAAGGTCTAACAATATATAAACTCAAGATGAAAGATACAAAGCATACCAGTAACAAAATCTGGTGAAACCTCCTACTCCTAAAGGGATGGTAAAGTATAGAATTGATTCTGGCACTGATCGCCACTAGTACTAGATGATGCACCCTAGGGAGGGACTCAGCAAACTAAAGGAGCTAGTGTACTACTAGACTAAGTCTGGGGATGATCATCTCTATTTCCCTACATAGCATATGGGCACTCTTTAATTCTATGACCTAACTTACAACAACTAAAACAACCCTTTTATCCAGCCAAGTACTCACTGGGATGATTCCTACCACACTTATCTCAAGGAGAATAATGAGGTCTTCCACTTACACTCTTCTGACATCTAGACATAGAAGACTTACCCCACTGCTTCTATCTATCTTTGGGAGTAGGAGTACTAGCTGAAGATGGAACTGGTATAGATGAATGATTCTAAAATTGTGAATGATTTCCCCCTTGAGATCTAGCCTGGCCATACTCAAACTGCCTTGTTCTAGACCTCTTATTGTTCCTATCTCTCTCATTTAACTTCTCTTCCTTAATTTGCTGAGCATGCATCATCAATCTCGAAAGATATATGTCTCCAATGAGCATGGCACTCGTACACTTCTTGACTACCAATGTAGATACTCGAGTAACAAACTTACTCATAATATCCCTAGGATCAACCATTGTATCAGGGGTATACTTAGATAACTAGTGAACTTAAGGTAGTACTCTATCTTAACTTCTCTTATCTCACGTGAGAAGAATCTAGAAAAGAAACCTGAATTACCTGCCAACTTAGAAACATGCATAATCTAGGTGATCTTCTTCATCTCATCTAGATAAAGCTGTGGGTCCTTATATGCTTTCGACCTAAAAAATTTTGGCAGGTTCATTCTCATAAAGTCTCTGATTCTGGATGTCGCTAAATCCCCATTCTGCTAAAGTGTGGGACTATAGCCTGATTCTAATGGTTACCTTGAACATTAGCAGTCACCACTTAGGCCAATGCCTAAAAGGCAGCCCTAAACTTAGTATGGGATATATTCTTATATAAAGAATCGGTAGGCTAGGGTGGCTGGTTACCATTCTTATCGGCATTAGCTCGATGAGGTGGCATATTCAACTATCATGTAAGAGCATGAGTTAAAAGCATATAGAGATACTTTAAACACAATAAATCATGAAAAAAATAGATGATTTCCTATGAGCGTTTTGTAGCTTCTTGCTCATAAATGTGGCACCCTTTACATCCATGATCAAGATCTATGTAACACAGCTTGTCAAAATCCCTAAGACTATTAAAAACCTTAGGCTTTGATACCAAGTTTCTAATGCCCCCAAATCTAATCTCGAGACGTTACACAATGCTCGAGACTATGAGTAGACTTAAGCTAACCCTGTCTTCCTTCTAGTAGGTATAAATCTCATAATCAAGGTAATATTGACATGAAATTCATACGAAATGCGGAAACTGTCTGAAATAAGTGAGAATAATTTGAAAATCAAATATAGTAAGACTGAATCAAATCTATCAGTCTGACAAACATCTACTACTAATACTAGAGAGTCACTGGGATAGACCCCCAACTAACTCGAATTGTCTAAAAAGAGTACTGAATCATATAAAATTACTATGCTATAGAATCTGAATGTATAAGTCCCCAAACTATGAGGGCTCACCAGCTATCAAATGTAGTTGAAGATGCTGGAACTACTCACGTTGCTGATGTGAGAACCTGAATCTACATTATGAGACAATGTAGCACATAGATGTATATGTGGATTAGTACTTTAAGGATGTACTAAGTATATGGGGTGAAATACATAAGTAAAATATCATTTCATTATCATAATTTATAAAACAAATGCATTCAAAATGTAAATGACTCAGACAAGTTGGAATATCCAAAATACTAAAATCTATGATCATAAATAACAAATTATACTTTAAAATCTAGTGAGTCATAACATTTTGTTCTGAAAGATGTGTTTGTATTCTCCCTTTAAATCATACTTTTTAAGTGTATAAAGGACTCACTCTAAATTCTGAAATCTGAAAGCTGAAGTTTGTAGCTAATATCTTTCTGTAAAGCATAATCTGAGTAAACTTTGTGAGCCTTTACACTTAGTTTACTAAAAACTTCTCTTACTAGCAGGGAAACACTCAAACTATTTATTTACTTATCCTAGTTGGGAATTTCTCTTAACTGACATAAATCATGCGAGCTATATAGAGTCCAACGTCTCGTCCTCCTAAGAAAGAAACCTCACATTAGAGAGAGGTTCTGAGGCATAGTCTAGGGTTCCTGATTAAAAGTTAATTTCTTCAGACAGAAGTGCAGGGTCTAGTTGGTGAGCCTTCTATATTTCAGAAGGCCAAGTTATTTTAAGACATTTATTATTAGTTATGGTTTTGGTCTACTAGGGGCCTTGTCCTAGATTTTCAAACAGTTATCTTTAGATCATGTAGTAGAGATTTTGTAGACTATTCCACATGTTGTTTGTGACTTTCGAATTTCATTTCTTATTGTTAAACTTAATCTAGAGTATGAACATGTTTCCGTATCAGATTATATTTCTGTATCTTTTTTTATTATGTGAATGTTGTACATGTTTACCAGATAGAGTAGGGCACCCGGTCCTTCTTGGTTCGAGATGTTCGCCACGGCCAGGCCCTATATCAGGTCATGACAAACTTGATATCAAAGCACGATTCATGGTCCCAGGGGGTCTGCAAAATTGCATTGGGTAGAGTCTTATTTATGGGTGTGTAGTACACCACACTTATAAGCAGGAGGCTATAAGGCATTTAGGAATACCTCTCTTTCTTTATGTTCTAGTGCGTGCAATAGAGTCAGAATAGTCCTCTTTCATACTCTTATTCGTCCTATGGTGTCGCCCATACGAAAGAAAAGTTATCCTAATTCTTTTCCTTACTATGGTGTTCTCAGATAATGCTCTCAGATTTACTAATAGAAATTTCAGAAGTCTCACAAAGGGCTTGAGAGGATCTCTCTGATGAGTCATAAGTCCCTCAATTTTAAAATTGTGTCCTCGTTCTTAAGAGACGTTCAGTTAAGACAAGAGGATGATGTGTATTCTTGGGTCATTAAATATTATGTGTCAAGTTTCTATCTCTTGTAATCTTGATATCATTATGTTGTTGAAACAAAAAGTCTAGTGAAGCCGTGTGGGGCTCTTTCGATTGACTAGCATAGTTGCTTTGTTATTCAATTCATTTTTTGTTCAAAACACAAAAATCAAAGTCTAGTGAAGCCGTGTGAGGACTATTCGATTCACTAGCAACTTGATGTTCATCTTGTTGTTCTTGTGTTTGTTGGAACTGTATTTCTACCTGTGTAGTAATATAAGTTAAAGTGTCTGTGTCATGACCTAAAGGTGTTTTGGTTATGGGTAGTATCTAGATAAAATGAAGTATTTAGGTAGAATTCCCAATTTGATGGACTAGTTCATCATATTGTATTCTTCATTAGTGGTAGATGATTGATACTAGACTATAGGCCTGAATTTAAATGTAGAATTTGGTGGTAAGAATAGTGGCATGAGATTAATGATGTATGTTTTGTGGCAATAAATTAGTAGGCTCGATGTGGTGAAATAGTACGTGCTAATGAGTAATGATAAGGAAAATCATAAGGTCATGATCGATTATTATTGTAATGAAATTCTAGTGTACCAGTATTTCTAGATGTTTATTTCATGGTTTCCAAGTGAGAATTATGCGTAAGGTTGGGTTGTAAATCATGTTTAGCACTAGACATTAAGTTTGATCAGTTGATGGCCATGAAGGTGGATGTGATGATTTCTTAATTAATGATACTAGTTATATGGAAGTGATCTAATAGGCTTGAATAGTGTATGCAAGAGCTTAAGTTTATTTGATTCGTAATGAAGTACGATGTTGTATGCATGATATAGAAGTATGCCCAAGGTAATATGGAGTGGTGACATATTCTAAGGCTATTACATGTTGTGTGTGGCTAGTGGTACCATTGAGTTGCTAGGTTGAGAAAGACTAGTTAGCTGGTACATGGTGTTTTAAATGGCCAAGTTAAGGAGTTTTGACTGATAGTGTTGATGATATGATCTTGATTCTCATGGTAGAGAAATATAAGTTTGGGGTCACGATATTGGTAGTCTATGACGAAAGTAGAGTGGTTCATCAAAGACTTGGTGATATCCATGTTAAGTGTTAGAATCTAATGTAGAGTTTTTGAAGGTTGAGCTAATAGAAATAAGAGCTGAAGTGCTAGAGGGTGTGCACTCCTACTATAGGGATACTCATACAGATTTGAAGTTAGTAAGTGTTCAAGTATTATATGATGACTATTGAGGGCTATAGAAATATAGGAGTGTGTCTTAGAAGGTAGTATTAGCAGTGGGTTTTTCCACTTGCAGGTGTAGTCATTCGTGTTAAGTTCTATTAATTGCATGTATCGTAGTATTCCAGGACCCAGAGTGCAGTGAGTGTAGTTCAGTTTAGAGTCTAGTAATAGACCTATCAAACCTAATATAATGGCTTAAATCTAAGGGGGAGATGATAGATCAAGTTACCAATTTAGGATCTTTGATTCCTATAGTAGTGCCAGTATGTATAGGAAAGCAGTTAGGGAATAATATTCCCAACCCATCCTTATCTCAGTTTAGATTTTTACACTTCAGTCAGTATGATGAGTATGTATGCTTCACATCTTAGTTCCATGAATAAAGCTTATATTCACACGTATTCCATAGAATCGTGTACAATTCTAGTTCCCAGCATAAGGAGTTCAGTTCCATCCCCCTCAGTAATCAAAATCATGTTCGACCAATGCCGAAAACTCCAAACTCAGGTCATGCAGCTCATGACTCATGTACATATATCATCCTTTACAGTATACTCAATTTCCATGACTCATGGTATGCTCCTACTGATTAGATAAATTCAGATAATGTCATGTATATCCTCAGTTCAGAACTTTCTGGTAAATCCATATTATTGATATTTCATTCCTCAGGCTTCAGTTCAAGTGTCAAGTTCATTCAGTATCCATTCATATTTCAGGTTTTCCTGAATTAATCATTCAGTAAGCTCTACTTGTGAAATTAGTGTTATGATAAGCAGCGCTTTGATGGGAGAGAGTAAATGTTTCATGTTAAGAGGATTGTTTCTTGCTCATGTTACATGAGGGCGTAGTTATGAAGATAGGCTTGAACGTCATGTTAGTGTGGAAGTAAATGGCTAGCATGAAGTAGTATTTAGGAGTTGGGAAATCGCAGAGTGTGAATGTACATTCAGATCCTTAACTTATGTCAGTCTCCATGGCGTAGTTATCAAAACTCAGTTGCTATCTCGATTATAGTTTTAGTATTCAGTACTCAGTAATAAGTATTCAATCCCAGAGTTCAGTATTTTAGTATTTCAGTATAAGTCTATACCTCAGTTATAAGTATTAAGTTATCAGGACCTAGTATTCAGTTCCAGTAAGAATCTCAGTTACAGTCTTAGTTATGATACCAGCTTCAGTTCAGTAATCAGACCAGAAACTAAGTTTAGTTTCACACTTGCTTAGCCATAGCGTACAATTATTAGTAACTCAGTCATTGTGTTTCAGCACCTCAGTTCACAAAATACTTCAGAACTATGTCATACACTCAATCTCGCATTCACAAATAATACAAACTTCATGAATCCATGCTCAGTCACCTCATGTTACTCAGTTAGCCTTATCTCCTATACATAACACTCAAAAATCTCAGCCCAGCTATTCAAGCTAAGCACAGTTCAGCTTTCCAGACCCAGTGTTCAGCTTCCAGTTATTTAGTTAATCAGATAAATTAGTATATTTGTGAACTCATGCTGATCACCCACATGAGTCCTTTCAGTAGTCTCAGTTGAAATGCATGAGGCGTAGTTAATTCATCCTAGGTGATGTTCGTACACCTCAACTCATCTTACCGAAATTGAGCCAAATTATGATTTTCTAATTTAGTTGTCTTATTCAGACCACACCAATATTTTCTTGCGTTCTAAAAGTTATTAGGACTCTATAAAAAGAGTCATAGAAATTCTCCAGTCAACTATAAACTTTCAGCAAGAACTAGTCCGCAAAACTAGTAATTTAATTTAGCAGTCAGGCAAATAAGTTCGTATGGTTTGAACTTCTGTCCCTTCCATCTAGTCGTACTATTTGAAGTCTTACAAATGTAACTATTCTAAGATGGAACAATCAGGTAGTTGCGTGTTCAGCTCAGTTTATGTATCATGCCTCAGTTTTAGATCCCAAATATTTAGTTAAGACTCATCTCATAGATGACTTGTGCATCACTTCAGTTTCCTCAGTGACTCATCCCAGTCAGTATTCATCGAGGGACAAAGTGTCCCGAGGGGGAGATGCTCTATAATCCCCGATCTATCATATCCTAGACCCTTCAGCTTCTCTTCTCATGTAATAAATCCAATTTGGAGTAAGGGTACTCATAAGTTGACCCTCAAGCTCTATCTTCAGTTGTATACCATGTATTGAAGACTCAGTTTAGTTCATAGAAATTCAGTTCATGCTTCACGTTTCAGTCTCAGTTATTTCCTCATGTTCCCGTTCATGCATACTCCTAGCATAATCATGGGTTCGCCGTATTTATGGCTTACACAATGGGTTTTTCTTGAACTTACTCAATTCCATATTCAACTTACCATTACAAATTTGGTATTTCTTTCCATGCTTAGTTTACATTTCAAACTTGGTATCTTTATGCTTACATGTTCAGTCATATGCTCATGAGTCGGTTCAGTCATGTATTCACGCATCAGATTGCTTTGCGTACCAGTACATTTGTATTGACCCCCCCTCTTACCTTCCAAGTTTTGAGGTACAATCTAGGAGTCCTGATAAGCAGTAGATTTCTTCAGACAAAAGAGCAAGGTCTAGTCGGTGAGCCTTCTATATTTCAGAAGGCCTAGTTATTTTCAGACATTTATTATCAATAATGGTTTTGGTCTACTGGGGGCCTTGTCCCAGCTTTTCAGACAGTTATCTTTAGATCATGTAGTAGAGATTTCGCAGATTGTTCCAGATGTTGTTAGTGATTTTCGGATTTCATTCCTTATTTTTAAACTTAATTCAGAGTATGACCATGTTTCTGTATTATATTATATTTCTGCCTGGCCTTCTTGGTTCGGGATGTCCGTCACGGCCAGGCCGTAGTTTGGGTCGTGACAACTCTTAAATATTAAATAATTTCTAAATAGATCTTTTTGACCCCACGACGGGGATTTTTAAGTTGATTAATGTTCAGGAGTGTAAAAGGGTGGTCTCAAAGAATTTTCAAATTTTTTGAACAACGTCGGAGGCCCATTTGGTCGAGCAAAACAGAAGACTAAACCAATCTCGATGCATCGCGTTGCTAATTATGTTGGGTGCCCAGTTCACAATTTTTTAATTTTTTGATTTGGGAGGGTATTTCAGTCCTTTCCCTCATCATATCTCAGCCATAACACAGAATTAAAATGTTTTTAGGGCATATTATGCCAAAAACCACTCAAATTCCTTCAAATTAAAACTTTTAATTCCCTCCCAAATATCAAAGATTCATCTTCTAAGTTAAGATTATCAAGGAAGTTTCAAGATTAGATTTCCATTCTTCAAACCAAGGAATTTAAGGTTTGTGGGACTACTCTAAAAATCATGGGCATAAGTTTAAATGTTTTATCAAGATTAAAGATCCCCAATTATGTTTTATAATGAAGTATTGAATATTATTTTTGAAAAATATGCGTCATGGGATTGTTTTGATAAAATTATATGTTGTCTTAAATCACTTTTTCATGGAAATTGAATTATAACTATATATATATATATATATATATATATGATTTCATTTATTTTGTAACATTGATTGAGAGCATGAGTATGAATTCCTTCTCTTGTTGCAAACTAAAGTTTATATTTTCAATGTGAATGATTTGAAATGCATGCATTAATATTCAAAAGTGATCTACTCAATATCATGGTGTTTGACATAGGTTATATATGATGAGAGGGATTTTATTTCTATAACTACATTCTTACTTTAAAGGAAAAGAATTGCATGTGATTGAATAAATTGACATGACCACTACATCTTTCGAATCTTGCAAAGAAAGCATAAATGCCTAAGTTTTCTTGAGATTTCAAAGTGATGACTCTATTTTGATGTTATGAATCTTGGTGGTCATGTGCATCTTTTAAATATGATGGGTTGTGAATTTGATATGATATTGACTTGCAAGTCAGGTTATAATGATACCCTGTGATGACATGCCCTTAATAGAAAAAGTATTGATCATTTTGAAAGTATGAAGCATGATTTCAAAGAATTAAAATTTGGTCTTAAGAGAGCTAGTTGGTTACCCGAAGAATACGTTTGAGTGTAAGGGCTCATTGTTGGAAATCTTAGTTGTCGATACGGGTATAATCCCAAAAGGGGAATAATGTGGACGTCATGTAAGGGTGATGCTATGATGTACTTGTAAGGGGGTATACCAACTTATTAAAAATCCAATTCTTGTGGCACACTAGGGTTGGAGGCTTGGCTGCCAAGTCAAGGGTGGATTCCATATAGCCCATGGAATTACAGAATGTAGGGTGTACCTATTAGCTTGGAAGAGTAGCAAAGTGTTTGAGTCATGATTGCAAGAAAGTTTTTGAAACTCTAAATTATGCCCATGTGTTTTATTTAACTTATGTGTAATGTTTTCATGAAATTCTCTCATCTATTTTGTATAAAAACATGTTATTTTGGGTTGTTTCTCAAACCAGTACATTTGTATTCACCCCTATATTTCAGGATCTGAGGCACAGTCTCGGGGTCCCGCTCAATAGTAGACTTGTGTGTCAGAAGTTGTAGTTAGTGAGTCTTCTCTATTTCGGAAGGCCTAGTTATTAAACTTTCTTATTTCTTTTGTTTTATGGTTTGACTGAGGGCTTGTCCCAGTTTTAGACAAGATGATGGCATCCATGTATTAGAGATTTCGCAGACTGATGTTAGATGTTGTTAGAGGTTTATGGATTTCGTTCCAAATTTATTTAATTGAATTATAATACTAACCATGATTCCGTATTGTTGTGTATTTTCATATTTCCTTTATAATATTGAATGTGCGCATGATTTCCAAATAGTGAAGGGTGCTTAACCCTTCATGTTTCTGTATGCTCGTTGCGGCCAGGGCCTTGGCTCGGGTCATGACAACACCACTCTTAACATATTGCATAGTTACAACGCCAGTAGAAGCAGAATTAGTCAAAGAAACTCAAAGAGTTTCCCAAGAATATGGTAGAGTATTAAGGAGATAAAGTCCCTGAATTTCTTCATTTAACATTACACCTATTTCGGGAAGCTGGTCAAGGACACCGTTAAAATCATTTATATGATCATAAATAGGACTACCCTCTTTATACCTAATATTCATTGATTTCTTAAGCATGAACAACTTGTTATTGTCGTTCTTCGAAGCATAAAGAGTCTCAAACTTGTCCCACAAACTTTTTGCATGTGTCTCATTAAAAATATGGTTTCTAATATAGGCACCAATCTCAAGGTGCTCAAATTCCCAATCCTCATCTGTCATGGACTGATGTTTAGTAGATGCAAACATAGGCAAATGCATTGTCTTGACAAACAAAATATCTTTAATCTTGACTTTCCATGTATGATTGTTATTACCGTTCAAACACACCATCTTGCTTATGTTTTCCTCCATCAGTCAAATTGACAATCAACAACTTTAATCCTACACTCAGATACCACTTTGTTGGGAAAGGAGCAAGGCACTATCAAAGTGCACGACAGGGTAATAGCGGAAAAATACCCAAGTTTAAAATTTTCCTTTCAATTTGAACCAATAGGAAATAAGCAAATCAAAGATAATATGACATAAAATAAATCAACCAAACGAACATAGCAGAAAAAAATAAAGTCAACCATACGAGACACAAAATTTGCAATGAAAATCCTTCGATGTGAAGGGAAAAAAAATACGGGACCACACCTCCCCAATAATCACCAAGAGTTATAATATTGTTCTCAAAATTTTTTAACAAAACAAGTGCCAAACAATGAGCAACAACACTAGAGAATAAAAAGGAGCAAAAACATCAATAATGTAGTTGTTGTTCATGGATGAAAAATAGGAGTTACAGGACATCAAATCCACCCCCGTGAGTGTTTAATAAAATATTGAGATGAAAGTAATAAGATTAGGAATAAGCTTTCCCAAAATCAGCTTGATCAGATAAGAAATGAAGCGGGGATCGCTATTTGAAGTTGACAGCTGTGACTAAAATTTTTGGACGAAAATCTGCACTCTTTCCTTCTTTTGGTTGCTGAAAACACTTTTTTTTTGGATGGTGAAATAAGACCTAAAAAGATCTATATCTATTCCCCATAGTAATGGGCCTGTGGAAAAAGTGGGTTGGTCCAAATTGTGTTTTATTTATCCACATAGGAAGGGAAAAGGCCAATATCCCAACAATATGCCTACCAAGTATCCGAGAATGTGAACCATAAATAAATAAAATATATTATCAGTAAGTTTGAATAAAAGAACTAAATTCGCATAGTAAATAACAAACCTACAACCTTTGAAAACAGCATCCATCAGACTTCTGGATATTGCTGTGTTAGGTTCCTAAATGAGATAGCAAGTGAACAAAGAATGATTAGCATAATTCATATCCATACATATACAATTGAACAAAGAATGATTAACACTAACTCCTCCAATAGAGTAAGTTGAAGTCAACCTTATGAAAAACTTCCATCAAGTCTTGTATTAGGTAGTCTGATAACTGTTTCAGATAAGTTTCTTTTCGATCTTGAGTGATTCCTTTCTCCATAGCCAGTCCAGCAGAACACAACAGCTCAGGCTTGATTATAACCAAACAAAATTTAAAGTTTAGATACTGCAAAAGTATAGCTTTATTCATAGTCTTACAATATTTATAGGTGAACAAGAATATCAAACAGAGCTAATCAATTCTTAATTCCTAGGAGATACATAAATCTAGAGATTTTCTCTAATATTTTTTTCTAGAATAACAATATGTGAATCCCATATTTATAGAATTAGATTGTAATCATATCCATCTCATTTGTGGAGAAGATTATAATCAAATCTTCCAGCTTATCGGTGGAGCAGATTATGACTAAATACGCCAACTCATTCGATACTCCCCCTCAAGTTGGCATGTAATATCGAGCGTGCCTAACATGCTCACAAAGGACTTGCAAGTATTTCTTACAAGAAATTTTGTGAAAATATCTGCAACTTGTTCAGTTGTAGGAACAAATGGGATTAACATACTTCTATTTAAAAATTTTTCTTTAATGAAGTGTCTTTCCACTTCAACATGTTTTGTTTTGTCATGTTGAAATGGATTATGAGCAATGCTTATGGTCAGCCTTATTGTCACAATAGGACTTCATTGGAAAACTCATAGGTCTTCTTAGTTCTTACAAAAATCTCTTGAGCCACAACATTTCACAAATTTCATGTGCCATGGATCGATACGTAGCCTCATCATGACTCCGAGCCACCAATTTTTGCTTCTTACTCTTCCATATCACTAAATTTCCTCAAAAAAATGCATATTATCCATATGTAGATCTTCTATCAATGTATGAACCAGCCTAGTCCATATCTGTATAAGCCTTAACACTTCTTTGCTCATTCTTTGTAGCAAACAACCCTTTTCCAAGAGAATTATTTAGATACCTTACGATTGGATACACAACTTTTTAGTGTTATTCTGATGGAGAATACATGAAATGACTAACTAGACACAAAATAAATGAAATAGTAGGTCTAGTACGTGATAAGTAAATCATCTGCCTACAAATCTCTGATATTGGCCCCTATGGGTGAATTTTCTGTCATTCACAAACTATAAATTTTGGTGAATTGGAGTTTTAGTTGTTCTAAATCCACTCATTCTTTCTTTTAACTGATCAAGAACATACTTTCTTTGTGACACTATAATTTCTTTCTTCGATCATGCAATCACCATGCTAAGAAAATACTTCAGCGGGCCTATCCTTTATCTAAAATTATGAGGCAAGACACTATTTTAGTTTTTATATCTCAAACACATCATCTCCTATGAGGATGATATCATGGATATACACTATAAGAACTGCTATTTTTCCTTTTATTAAATGTACTGAATGTTGAGTAAACATTGTATGATCTATTTGTCCTTGCATATATCCTTTCTTCTTCTCAAATTAAGTAAATATTTTGAACCAATTGCTTGGAGATGTTTTAGACAATAAAGAGATCTTTTAAATCGGCATATTTTTACTTGTATTTCTCTTCACAACTTGGTGGGGAATCCATATAGACTTCTTCATCTAGTTGCTCATTAAGGAAAGAATTCTTCATATCAAATTGTTGAAGCAGCCAGTCAAGGTTTATTGCGATTTTCAATTGTACTTTTATTTAGTTTAGCTTAGCTACTGCAGGAAACGACTCAAGATAGTCAATTCCATATGTTTGTGTGAATCCCTTAGCTACTAGGTTGGCCTTATACCTCTCCAAGGATCCATATGATAGGAATTTTATGGTGAACACCCATTTCCGACCTAGTGGTTTCTTCCCAATGGGTAGATCCACCGTTTCCCATGTCTCAGCTTTTTTAATAGCTCACAATTCCTCCAAAATAGTCTACTTCCACTCAGGAACACGTAGAGAGTCCTACAAAGTTTTTGGAATCTCCACCCTAGAATGTTGTGAAGTAAAGTTTGAATAACTGCGAGACAAACTTTTTATATGACACAAACATAGAAATAAGATATTTAGGAGCATTTCTAATACTTTTTCCTTTTTCAATAGGTAGGCTCAAATCAAAGAAGAAATTAGAAATAGACTCTGTTGGAATATTACCTTGAATCCCAATAAAGTCTTGTGGAAGTGACTTTTGGCAGTGTTGAGAATCTTTTGCCTTTTTTTCTTGAGTTCGGTTGCTTCTCGAGTACACTTGTATTTCTTTTCTTTGTTCTCTGTTCCCATTTTTATTTATGCCATTTGAAGGCTCTACAAATTTTGCATCAGTATTTCTATCATTTATGTCATTTAGGTCCCTATCATCTCTCGTATTGTTGTCATTTTAATTATTTGAATCACACTTAATCATATATTATCCTAGATCCCTAACATCAGTATTTAATGTAATATCTATCTCCTCATTTTTCTGATGTCTATTTTCCTTAATATCCCAAAAGGTAGAATCTTCACCTACATGATACTCTCCGTGAAGATGAGTAGTAAAATAGAGTTGGGACACTAAGAATGATAGGATCCATTGTGACAATTATCCTCCTATAATGTGTATCATAACACTTATATCCCTTTTAACTTGGAGCGTATCTCACAAAAAACACACTTCTTAGCCCGCGATTCAAGTTTGTTGTGATTATGAACATGAACAAATATTGTACACCCAAAAACTTGCAGATCTGCAGTTAACCTAGAATTTGGAAAACTCTCTTTGAAAATGTTAAAAGGTGTTTTAAATTTGAGAGGACGAGATAGCATCTTATTTATTAGGAAAGTAGCAGTCAAGAGAGCCTCTCTCCAAAGGTAGTATGGAACTTTAATAGTAAGCATTAAAGCCATCGTCACCTCTAAAAGGTACGTATTCTTTCTTTCTGTGATGCCATTTTGTTGAGGTGTATCTGGACAAGAACTTTGTGTACTGTCCCAGTTTTTCTAAATAAAAATATTTTTATTGTTCATTAAAGAATTCACGACCATTGTCACTTCAATAAATCTGAATTTTCTCATTACATTGTGTCTCCACCATGACACAGAAAGTCTTAAACTCATTTTTAACCTCAAATTTGTCCTTTAATTAGAAAACACAACTCAACCTAGTATGGTCGTCAATAAAAGTGAAAACCCACCATTTTTCAGGCATTGTTGTAATTCTTGATGGTCCTCAAACATCACTATGAAACATCATAAAAGGATTTAAAGCATGATATTTTTTAGAGGGAAAAATGTCTCGGTGATACTTATCTATTTCATATAATTCACACTGGAACAAGGACAAAGTTTTACTTCTAAAAAACTGAGGTAACAAATGTCTTAAATAATAAAAACTTGAATGTCCAAGCCTACAGTGTCAACACATTACTTTATTCAAAACAAAAGTAGATTCAAACAAATAGGATTCAATTGTAGACATTTGTTCAAATTTTCAAGAAAATAAAGACATACAGATTCTCTCGCATTGCAATCATCTTAACTGAGACATTTTCCTAAAATTCACACAAATCAGAATAATAAAATAGCACAACAATAAAGAGAATGAGTTAAATTACGGACAACAACCAAACTACAAAAGAGTTTTGGAACATGAAGAATATCATGAAGTGTGAGGGAAGGTGCGAGGTTAATAGATCCTTTTCTAGCAATTGTAGAGAAGGAACCATCAGCTACATTGACTTTATTATTTCCTACACAAAGAGTATAAGTAGAGAAAAAATCAAAACTTTAGGTCATGTGATCAGTAGCTCCTTAATCTATGATCCAAAAAACTTTTGGGTTAAAGTTGGCACTAAGAAAAACGAATAGTACACTACACGTTTCAAAAAAAAGAAGAAGAAAAAATAGGGGGATTTTGTACATTTGGACGAAATTATGGGGATTGTAGGAGTTTGGCAGAATTACCAGTTGTCCCCTGATAAATGGAGACTGGAGAAGGTTGATGCCCCAATTAAAATAAGCCATTTAGATGGGCTGATAATTTTGATATAGAAAGTCATGATTATCAACTCCCTTCTTCTTCTAGTTTGGTGGTTTCCCATGAATCTTCCAACATATTTCACGAGTGTGTTAGTGTTTCGTGCAATGATTGCACCATGGACTTTTTTTGTCATCTTCAATTTTCACTGTTATAAAAGTTGAAAAGCCTATAGAAGGTTTTAGTTTTACATTTAAATCGCATTTTAACATGACCTTCCTCCGAGTTTTCTCTGTTCTAACTTTAGATAATATTTCATGAAGTGAAGGTAGATGGTTTTTTCCTAGGATTCGTGACCTGGCCTGATCAAACTCTAAGTTTAATCTTGATAAGAAAAGATAAACTCTCTCATTTTCTGTCCTTTTATTTCCTCTCACGCTATCCACAAAACATTCTCATTTATCATTGTAACAATGGTCTAGCTCCTGCCACAAATACACCATTTTATTATAATAAGCAACAAATTCTTTCTCACCCTTCTTAGCTTTCGATAGTTTTAATTTGAACTCAAAATTTTGGGTGGCATTTTCTACATCAGAATATGCCTTTCTAATGGTTTCCCACACTTCATTGGCAGTGGGTAAGAAAAAGATAAGGTTTACCTATGATTGACTATAAGGAATTTATTAACTAGGCTATCAAGAATGAATTCTCTGATCTCCAGGTGTTCATCTTTGGATCTCCGACTTCTTACTTTTTGTTTATGTGGTAAGATGTCCAAACTTTCTACGACCATCAATTGCAAGCTTTACTGATTGTGCACTGTTGAATCATATGGGTTCACCACCACTAAGGGACAAGGTCCCTGAGTAATTACTAATAATAACAAATATATGTACCCACGTGATGCGTGGACAAAAAGAAATTAATCATTAAAAATATTTGCGTTGATTAAATAAGAACAAAAACACTTAACGATTAAAATATGATAAAGAACGATTAAAAAAAGATAAAGAACTTCAAGTTATGTTAGCAAAAGCCTTCCTATATTCGTGTGTATTTAACTCAAAGTCTTAGTAAGGTGACATATTAACTTACTAAAAGGTATAACTTTTAATTAAGTATAGAAAAAATAAATAATATTTAGTACAAATAGATAAAAATGTTTTCCAAGAATAGAAAACCATGAATAATCAAGATCTTTTACTTTAGAAGTTACTTGACATCATTAGGGATTGATTTTCTTTTGCTCAAGAATATTTTATAAATTTTGAGTTGTATCTCATAAGTGTAATTCATGTTGCCTGGGACAAATTAAAATCGTACATAATAGATGTAGAAATAAATCAAATAACTATACACAATATCAAATCATCAATTAAAAAACATCAAATGTTGACTCAACTTAATGAACTTGCACCAAAAGAGAGAGAATATACTTAACTTGTTACAAATATTTAGCTTATACAACTTATCATTCAAACAATAGTGGTATCATAACTTTTTGACTATCCAATGTGCCACGAAAAACATCATTCCACATATCTGATTACAAGTGTCCAAACATAGGTATTTGTTGTTTTGAAAATAATTGGAAAAGGACACACAAAAAATAATTAGGACAAGTTCTTGCATGCATTTTGTTTACCAAATAAAAAGCTCAACAATGGATGCGATCTAAATTACTTCACTAAGATGTTGTAGCTTCTAAATTCAATAGAACTATATGAACGTTAGTTAAGTAAATAAACAATGACAAATACAGAGGGATGAAGTGCATAACAGGCTTTACCATTAGCCACACCTGTAGGTTAAATAATTTGTTTGTCTATTGCCAAATAAAAGCAAGTTATAACTATATTTCTCACTTCATCTTGATTACTAATCTTGACTTGTGATTTTTTATTCAATAAATCAAAATTACCTTCTAGAAAATGACAAAAAATGCAGGTAGCTAAAATATGTTTGATTTAAATCACAGTCCAAATAAATTTGAGAACTGCAGTAAAAGCTTATTATACATTTTAGATATTCAAAATGCAGTTATTGTATTATAACAGAAGGAGAAAAAATGAAATAGACAACAACACTTGTTATAGATGTTGAGCGAGTTACGCATTAATATTAGCCACTATGATAAGATACTTCTTAATTATAGCCACTATGCTAAAACAACTGTAATATTCTTGATTCGTTTTCAAAATTGTGGTGTTTAGTAAAACAACTCCTACAAGCTACTCGATGCAAGGGACTGCTATTGATAAAATTTTTGTACTTTGAAAGACTACCTAAAATATATATAATGATGTTTGTAAAAGGTTCTCTATATTATTGATGTCATTTTTCCTATGTTGTAGGATATTTGTGTTATAGGGATATATGAATTCCTTAAGCAGATTATGGATTCAATACAACTTGTAATTTATATAATTTATCCTTAGCTTCAGTAACTTAGGAACCAAGCACAATGTTCTCAATCTCTTAAAGGTAACCATGACACCATGCTCTAATCCAAGTTTTGCTTTACATATTATTAGTCAATCACAATAATGCTCTAATCACAAAGCACATTCCACAACGAATAGAGATAGTCAACAAAAGAAACACCCTACATCATCTCCTATTGGAATTGAAATTTCAGTAATTGTTTTCTTATACCTGCAATATTAGGCACACCATAAGACATCAGTAAATATTTTTACACTTTTTCACCATTAAATATTATGCATATATGGTAAGACACAATAAATAAACCTAGAGGTATAAAGGTCCCTTAAAACAACTCAATTTTTCATCAAGAAACTCACAGACACCTTTCTTAGAATACTCCTTCCCAACAGTTTGAACATTGTTAAACCTTCTCCATCACTTGTTTCTCTTGAAGATTTTCTTCTATTTTTCACATGGTATGCAAGATATGCTTGATTTTACAAAACAAATACAATTTAACTTGCGTTTTGAAGTAGTTAAGAACTTACCATTTATAAGGTCTAGGATTAGACAAAGAATGATTTATAAATTGAGTTGCAGCTCGTGGATTTATAGTAAATGATGATTATATATTAATAGTGATGCTTGTAGGACATATCCCATCATATATAGGAGAATAGGTGGTCTTTCACATCTACCAATAGTATTTGTTGTAGTGAAGATGAAAAAAATGCAATAAGATGTAGTATTTATTGAATTTCGTCATATCTTCTGCCAGTTCTTTCTTAATGAAAATGCAAATGAAAAATGTAAACACAAAGTCTATAGTTTAGTAAGTGAACTTGAAGAGATTCTTATATGAATAATTTCAACGCAAGGTAATATTTAAAACTCTATAAATATGCTGATGCAAATTAAGGTACCAATGGATACATAAATGTGATATACCAAAAACTCATGAACCAATGGGACAAATATCTGATAATTTAATCTTAAGAATTTATATCGACCAAATCATTTAGCCATTAACAAGAAATGATGCCTTAAACAAAACCTTTGGTCATAAACTAGCACCTTGAACAACAAGCAGTAAAAGTAATATTTGTGAAATACAATTGCAGTTATTACATCCCTATTGTTCATTTTTTGAGAGAGAGAAGTCATAGTCCAATTTATGTAATAAAAAGAAGACACTTAATTCAGCATCTTAGTAAAACTCATATATTAGTCAATTCCTGACACTACATTTGTCAAATTCTATACATAAACTAATCAATTAAAATTAACGTACATCACTTTGACTTGTCTTGTTCACAGGAATCTTTATCATGTACAACAAAACTGGATTCTATATATGTAAATATAGAGTCGTAGTAGAGGGAAAAACATTACCAATCAAATTTACCAGGAAAAAGAGATTAGTGAGATATCTACTGAAAATTTAATTTGTGTCTTTTTGAGTCAAGAGGTGATAAGTAAAATTCTTATTTGATATAAGAATAGTTTTTTCAAATACTCCATTATACATAATTTGTTAAAGAAGAAAACTTTACCAACCACAATCTCCATATTTGCATCCTTGATCTGGCATGTCAACTACTAATTTGATAGAGAGACAGCTCTATTTGCTGAAGATATTAGAAAAAGAAAATTACAATTCCATTTTGATAAACAAAGAAAAATCTAAATATGCAAATAGAACAAACCAAAAATAATTGGGCAAGTTAATTACCTAGGAAAATTGGATGTTAGAAAGCTATTGAAAAAGAATTTGCAACCCAGTTGAAAGAAAATCGAAGCAAGAAACGGCGCGACAGGCAAACCCAAAGTACCTATGACATTTGAAAACAGAGAAGACACCTCAATTATTAACCCCAAAAAATTAACACAAACGTATCTTTAAAATCATAGTTGTCTAAACTACTCATCAATAGCAACAAAAATAGGTAAGCCAACGAAAAAAATAGACAAAAAGAAAATAAAATGAAATAAACAATGGTTAAAAAAAAGTTTCAACTGATGTTCGAAAAACTAAAACTTTAATCAGTATATCATCTACAATATTTCAAAAAAAAAAAGATTTATACCAATAACAATATTCTATTCCCATGCAATGAGGAGCCAGTTATCCTATATGATGCATCCATCTATTGAGAATTTTTATTTTTATTTTATTTAAAAAAATACAAAAATCATATGAGAAGATAAATAAACTATTTGGCATAGCAGACATGATCATTCATAAAAAATAGACAATACACTAGAATGAAGAAGCTCAAAATCTGCCATATAAATTATCTCATAGGTACATCTTCATCATCAAGCTCAAGTAGTAGGTAAGGTTTGTTAAAATCACTCAAGTTTCACCAAGAAGTAGAAAGATTTCTTAAGATACACCTCAATAGAAGTTTGAACAAATTTAATTCTTGTCCCTCACATATTACTCTTAGGATTTTCCTCTGTTTTCCCCTAATATGCATGACAGGGTTGGCTTTAAAAAAATGCAATGTGACTTGCATGCATTTTAAAGTAGTTAAGAATTTACCACTTATCAAGTACTCTCATAAGATTACGCTAAAAATGCTCTAAATTGCAGGTTGTGCATTTTTAGTAGATTATTGTCATAGTTACGCTAACAAGACATAATAGAGAATAGTCAATATTTCACATTTACCATTTCATGAATGATTAATGTCATAACGAAATAAAGTGAGAGGTTTATAAATATCACATTTGTACACTATATATTATACGTTGAACATAGATATCATTTTAAGATCTACTGCAACAACCATTCTTCAAAATCAAGATGATAATTGAAAAGTGATAGAGAATTGGCTTTAGCTAGTGGGTCAGTTTCATCATCACCTTTAGCGCATCGTTTATAACCATTTTAATGCAAGAGAATATTTGCATACCTATTAGTGTTCTTCTTCCACTTTCTTTAAGAGCTTATAGATTGTATAAAGTTAAGAACTTGGGGTACTTGATAAAGAAAGAGAATGTAAGCTCAGAGAAACTACAAGATGACAATAAAATTGATATGTGCTCATGCAAAATCTGTGTGTCGTGATAACTTCGAGAACATATAGAACAGATTGACAATAAAAATCTTGAAGGTAATATGGAATATATATATGAGCTGGTCTAAATTCTCATATTATTAAAGTGTAAGAAACCAAATAATGAAAATTCTAAGATAGATCCCACCATAATTTTGAGACATATGATAGGATGCATGCTTTAGTTGAACATCATTACAATATAGGACAAATATTCCACCTGGCATACTACCGGTAGCATTTGCAGGTAGTGATGGTTGAAAAACTGCAGTCTAGCCAAATTTTATGGCGGTTTTTTTCCTGAAAATACAGATGTAATAAAAACATATAAGAAAGCAAATTTTATATTTTAGCAAATGAAGTCGAGATGCGTATTATTTTTACAGCAAGGTAGTATTTGAGACTCAACCATATAGGCAGACAACTTTGAAAATAAACAGAGCAAATTAAGGTAGCAATTGTACCATTATGCCTATTGATTCCCCTATAAGTTCAAATTTGCTGCATGGATGCATGTAAATGGGATATATAAAAAAAACAATGGGAAAACATATGATAACTTAATGTAAAAAAATTATATAGATCCTCATTCATTATAGAAGATATATGAAACTGTTAATACAAAAGTTTTATATTGGCCAAATTGCCCTAAGCAAGAATAGAGTTTAATTAACACACTTTATGTCAATTGTGCCATTTTACTTGAACAAATGCATTATAAAGGTGTTGTGAATTCCCTTATATACATGTCATTGGTAGTTCACTAAATTTTTTAAACATTGACTAATATAGTATTTTCGGTTACTGATATGATGCAAACACGTGATGATTTCATTGCCATATGTAAAGCAAGCAAGAAAATGTTATATTTGTAGATTAAAATGTCAATTTTCTCTCATTCACAATGTCAAAATTGCAATATAATTCGGCGAAATTAGGACGATGACTTTCACTTATTTCTTCAGGCTTCATAGCTATTTGGGGCCGTTTGACAATGTGAGATGAAATCATGATTGAAATCACTTGATTATAGAATATGACCATCCCTGGTATGTCTATCAAGAAAAATCTTACAACAAACAACAATTAATATAATAACAGTTAAAACATAGTATTTGATATCAGAGTCAAAGTGGGATGCTAACATTTTTTGCTAATAGTAAATCACTTGACCAAAAATAATGTAATTGTTGTATACACATATGCATGCCAAAAAACTGTGCTTCAAAAGTATAGGCAAATCAAGAAATCTCATAGAAAGAATTGAACCCAATTTATAAGTAAGAACTAATTCCCAAAGAGGCATAAAAAATTTTGTTTATAAATAAAAAGAAATTTGGATAATAGGATTCTTTATCTTTAAATACATTTACATAGACTCATAGATGTAGAAAGGTTACCAATCAAATTTGCTGAAAATGGAGATTGCCGGTGTCTTGGTTGTAGAAGCAAATTAGATGCCTTACAGTAAGAGAACTGCAGATTTTTAATAACATGCATAGAAACTGTTTGATTAATTGAACTAGAAGCGTAGAAAATTTTATTTGCATTAAGTAACCCATTTGGTTTGAACTGACGTACCACAATTACGTTATGGATAATGCTTATCACAAAACAGTTTCCAATTCAAAGTGTGAATTGTAATTTGAGAAGTTGTAAAAGCTTATGAGATTAGATAAGTTTTTTTTTTTTTGATAAAAAAGTGTAAAAGAACCCGCAAGAAAAATATTTTTTTTGCAGGAATCAATAATTAAAATTGCAAAATTACAAAATTTGAATATGATAAGATCTTTTCATTTACTTCAATAATTTGTAATAATAATATTTTACTTTGAATTCCAACTTGCAAATTAATAGGATAAGGATGAGGATAATGATTAAAAAATTAAAAAATTTGAAATAATTTTTTTAAAGCAAGGCAATTATGAAGCATTATTTAAAGAAATCAGCCATTAGTGAATAGTTAATTAGTTAATATTGAATTAGTTATTAAGACACATGTGACTTTTTCTGGTTATGCCACATAGATAAATGAGGAGGCTTTTTCCTCTCCTTTTAATAATATATATATATATAGAGAGAGAGAGAGAGATGGATAGATAGATAGATAGATAAACTAGGAACACAAAATAAATGCACAAAACAAATCAACACAAAAATTTTTTACGTGAAAACCTCTTTATCAAGGGAGGAAAACCACGATTTGCCATCACAGGATTTCCCAAGCTCCACTATAGCCATTCAACTCTGATTATAGACTCCAACAGTATTTAATTCCAAATTCTAAAGCTTGTAATACCTCTATTAAAAAACACCCAAGACAACTCTGCCTCACTCTTCACTCAATCGACTATCTCTATTCATCCATCCTTAGACAACTCTACCGATTCATGACAAATGAAACAAATGAAAATTTTTACTCAGAAACACTAGAGTAAATTTGGTTTTAGAATAAGAATCAAGATAAGAAAATTATGGAACAAGAGAGCTTCTGGATCATGAGCAAAAGAACTTTTGTTTCTTTTTCGAGAATATGAGACTGCAAAAGGTAATTCCCGAAGATGATCTCTTTTTGCTTATATAGATTTGTGAGAATTTTAGCAGGAATTCGATTTGACCGGGTGTCCCATATTGTACACTGTCTGCATAATAACTATGCTACATGATAAAACTATGCAGAGTGAAACACTGTATAGTTGTCCTTAAACATTCTTTAGTAACTGCATATGACGAATCTTTTCCCTAAACATGTTACTTAGTCATCATTAAAATATAGAACAACAATTTCCTCCGTTTTAATGCATGCACTGTGTACATAAAGAATATTTGAATTTCCCACTACTTCAGCATTCATTCATTTGAATTCTCCCTTACTTCAGCATTCGAAAGAATTATTCAAATCCACCTTTACACCAGCACTTCCCCCTTCAACTAACGTCCCCTCTCAACAACACTCCTATTAGTCCATCAGTAGTACAAATAATAAAAACCAAGTCCCTAAGAGCTACCTTCACTGAGACTTTTCTTCCCCCTTTGGCACTATAAAAAAAGAATGACAGTAAACCAAGTTAATCAGTAAGCACAATAGGATAACTCATGGCCACTAGGCCCATAACATGAATAAACAAACATAGAGGAGAGGTAAAAGATAGACACAATAAAGAGTTCCATTAATTTCATAATTAGGAGAAGTACTATACATTTCAATTTTAAAAAAAAATATAAAGAACTTAATTAAACAACCACAGGGACAACCAAAGGAAACTGACTCGGGGGGGGGAGACGGTTGCTTATGAAGGTGGAGACTTAGAAGCAAGAGAGATGAGTAGAATCTCCATCCTTCCATTTTCAGTAGAGTGAGTTTTTAGAATATTCTTAGCAAGTTCCTTGACTTCAACATTCAGTTCCTTGATTTATCAAGATAAAGCCATGACATGTTCTTTCGATGCTGCATTTTCACTCTTCAATTCCTCTGAAGCACTAAGTCCCTCGAATGATAGTTGTCAAATCTTCAACTTAAGATGTGAAATCTTTGCATCCTTTACAACTAGTGCCAGTCTCAGTTCATCTACCTCCACACTAAACTTTTCTTGAACATCTATTAACTCTAAAACTTAGGACTTCGTCCCAACTATTCCTTTAATGCACTCATTCTCTATTAGGGGTTTTTAGAGTATACATTTGTTTCACTGTACCAAGTGTGCCTCTTTCACAGACAACCTTGAAGTGAGTGAATACCTTATTCAAGAAATACCTGTACGATATTCCATGTTTTTCTTCGTTGACATACACAACCTTGTTGTAATACCCCGTATGCTTCCTAGTTCAATTCAATTCATAAAGTATGCATGAGAGGCCTAAGACCTCAAAAATTATGGTAGTGTTGAAGACTTAATCTAATTTTGGCCTCTAAACTTTGATAATTTTTTTCTGATCTTTCGGACCACGAAAAGCTGGTTTCTAAGTTAATTCATGATCAGGGTTCTCTATAGTTCATTTCTGATGAGTTTCAGGTTTTTTGGACAATATTTGAGGTTTGTTTGGATGACCAAAACAATGACCCAATGTGATTGGGTCGCGTTGTGCCGAGTACTGCATAGGCTAGAAAAGCGGCGCATCACCCATTGCCTCAAGTTGAGCGATGTAACGTGTCACCATCGCGTCACTGGGCATTTTCAGCTTATTTAATCCTAAGTCTAGGGGGTATTTTTGTATTTTCCCCTCATTTTAACATGGTATTTAGGTCCCAAAAGAGCAGTATCGCCTCATTTTTCATAATCCTCTCAAAATCAAAAGCTTTCCCTCTTAATAACAAACCCTAGCCCCTTCAATATTCAAGTTCAATTCTTAAGAAATTCACCACGAACTTCCAAGAATTCTTCAATCAAGGTATGTTAAATGTTCATACATGGGTATTTTTCACCCATTTAGTCCAATCCAAGTTTAAGTTTAAGGTTATGATTTTTACATGTTCCCATGAATTTTGCCTATATATTTCCATGAATTTTAAGTTTATATCATATTTCAATGAAATTGTTATTGTTATTAAACCCTATATATTTGAATGGTGTTGTTCACTGATTTAAGCCTAATTTTGGAGACTTAGTATCAAAATCATGCTATTACTACATGCTTTAAAAACTACTGCCATACTTAAGCCATGCATTGCAAGTATTTGATGAAATGCCTCAAAGAATGAGTTTTGAATAATGATTACATGTCATGTTCTCAAAGTGTTGGTATGAACTTGTAATCATTTCTATTGAGTCCTTGGGGTTATGAATACCCAAAAACATAGTTGTTTACTTACTCTAAGCATTGTCAGTATGTTTTTTGATATGTCATTGTTAGTTCATTCTGTACATTATGCCAGTAAGCTCAATTCTGTTCAGTAATTAGAGTCAGTTCAGTTGGAAGTAGGATTTAGTACTGAGTGAACCCAAGGATGGGGGCTCACCTTCCAGTTTAGGGTGTGACCTTTAGTAGCAATACCTGTATTCCAGAACTACGTAGCTAGTGTAGGTTGAGATATTAACCTGCAAGTTGAGGGTTGACATATTTCTCATTAGAGACCTACCAGTAGAGGGTGACCCTTAGTCTTTTGAAACAACACTTTAGTGTATCCACACAACCAGTGTTAGTACCCATGGCACAATATTGACACCTTCTAACTGGGGTTACTGATTGGATCCCATTTAACTTATTTTAGGGCATGTTGGTTAGATGATAGCCCCCACAGTTTTAGTCTAGTAATCAGTCCAGTACTTAGGTTCAGGCTTTCTTGACCATGGAATATAGTCATTAGTAGTATAGTATCTGTATTTTAGTATGTCAGTTTACAACTGTCCCAATTTCATGTCATATGTTTCGTCATGCATTCTTAAATTTTACAGCTTTCATGCATGCTATACATTAGTTATCTCATGCCATACTTATAGTCAGTTCATATTCCTGTACATAAACCTATGCATAACAGCCTAACCCCATTTAGCATATCAGTACATTCAAAGTACTAACCGCATACTCATTTCTTATGCTATGATGTCTCATATTATAGATTCAAACGTTTAGGTTCCTGATGCAACTAGATCTCCCAGCACATTAGCAATAGTAGCAGTGGTGAGTCCTCATATTTAGAGTACCATTTATGTTTATTTCAATTTAAATCAGTAGTCAGTCAGATTTAGTTGGGGACTTTTCCCATTAACTCCATAGTCAATCAGTTAGAGTCTTTCGGACACTTTCAGTTATTTATTCAATTATCAGATGTTATTGATAGTCTTACAGTATTATTTTTAGATATATATTTTCAGTATTTTGATTCATTATTGTTTCTTATATTTAAAACATTATGGCATTTTTAGTTAAGTTCTACACATGTTCTCTGTCAGTTTATTCAGTGCTCAGAATAGGTACCAGCATGGGTTAGTTATGGTCCTTCGGGGCTATAGATACTGTGTAGCATCCAAGGTGTACTCTCGGAGTGTTAAAAACTTTGTATTAGAGCCTAAGGTTTTAAAGTGTCCTAGGAAGTCTAAAAGCCGCGTTGAGTAGAGTCTTGTGCATAGGTGTGAAGCGCGCCACACTTATAGGTAAGAAGCTACAAGATAGTTTAGGAAAAGTTTTCCTTGTTTCAGTGTTCATATCGTATGACTGAGCATGATCTCAATTTAAAATCCCTTTCAAATCTAATTTCCTTTAAGTTTATAGAACATACCTCCCATAAACACCAATATAAGGATAAACAGGAATCATCCTGCACCTCTACCTATTCAGAAAGATCCCCTAAATAATCCTATCTCTCATGCTAAATTTAGAGCGCCATTTACTACCTTATCTCACTCAGTAGTAGCCCAGAATAATTAGCCAACAAATATCGCAGCTGTTTTGGTTGCCAATACTGTCGCATCTAGGATTCAGGACTTCACCTGAATAAACCCTCCTCTGTTTTTGGGATCTAAGTCTAATAAGGATCCACATGAATTCCTCAACATGGTTCAAAAGGTAACTAATATTATGCATGTAAATTCTAGTGATAGTGCAGATTTTTGTGCTTACCAGTTGCAGGATGTTTCTAACACCTGGTATAAGCAATGGAAGGGAGATACAGGGGCAGATGCAGGACCTATTGAATGGGAAGTGTATGCTACAACTTTTCTAGATAAGTTTTTTCTGTTGGATTTAAGGAAGGATAAGGTGCAGGAGTTATTAATCTGAGGTAGGGAAACATAAGTGTGAAGGAGTATTCTCTTAAGTTTACTCGACTATCCAGGTATGCTCTTAATGTTGTGTCTGATGATAGGTCTAGGATGAGTAAGTTTGTCTATGGTATAGCTGATAGCGTGGTTACAGAGTTTTGGACTGCTATGTTGATTAATGATATAGAATTTTCTAGGTTTATGGTCAATTCTCAATAGATTGAGAAGCAAAAGTATAAGGAAAAAAGAGAATAAGAGGGCTAGAATAGGTAGCTTCAGTTTTACTCAGTCGAGGTCTAAGGGTAGTGACCTTTCTTAATTTCGTCAGAAGTATTCAGGACCTTCTCCATCTTCATCTAGTGCGCCATCACCGAGGCCTAGAAATTATGATTGGGATAAGGCACTAGGCCCTAAACCCTAGGGAAGTATGAACAGTGGTCTCACAAATCCTCTTTTCCATAGATGCGATAGAAACCATTAGGGTGTGTGTAGAGTTAGAAGTGATGTATGTTTAGGTATGGCAAGCTAGTCCATAGGATCAGGTATTGCCCACTGAGTGGTTAGTAGCAGCAGTCAGTCATCCTCCAGTTCTATTTGATCGACCGACTCCGCAGGGTGCTACTTCCCGTGCTATTAGTGGTTAGCGCCCAAATAGATTGTATGTACTTCAGTCCCGATAGGATTAGGAAAACTCTCCTGATGTGGTTACTGGTATGTTACAGGTCTTTTATTTACATATTTATGCTCTATTAGATCCCAGATCTTCTCAATCTTTTGTAACCCCTTACATAGCTGTTGATTGCGGTGTCAGCCCTAAGACTTTAGAAAAACCCTTCTCAGTGTCTACTTTAGTAGGTGTTTCTATTATAGCCAGGAAGGTATACAAGAACTGTCCGGTCATAATATCCTAGAAAGTTACTTCAGTTGATCTTATGGAGTTAGAGAAGACTAATTTTGATATCATTCTCGACATGGATTTGCTTCACTCATGCTATGCTTTAGTTCATTGTAGAAATAGAGTTGTTCATTTTTAGTTTTGGAATGAACAAGTCCTTGAATGGAAAGGTAGTGCTTCAATATTTAGGGTTTATGTTGTTTCATACTTTACAGTGAGGAAAATAATATCGAAAGGGTGTTTTTACCATCTTTTTTGAGTTAAAGACTCTAATTTAGAAACTCTAAATCTCAGGTCATTTTCAGTAGTAAGGGAATTTCTAGATTTGTTCCCTAAAGATCTTTTTAAAGTGCCTCCCGAAAGGGAAATTGACTTTGGAATAGACCAACTTCCAGTTACCCAGCCTATCTCTATTCACCATATAAAATGGATCTAGTAGAAATCAAAGAGTTAAAATATCAGTTAATAGACTTTCTAGATAATGGGTTCATTAGGCCCAATATTTCCCTATTGGGTGCTCCTATCCATGTCGTACGAAAGAAAGATGGTTCTCTTTGTATGTGTATCAATTACCGTCAGTTAAATAAAGTCACCATCAAGAATAAGTTCCCACTTCCCAGAATCAATGATTTGTTCTACCAACTTCAAGGTGTTAGTTACTTCTCTAAGATAGACCTCAGATCCGGCTATCATCGGCTCAGAGTCAGAGAATGTGACATTCTAAAAATATCTTTTAAAACTCGGTATGGTCACTTTGAATTCCTAGTCATGTCTTTCGATCTTACAAATTGCCCAATAGATTTCATGGACTTGATGAATAGAGTGTTCGAATAGAACTTAGACATATTCTTCATAGTTTTTAATGATGATATTTATTGTCTATTCTCATACTAAAAATGATCATACAAACCACCTAAGAGTAGTATTACAGACTCTTAGAGTCCATCAGTTGTTTGCCAAATTTAGTAAGTGCAAATTTTGAATAAGATCAATAGCTTTCCTTGGCCATGTTGTTTTCAGTGATGGAATTAGAGTTGAACCTCAAATAACCAATGCAGTGAGGAACTAGACCAGACCCATTCCTCCATAAGATATCAAGAGTTTCTTGGGTTTGGCTGGCTATTACGTATGGTTTGCTTAAGGTTTTTCATCTATTGCATCCCCCATGTCCAGATTGACTCTGAAAAAAGTCAAGATTCAGTGTTCAGATTCTTGTGAGAATAGTTTTCAAGAGTTGAAGACTCGACTAACCTCAGCCCCCATTTTGATATTGCCCGATGGTTTAGGTAAGTTTGTGGTTTATGGCGATGCAGCAAAAGTTGGTTTACGTTCTGTATTAATGTAGAGAAGTAAGGTTATAGCCTATGCCTCTAGGCAGATTAAGCCCTATGAGAAGAATTATCCTAACCATGAACTTAAGTTAGCAGCTATGGTGTTTGCCTTAAAAATTTAGAGGCATTATCTGTATAGGGTGCATGTTTATGTGTTCACGGATCACAAGAGTTTGCAATATGTATTTTCACAGAGTAAGTTAAATCTTGTTAGAGAAGGTGGTTAATATTGTTAAAAGATTATGACATTAGTGTTCTGTATCATTCGGGCAAGGCCAATGTAGTGGTAGATGCCCTCAATAGGTTGTCTATGGGTAGCATTTCTCATGTTGAGGAGGATACAATGAAGTTAGTACAGGAAGTTCATCAGCTCGCCAGATTAGGTATTCATTTGGTAGGCTCAGTTGAGGGTAGTGTATGGGTTCTAAATAGATCAGAATGTTCTTTGGTTGCCGAAGTAAGAGAAAGGCAAGATAGGGATACCAGCCTAGTAAAGTTGAAAGAATCAGTCAGAGATAATGGTGGTTTTCTCCCAAGGGAGAGACAGTATGTTGCATTTCCAGGGTAGGCTGTATGTTCCATGTGTAGATGACCTGAGGCAACAGATTCCTACAGAAGCGCATGGTGCGTGTTACTCTATTCATCTTGGGGCCACTAAGATGTAACACAATTTATGGAAAATCTATTGTTTGAGTGGAATAAAATGGATGTTGTGGAGTTTATAGCTAAGTTCTCTAATTGTCAGTAGGCCAAGGTTGAGCACCAAAAGCCTAGTGGCTCTATGCAGGAGTTCAGTATTCCTACTTGGAAGTGGGAAGAGGTGAACACGGATTTTGTGATAAGGTTGCCTTGTTCACGTTGCTAGCATGAATTGATTTGGGTTATTATAGAAAAAAAAATCCAAATCAGCCTATTTCTTACCAGTCCATACCTCTTATTCAGCGAAGGACTATGCCAGGCCCTATATTAGGGAGTTGGTTAGGTTGCATAGAGTCTCATTGTCTATTATTTTTGATAGGGGTACTCAGTTTACCTCTAACTTTTTAAGAGTGTTCCAGAAGGGCCTTGCCACCCAAGTTTATCTCAATAGAGCTTTTCACCCTCAGACATATGGTCAAGCAAAGAAGACCATTCATACCATAGAGGACATATTGAGAGCGTGCATTTTTTATTTCAAGGGTAGTTGGGATGATCACTTTTCTTTGATTGAGTTTATGAATAATAGCAGCTATCACTCCAATATTCAAATGGCTCCATTTGAGGCTATTTATGGAAGGAGGTATATATCTCCTATGGGTTGGTTTGAAGTAGGGGAGACTGCATCGATAGGGCCAGATTCCTTATTTGATGCATTGGAGAAAGTTTAGCTAATCAGAGAAAGGCTTAAGGAATCCCAAAGCTAGAAGAAATCCTATGCAGATGTGAGGAGGAGAGACCTTGAGTTTGAGGTTGGTGACATAGTTTATTCGTGTATCTCTCCCATGAAGGGAGTGAAGAGATTTTGCAAAAATGGGAAACTCAATCTCCGATATGTAGGCCTTTACAGGATCTTGAGTAGTTTTGGAAAGGTAGCTTATGAGCTTGAGTTTCCTGTAAAGTTGGCATCAGTCCATCCAGTGTTCCATGTGTCCTTGTTAAAGAAGTGTATTGGTGACCCAGCTAAGGTTGTTCCTTTAGAAAGTACAGCTCAACTTTTCTCTGCAAACTCAGACTTATCTCAAGATAATAGTTTTCCTTATATTATATCTTTTCCATTCTCAGTTCCAGCCATGTAGTTACCTTCGTTTCATTGCATGCACTCATGAATCAATTTAGTTAGTTACCATGTTTTAGGCTTAGTCATGTGATCATGTTTTCAGTTATGCATATCCAATATGTAATATCATTTGCTCAGAAATCTCAGCTTAACCAGTATCATTCTAGTACGAATGTTCCCAAGATGGAGATATTTTAATACCCCGTATGCTTCCTAGTTCAATTCAGCTCATAAAGTATGCATGAGAGGCCTAAGACATCAAAAATTTAGCTAAGTATTAAAGACTTGGTCTCATTTTAGCCTCTAAACTTTGATAATTATATTCCCGACCCTGAAAAGGTTGTTTA
This sequence comes from Capsicum annuum, assembly GCF_002878395.1. NCBI lineage: Eukaryota > Viridiplantae > Streptophyta > Magnoliopsida > Solanales > Solanaceae > Capsicum > Capsicum annuum. The sequence goes on from NC_061111.1 coordinate 51,517,469, forward strand.
TAAGTTAATTCATATCAGGGTTTTATTTATTTAATTTTGGATAAGTTTTAGATTTTTTGGGCAAGGTTTGATCTTTTTTTGGATGACCAAAACAACAACTCAATGCCATTAGGTTACGTCGCATGGAGTACCGCATTGGCCAGCATGCGGCGTGTCGCCCATCGCCTTAGGTTGAGCGACGCGGCTCGTCGCCTATCGCATCACTGGGCATCATTTAATCTCGAGTCCAGAAGAGTATTTCAGTTTTTTCCCCTTACTTTAACAATGGTTTTAGGTCCCAAAAGAGTATTATTGCCTCATTTTTCATAATCCTCTGAAAATAAAAAACTTTCCCTCTAAAGTACAAACCCTATCCCCTTAACATTCAAGTTCAATTCTCAAGAAATTCACCAAGAACTTCCAAGAATTCTTCAATTAAGGTATGTTAAAAGCTCATCCATGTGTCTTTTTCACCCATGGAGTCCAAGAATCCAATTTTAAGTTTAAGGTTATGATTTTTACATGTTCCTATGAATTTTGCCTGTATATTTCCATAAATTTCAAGCTTATATCATATTTCCATGAAATTGTTGTTGTTATTAAACCCTACATATTTGAATGGTGTTGGTCGCTGATTTATGCCTTATTTTGAGAACTTAGTATCAAAATCATGCTAGTACTACACGCTTTAAAAACTACTTCCATGCGTAATCCAATGGCAAGTGTTTGATGAAATGCCTGAAAAAATGAGTTTTGAATGTTGATTACATGTCATGTTCTCAAAGTGTTGGTATGATCTTGTTATCATTTTTATTGAGTCCTTGGGGTTATGAATACCCAAAAACTTAATTGTTTACTTAGTCTTTGCATTGTCAGTACGTTTACAGATATAGTATTGTCAGTTCAGTTAGTACATCATGTTAGTGAGCTAAGTTCAGTTTAGTAATTAGAGTCAGTTTAGATGGGAGTAGGATTTAGCACCTAGCGAAGCTAGGGATGGGGGCTCACCTACAACTTGATGGAGTGACCTTTAGTAGAAATCCTTATGTTCTAGAACTATGTAGCCAATGTAGGTTGAGATGTTAACCTGCCAGTTGAGGGTTGAATCATATCTTATTAGGGCCCTACCAGTTGAGGTTGGCCCTTACTCTTTTGGGACAACACTTTAGTGGATTCACGTAGCCAGTGTTAGTACCCATGGCATGGTACTGACACCCTTCCAACTGGGGTTATAGGTTGGACCCTTTTAACTTATTTTGGGGCATGTCGGTTGGATGATAGCTTACACCATTTCAGTCCAGTACTTAGTTTCAGGATTGGTTGACCACGGTATATAGTCACTAGTTTTATAGTATCAGTATTTTAGTATGTCACTTTACCAATTTCATGTCATATGCTTGGTTATGCATTCTCAGATTTTACAGCTTTCATACACGCAATAAATCAATTTGCTCATGCCATACTTACAGTCAGTTCTTATTAATGCACATGAACCCATACACAACAGCCTAACCCCATTTAGCATACTAGTACATTTAAAGTACTAAACGCATACTCGTTTTTTGAGCTATGATGTCTCATATCATAGGTTTAGACACTCATGTTCCTAACCGCACCTAGACTATAATGCCCCATACTTTCCTAAGCTAGAAAATGAACCGTTGTTTGTTTATGTGGAAACCCTAATTTTGTAAGACATATTTGGGCACCTAAATTACCAAGAGTACCCTATTTATAAGACATCTTATGATGTGTTAAGTGTGGTTATATGAGTCACTTAAGGTAGTATAAGCTAATAGTTTTGAAATCCATCAAGTTTTAGTTTTTGAATTTACAAGGGTCATCTTCGAATGAGCATACCTTGATAAATATGTGATATTTATTCATATTTCTACCCACAAAATTATATAGAATCGAATTAGCTTTCCAACGATACCAATTTCACCAAAATCCGACACCCAAGCTACGAGTTATGGCTTTGCGAAGTAGAGTGCGTTGCCTAACTAATCGCACATGGCCACTGGAAAGCATATGCGATAGCATATGCGGTGCCTATGTAAATATAGGCAATATCATATGCAGCGCCTATGTAAATATAGGCGACATCATATGCGACGCCTATGTAAATATATGCGATATCATATGCGGCTCATATCTTATAGTTTCAAGTGACTTAAACACTCCGTTTTTGGGTTATTTTGAGGGCAATTAAGTCTTTTGGAAATCCTTACACACCCCTAAACTTAACCTTACGAATTTAATATATTCTAAACACATCATACCCCTATTATCAGTCTTATTTCATCATCCAAGAGCACCAAAGGAGAAAAAAATACTAGGGATACACAGTCAACATTGAGGGTCCAATCTTTCAACGAATCCGTTACCATAGAGGTATGTGGGGTTATGAACAAGAACACGTTTTCGTTCTTGTGCCCAAAGTTTGCATTATTTTACAAAGATACATGATTTTTACATGTTTTATCATGAATTTTGAAGTGATAAATCTTATCCTATGTTGTTTTTCAAGATACTATAATTAGTTTGAATGTTTAGAAAATAAACTCCATGAGTTTGAGATTATTGTTATGATTAAAGGCTGAAATTTTTAGATTTCCGTATAAATTATGCATGCTTGTGATATAAAGCATAAATGTTGAAATGTTTTGATTAAGTATCACTGTAAGGGTCATTAACCCACATTGAGATTGTTGTTTTGAGAATTTATGTGCTACATACACCCATGTTTAGACTATTTTTGATGAAGTATAGAAAGATTTGACCTTTTGGTCACAATAGAGTTAAAATCCACTTTATGAACCAAGTTATGGATTTTATCATTTATTTAACTTAAGAAATATAAGATTACCCTTAAAGTGGATTTGTCTTGATATTTTTTAGCATAGTACTGGGAGTAGTATTTAGCACTGAGTTGGGTATGTTACTACGGTTTCATACCCCAGAAATGCGTGCCACCGTAAGTTGAGACATTGACTTCCACTATATGTGGAAAATTGAGATAGTGATCACTGAGATGAGATTGTTCTACACCGATGGCAAGGGTAGGACAGTCCTAACCTTACGGGGCATAGTCGTGGGACATCATGGGTGCTCACATGGTGTACATGTCAGTTAGAAGAACCTCCCAAAGAGTCGTCCCTCATTCTTAGATTGATTTTACTGATTTAAAAAAGATTTGAAATGTAGATTTATGATGTATTCAATATTTCAGATTTCACTAAGTTTGCCTTGATGATTTGGAATCGAGATGGAAGTGAATTGAGATTTATTATGATGACTCACATGTTTCACCCGATATATTTTACTCTCTTATATTATGATGATTTAAATTCGAGCTAAGTGAGTCATTTATATAAGCATGCATAATTTTATAAACTATGATGATATTAAGATATTATTTTATATGTGCATTGCACCCCAATATGCTCGGTGTGTTTCCATGTTACTGACCCACGTATTCGTATATGGGCTATATTTTCTCGGAATATAGGTACAAGGTATAGTGTACATCTTCAGATTCAGTCAGTTCGCGGCATCCAGTCAGCAGGTGATGAGTCCTTTTGATTAAAGGGCTTGAGTTAGGTATACAGTTTGAGAAGTGTTGTACTTTCTTTATTCAATCGTATTGAGTTGGGTTAGTCAGGAGTCATGACCTGGTTACCTATAGTCAGTACTAGTAGAGCTTCATAGACAGTCAGTAGAAGTTGATGTATTCCATTTCAGTTTTGGTTGTAAAAGCAGAGTTGTAATTTTCAGTTAAGTTCTGCACATGTTCTCTGTCATTTTATTCAGTGTTCACAGCAGGTACCAGTATGGGTTAGCTTGTGCTCCTTCGGGGATGTAGGCACCATGTCGCATCTAGGGTATACTCTCAGGGCATTACCATTACACTTTTACATGGGCTCAATCTTTATTGCAGGCAAACTTGTAAGCTCAAACTTCCTAAGGCATTCTATGAGAAAAAGCTCAATTATTGAGGGGACGGTCCTCTTCTCAGACCTTGGCAATAACACCTTGTTTTCAAACTCAATCAGCTATTGAAATTCTTCTTTTTAGGAACTTCCTTCTAACTCCTACTATAGATGTCCCTCTCACTTAAGAGGCTGATTACATGAACACCACAAAAGGTTTTGATTTTTCACAGATGTGACTTCACAAATTGGAATGTCCATAATTTTCCCCAAAATTTCCTCATCCAACTTTTTTATCACCTGTACTACTGCTGACATACTCAATCCATCCTCTACCTATTCTATTGTATAAAAGAACTCTCTCATTTCTTTTTCTAACACTAAGGGGACTGGTTTCTCAAAGAGGTGCAACTATCCCTGATGCCTTATGTACTCAAACAACTCAACCATTCCTGGTTGCATAAAAATCCTTGGATCAAACAACCTACCTAGCTTAACTTTTTGAGATTTCAGCATCTCATTTCTCTCTTCCTTGAATATCACTTGCACTTTTTTTTAGTTTTATTCTCTTATATGCACTCCTAAATTCTTCTCATGCCAAACATTCTTGTATGGGACCAGGTACCCCATAAACTTTTCTCTTTACTGCAATATGCATTTTGAGGGTAGTGATTTTTTTCTTGCTTCTTAGGAACTGATTCTCTTCCCTTAATGAGATTCATTCCTCCTCCTTGCTGTTGTAGCATCAATATGAATATGAACATCACCTTCTCCTTTACCAATATCCACCACATCAACATTCTCTTCATCTACTACTGAGGCCTTTTTCATTATTTTCCTTTTAGTAATTGCTGATTTATTGGCTTTCATAGCGTTACCTAGTAACTTCTTTTGAACACTCTTAGTGGTATAGGTATTAAGCATTGTTGCAGGATCCTTAGATTTTTTTCTCCCTTTAGTTTCCACTTGATTTTGCCTTTTCCATCTCAATGGTACATAACTATCCTCCTCCCCATCTTTCATTGGAGGATGCATAACCACAACTATTTTTTCGATAGTTATAAGGGTTGTATCAAATATGGGGAGTGAAGATTCAGTAAGAGGATTTTTATCTATCTCAACATGACCTTTTCTTTGAGCACCAGCCAATAAGATGTAACTCTCTACCACAAATCTTTCCCTACCAAAGCATTGCTAGAAGAATTTGATTTTTAAATTGGAAGGTCCTCTTCAAATAATTGAGCAATGAATAGGATAGACCTAGAGGGTTGGGGAACCTAGTTCTTTAGGGTTTTCAGAGGGAGTAACAATTTTTGGTGTCTCGGAAGGAGTAGCAATTTCTAGTAATTTAGTCTCTATACGTGAACCAAATGCCTCGCTAGCATCTACGAGAATGGCCATTTTTGGATTTGGTTTAGTGGATTCTGAGATCTCATCGACGGAGTGTTCTACTAAGGCCAAGGGTGCTGGATGTGGAATGAAAAAGGGATTTTCTTCAGTGGGTGTATGTGAGTAAGTAGTATTAGATTCTTTTGAAGGGTTCAAGGATAAATCTTTGTGAGACATTGTGATTTAGAGAAGAAAAAGATGAAAAGGGGAAAAAGTTTAAAAGTTGAAGATGATCATTCAGGGCAGTGTTAATGAATATTTAAGAGATAATAAGATAAAAGAGGAAATTTGATTTGCATTTAAAAAGAGGAAAAGAGGTAAATATATTGAGTTAAAGAATAAGGGACCTGTCCTGTCCCAATCGGTAACATAGAGTTAAAGAGTAAGGGGCCCGTATTGTCCCAATTGGTGCACATTTTTTATTTGAATGATGTGACAACTTTTCTAAAATGCGGGAAACGACATGTAGCTTTTCAGAGTAGTTACTTTATGCAACTTTTAAGAAAGAAACTCATGAACTAACCGGAGGGGTGGGACCAGGTCTCTTCCTTGCTTGAAATAAATTCCTTTATTTGATGTCTACCTCATCATCTCTCCTTCAAGTGCTTGCTCACCATGCGTGTATACCTGCAAAGGTGTTTTACAGAGTAAGATCAACTGAACAAATTGAAACTAGGATACCTGTTCCTTAATCATAGCCATGACTTGAGGAATTTAATCTACTAGGGCATTTTAATTTATTTTGATTAGGTCTAATTTTAACCTATTTTACTCAAATTGATCCTTGCGGAAAGCCTATAAATATATTAGTCACGTTCATTTTCAGTCTTGCAAAAGTTCATACGAATTGCTCCCTTTTCCACATTAACTCTTAGGAAATAATGTCTTACGTCATTGTGCTTTTATTTTCTTGTGTTGCATAGGTTTCTTTGCCATATTTATAGCACTTGTGTTACCAAACATTAAGGGAATTGTGTCAGTAACAATTCCAAAATCTTTCAGCTACAACTTGATCCATTATAATTGAGCACAATATGAAGTTGCTGCTACATATTCAGCTTCAACAGTAGAGAGAGCATGTAAATTTTCTTTTCAGAGCCCAATGAAATTAGAGATGAACCATGAAAATGAACCAGCAACATGCACTAGGAAAATCTGCCTACCAATGCTGGTATAGATAGGAAGAAATCACCTACTGCTTTTATTGTTGCTGTGGTTTGAACCAGGTGCCAACCAACTTCATTGACTTTAACCTCAAATTTGGCCAGTCTTTTCTATAGGAAGTACATGTATTATTTGGTTTGATGTTAAGCTACAATCAGTATACCTTCAATATATGTGTCAAGAAATAATTTTACGTTTATGATATGTTCTTATTCATTATATATTGAGTTATACAGAATATAATATGCTTTTTCTTATTGCAAATATATACTACTAGAAAAAGTGTCTAGTAGCTTTTTAATAAAACTAGAAATTCTCAACATGGATAGTACATACAAGGAGAGCTAGACCTTAGCTTACCAATCCTAATGACGCAATGAGCCTTTACTAATTAATAACAACAAGAACAAACCCAATGTATTCCCACGCAGTGGTGTATGGGAAGGGTAAGATGTACGCAGTCCATACCACTACCTCCGGAGAAGTAGAAAGGTCGTTTCCGATAGACCCCCAGCTCAAGACAAGGAACAATAATTAGATTCGTAATAAAGCATGGAATAGGCTGACATAACATAAATACGATGTCCACAAGGAATAGTACACAAAGACTAGTAAACAAGTTAGTAATAAAGTATGAATAAAGGTAGCATAACAAGAAAAGTACACCCAACAAGTAATACCTTACCCTGACGTCCCTAACTGGCACTAGCCTTTTATCCTAATTCGTGTCTTCCAGATCTTCCGATCTAGGGCCATGTCTTCCATAAGCAATAACTGCTCCATGTCCTGCCTAATTACCTTTCTCCAGTATTTCTTCGGACTACCCCTGCTCTACCTAAAACCATCCAAATTTGTCCTGTCATACCTACGAACCAGGGCATCCGTGGCCCTCCTCATCACGTGTCCAAACCATATCAGTCGGACTTCCCACATCTTGTCTTCCACCAAAGCCACTCAAACCTTCTCTCGAATAAACTCATTCCAAACTCTATCAATCCTAGTAAGCCCACACATCTAACGCAACATCTTTATTTTTGACACCTTCAATTTTTAAACGTTTGAGTTCTAGACTGGCCAACACTCCGCTCCATACAAAATTGCCGAACGGACTGACACCCTATAGAATTTTCCTTTAAGTTTAAACGACACCTTCATATCACACAACACCCCCAAAGTGAGCTTATACTTCATCTATCCCACCCTAATAAAGCGGGAGACATCCTCATTAATCTCACCATTCCCCTAAATCATGGACCCAAGATATTTGAAACTATCCCTCTTACATACCACTTGGGAGTCCAAACTTACTCACCACTTGGGAGTCCAACCTTACTACCACCCCATTCTCTTTGCTTGAGTCATTAAACTTGCACTCCAAATATTCTATCTTCCTCCTACTCAACCTGAACCCTTTAGACTCAAGGGTCTATCTACACACCTCTAATTTATCATTCACACCCCCTCGCATCTCATCAATAAAAACTACATTATCTGTGAAAAGCATACACCAAGGCACCTCTCCTTGAATACGCTATGTCAACACATCCATCACCACAGTAAATAAAAATAGACTAAGAGTAGATCCCTGATGCAACCCTGTCAAGACAAAAATTCTCTGAAATCTCTTCCCTCCATCCTCACCTGGGTCTTAGATCCATCATACATGTCCTTGATTGCTCTGGTATACAACACCGAGACCTCACTCGTCTCCAAAGAACCTCCCTAGGGACTTTCTCGTACGCCTTTTCCAAGTCTATAAACACCATGTGCAGATGCTTCTTCCTTTCTATTTACTGTTCTACCAATCTCCGCACCAGGTGAATAGCCTCGGTCATTGAGCGCCCGGGCATAAATCTAAACTAGTTCTCCGAAAGAGACACTATCCTCCTCAACCTCAACTCAACCACTCTCTCCCAAATCTTTATAATGTGACTCAATAACTTAATACTCCTATAGTTGTTGCAACTCTTAATGTCACCCTTGTTCTTCTAAAGAGAGATCATAGTACTCCATCTCCAAGCCTCAAGAATTTGTTCCATCTTAAAAATGTCTTTAAATAATTCGGTCAACCACCTTAGACCAGCCTTGCCAGAAAGCTTTCAAAAATCTATAGGAATCTCATCAGGCCTCGTTACCCTACCCCTTTATATCCTGCGAACAACCTCTCTGACCTCCTCCACCTTAAAACGTCTACTATAACTAAAATTATGACACAACTCTGAGTGCTCCAGCTCCCCTCACTCAATAACTCTATCCCTTTTATCGTTTAAGATCCTATAAAAATATGACTTCCATCTTTTCTTAATATGACCATCATTTACCAAAACTCTATCATCCTCCCCCATAATGCACTTCACCTGGTATAGGTCATGACCCTTTCTTTCCCTAGCCTTAGCAAGTCTAAGCAATTTTTTTTCTCCTATTTTCTCCTCTAACCTCGTATACAATCTCTGAAACATTGACATCTTAGTAGCCATAACAGCTAACATAGCCTCCTTCCTAGCTAACTTGTACTTCTACCTATTAACCCATTTTTCCTCTTCATCTTTACTCTCAACCAACTTAGCTTACGCCCCCTTTTTAGTCTACACTTTCTTCTTAACTTCTTCATTCCACCACAAATCCCCCTGACGATGACCGTCCCGACCCCAGGAAACACCTAACACCTCCCTAGCAGTCTCCTTGATGCACCTAGCCACCTTATCCCACATACCATACATGTCCACCCATACTCCTACCTCCCATACCTATCACCTTCTCCCATATATCCTGTGCATTTATTGATATCAGGCTACCTACTTAATTCTAGGTCAACTCTCCTCACCCCTTCTCATTTTATCCTTCATCATACCCAAGTCCATCACCAAGAGCCTACGCTGGGTTGAAAGGTTCTCACATGGAATGACCTTATAGTCCTTACACAACACCCTATCCTCTTTCCTAAGTAGCAAAAAGTTAATTTGGGTCTTGGCTATCGTGTTTCGAAAGGTGATCAGGTGATCGTCCTTCTTCAGAAAGCTCGAATTCACCACCACCAATCCAAAGGACCTCGCAAAATCCAATAAAATGACTCCCTTTTCATATCTATCCCCAAAATCAAAACCACCATGCACATCGCCAAAGCCTCCCAATAATGCCTCGGTGTTCCTATTGAAATCCCCTGCTACCACAATCTTTTCCAAGCTAGTCACGCCTCTCACCACTACATCCAAAGCCTCCCAAAACTACATCTTCTCTTCCCCATCCTAGCCCACCTGCGGAGTATAAACACTACACACATTCATGGTACACCTCTCAATGACTAACTTAATAGTCATCAACCTATCGCTGATCCTCTTAAGCTCCACTACCTGCCTTCTAAGCTCCTTATCAACTAAGATATAAACTTTATTCCTACACCTATCACTTCCAGAGTACTAAAGCTTGTAACCTTCCACATCCCTAGCCTTAGACCCTACCCACTTAGTCTCCTAGACACACATAATATTAATCATCCTCATTCTAAGAATCTTCACAAGCTCTATGGACTTACCTTGGAGAGTCCCCTATTCCAAGACACAACCCTCAACCTGTTAACTCTAGCAATACATCTTTCTCTACTGCCACTAATGCCAGACTTTTCCCTCTGTTCCTATACTAGCCCTTCCCTGCACCCTACCCCCAAAATAGACCTCTTCCCCAACCCTCTTAGACATGACCCTATTCTACCATCAATGCCCATAGCCACAACTTTAAGAGAAAAAACAACGAAATAAAAACATAACGAAAGTAACATAGAAACAATAGGAAATACAAGGTACGTGTAAAGTAGATGGACTAATCTAGAAAAAAGTCAATCCCACAAATTAAAAACAATTCAAGATATAGAATAATCAAGAAAAAGTAGATGGAAAAGGTTAGAAGTCACCGGATTAGCTAACTGATGCAGAAAATTTTGCCAAAAAATTCTCGCCGGAGTGGCACCAGAATCAGATTCAGTAATCTGTGCATGCTAGAATCCTAAACTGGTCAAGCCGATGGCGACCTTATCCCATCCCACTGGAAATAGTAGTAGAAAATACAAGAGAAGCAAAGAGAGATGGGGATAGAGAGAGAAAACCAACTGGGGAAGAGAGGTAATGTGCGCACTTATCTACTGTCGATGTTCCTGTGTCGGCGTTGATGCCGGAGTACCAACATCATGTTAATGGCGATGTTATAGACTTAGATGCTATAGGAACTCTATAGTTCTATAATTTCTCTACTGTTTAACAAGCATAAAGAAAATAAGAGATAGAGAGAACTAGGTAAGGTATGAATATCATAGAGGTTGTAATAGACTATATAATGATATTAAAAATTGAGGATGCTAATATAGTGCAAAAATAAAAAATCCAAGAACAATGGTGATTTATCAAACTCAACAGCACTTGGATAGTTCATCATTTCTTCAGGGATTTATTATATTTTGTTGAAGCTACTGAAACTGTCATATGATTCTGCTTTGCCGGTCGTATCAGTAGATGCCTTCAACATACTCTCTAATCACTTTACCATCCAAACTACGTTGCAGTCCATGTTTTTTATTGTTTATTACTTTTGTTTCTTACATTTCTCCCTATCCACATTATCAAAACGCGTATACAATATATTATCTTCCACTTTCTCACCTTCATAAAAAATTCTAGACCAAATCAATAGAATAAGCATTAGTTGGATTAAGTCCTGATGCTAGGGCCCCTGAGTCATTTTTCTTTACAGTCACACTTTTAGGCACAAATACAAGATCTTCTGTACTGATTTTTATATTCAAAAGAGGAGGTCAAAATTGCTCATCTCCATCAACCAAATCAAACCACTAAGAGCACTCATCTCCCCTTACATCAAGTCTTTGTTATTCTCGGTAGACATTGCAAGTTGCCAGATTCACCTTGATGTTCAACAAGCTATTCCAAAGATTGGGAAAGTAACTTATGACCCGAGGTGTTCAATGTCACCTTGAATGGATTTAATGTTAGATTAGAGTTGATGCAATCCATATTTTCTCCGAACCTTTTGGTGGGATGACCATGAAGTAAGAGAGTTTTAAAGAACCCATAATGCTATCAAAAGAGAGCCAAAGGATGGCGATTAAATTTAAGGAGAGTTAAGGGGAATTGGTGGGTCCAAAAAAATGAAAAGAAGTGCTTAAAAGTGCACTGGAAGCACCTTCTAAGGCCACCTGCATGCACAAGTTGTGAGATATAAAAATATATGCTCACTTTGGCCAAACCAGTGTCACATGTGTTGTGACCTGCGTGAGTAGGTGCTTGGTCTGCGTGGCATGTGCCCAATTTGTTGAAATGGCTTACTTTTGGGCCCATAATTGTAATAATTAGATCTAGGCTATAAGTATGAGTTTCTCTTTCATTTTTAGGCTAACTTTGATGCTAATGAACAATTATACTCATGTGAGTTGTAATCTTGAATTAGCTTGCATTCATTTCTCTTTTGGAAACATCGGTTGCTTGGAAATTGATTCCCTTGTGGTCCACATAGGAGTTTAGGTGTTTGTAGGTAATTTGAATTGAGGATGAAGGTGTTTATATACCTTTTATTTGCATTTCAATTACTACTTTGTGTCTATCTTTACATGGTTTCATCTATCCTTTATATTTCATTTCACGTACCGTAGCTTGTTTTCATTTTCGTAGTTTGATCCTTTTAGGAGTTGAGTTACTTGGCAGCCTCCTGAACTGCTGAATTTTGTTACCAAAGACACCACATATATAGCTTGATCATGTTTTCCATGTTACCTCTTGTTCACCTCCTTCAAAGGTGTATTTTTTTCTATAGATAATTCCAAAGATTGTGAAGGAATTTCTTGTGCCGAGGTGTTCATTGTGACTAAATCAAAAATTGGTATGGGTATCCCAATTACCTTTCAATTCCCTTTGAGCTTACTTGTATCATGATTATGGTAAATGAATTTTCGGGAAGTTCATGAAGGAGATTCATGTTATGCAGAATTTGAACTCCAATTGATATGAGATTGTTAAGAGTATGAGCCTACTGATTTCCTATTTTCTACCTAACTGCTGCCTATCGATGGAACAGGTTAACCAATGTGCTCCTATTTAGCTAAAACAATAAGTAACTACACAATAAAGTTTTACGTGGAAAACACCAAGCTAAAATAGGTGTAAAAATGACTTGTACCTCTACAAAATTTAACCCCAACTTCACTAAAACAATTTGAGCCTCAACAAATCAACAAATTACAAAACACTTGTACTCAAGGAATTAAACTCTAACTCCTATTTCTAAAAAACATACACCTTCACAAGGTAAGTGTTCCGAAGTTTTCGAGTTCCCAAACTTGAAGACAAAGTTCCTAACTCAGTTTATACTTCACTGAGATTATACAACATTACAATTCAAGAACCAACCTAATATATAAAGTCTAAGACTCCTTAACTCTAAGTACAAGGAACAGGTTCTTCTTTGATGCTTCAAGCTTTTGAAACTATTTGATAATTCATCGATGCGTTGCTATCCTTTTTGAGTGCATGAGTAACAAAGTGAGTTACTCCCTCTATATATATTGACTCTTCAAAGATTCCTTCACTAATTGTTTACTTTTGCCTCCCCTTTGACTCTTCAACTTTATCAGACTTCTGTCTTCCGTTAGAGTCCCTTTTCTAGTGAAACTCTTGTAGTTTTCAAACTCCTACTTCAAGTCAATCTCGTTGTTTGAGTGCAACACTTTCTATTCAGCTTATCATCAAGCTTTGTATTCAATTAAAACTTCTTTTTATCACACATGATCCACCAAGAATGCAAGAGAGCTTTATCCATTCTCCAGAAAATTGAGATTTTAATTCTAGTCTGCTTTCCTAGTGCTTGTCTCCATGTAATTGGATGAGATTGAGTAACATATTTCTTCAATATATTTATTTTATATGTCAATCATCAAAACTTCATTGGTTTAACAAATTCCCCCTTTTCAATGATGATAAACTTTGCAATCTTGAAGCAAATTTTCTTGAAACACTTTGCCAGAAAAACAGTCAAAAGAAACAGAAGAAATAAATTAGGTCAATTGGTTTATAAACATTGCACTATTCAATTTTTCCCCCTTTTGACATCATCTAAAACCTATAAACTTCAAAATAGACTATTCTTAGTATGTCCACACAAACTATCAATAAGATAATCAGTATAAGGATAATTTAATAAAGTAATGATGTAATCATAAGCAAATGAAGATTTCATTGATATAGCAATATATAATTTACCATCAAAGCACCAAAAAGAGTATATGAAGTTATATAGGCACACAAGATACAAAAGAGAGAAACAAGTAGAGAGTTAATCCTAGGAGCTCTAAGGAATATGGATGAAAGGGAATGAAACAAGTCAGATAAGCTTGGTCAATCTGCAGATGATCTCAGTATTTTCAGCCCATTCTCTTACAAGATCTTCTTTTAGAGTCTGGATCCGAGCCTAAAGCCTTTGTCTCTCAATATCAAGGGAGGCTCTAAATTCATCCAATTTGTCTAGAGCATCAGCTAGTTCATTTCTTAGTCATTTGGTAGGAGAATAAGTGTGACACCCCATAGTTTTCTCGAATTGGTATCACATCATGGAATAGTTGGAATGGTATATCTTTTGAAAACAATTTCCAAGTGTCAAAAGGACTTAGTCATATTTTGAACCCCTATTCTTTGATGATTTTATTTTTGACCTTCCCAGCCTCAGAGAGTTAATTTTTAATTTGTTTCATGTTTGGGGGAGTGAAAGGAATGTGTCGGGGAAGTTTCAGATTTTTCGTACGACATTATAAGTGTGTTTGGATGTTGGAAATAGTGAATCAATGTGAATTCAACATGCCACATCTACGGTCGTGTCGATAAAGTAGTGAACCTATGTGATATCGACGCATCGCGTCAGTTGGCACATCGGTGCCCAGTTTACATCATGTTAAATAATAACCAACTTTGGAAAGGACATATTAGTCTTTTTCCTCATCTTATTTCTTCCATAACATGAAATTATTAATTATTGAGGGCTCATATCATCAAAAACTACTTAGAATATCTCAAATAAAAACCCTAGTCCCTTCATCTAAGAGCAGGAGTTCATCATTGCAAGTCAAAAATTCCTAGAACTAAGGTGTGATTTAGGTTCTACTCTTCCTCATAAGGGATATAAGGTATGTGGGATTTTTGTAAAACTACTTGGGCATAAAATATTGTTTCAACAACGTTTAGCATTGTGAGATTTTGAAATCTTAAAGTGGTTTTGGAATTTACACTGAAATTTGTGTTTTGAATTCTTTAGTGACATTAAGGTTTTGGTCTTTAGGCATTTTTCCCCCAAATTGATTTTAAATCTTATATATATGTGTATGTGGTTAAATTTGATAATTGAACTGAGAGCATAACTTTTTATGCTCCCTCTCATGTTGTGATACCTCTTGTTTTTTAGAATGTTATTTAGAAGCATGATTTCATATGTTTATGACTATTGTTGAATGATGTAAGCTTGATCTTAAAATTGATGAGAGGGGTTTCACATATTGATAAATGTTAAATATATAATGAAAGATTGCATGGTTATCAAAAATGCACAACCACCACATGTTTGTTGAAATGATCCAAAGGAATGATTTTACATAGTTTGATAAGTGTATCTGTAACGCCCCAATTTTCTGAACCAAAATGCTACACGGTGCTCATGACCCTGAAGGACCACAAGCTAACCCATGATTGATATCTATACCTATAAACTACATAATATCTCATAAAATATGCGGAAACATGAACTATAAGGCCATAAGGTTAAATACTGATACATATTTGAAAAACAAGGTATAACAATACCAAAAAAAAAAACTTAAATACTGAAGTCTGAACATCTAATCTGACATATAGTTCGAAAGCCTCTAACTGAACTGAATAAGGAGTTGAAGGAACATGTCTCCACCTAACTCCATGAACTGAAAAACTAATTTGAAATACTGTAATAAAGTAATAATAATATTGTCCTCGAATGAAGAAGAGCACTGACTGCTAAAATTTACAATGCTACTGTTGCTCTGAAACTCGTTCCTCTGTACCTATTGCGTCAAATAAAACACCATAGTGTGAATGCATCAGTACGACTGAATATACTGAGTATACGAGTGAGGTAGGCTAAATACTAAGGGTTTTATATGCATGAACAATGCTGACTGATATGAATGTGAGAATACATACATACATACATAACTGCAACTAAACTCGTGGTGATACTGACTACTGAGTATGAATACTGATGACATGAATGTACTGATAACATATCATGAATGATAACTGAATTTTGATAACTGATATATCTGATAACATGAGTTCTGATAACTTATAGCATGAATGACTATATCTGACAGTCCTATATTTGATGGAACTAGTTGAGCTCTGTACTGTATCTGAGTTGACTATATATGAAAGTCCTGATATCCTGAATAACTATCTGAGTTCTTTTATTGAGACTGATACTAAAACTGTGGGAAGTAGTCATCTAATCGACATGCCCAAAATACGCTATAATAGCTAAGCTATGGTCCAATCTCTTCCCTGATTGGAAGGGTGTCAATACCGCGCCACTGGTAAGGACAATCTGTGAGTGACCCTCATCTGGCAGTTACTCTAATGAGAATGGTGGGAACCCTCATCTGACAGGTTAAGCTACCTCATTTACCCTCAACTGACAGGTATTGATGTCTCAACCTATGCTGGCTACATAGTTCTAGAACGCAAGGACTTTTTCTGAGAATCACACCCTCTACTGGCAGGTGAGTTCCCATCCTTCGATTTGCTCGGTGCTGAATCCTACTCCCAACTAAATAACGCTAAACTGATTATACTGAACTGATTTCTTAGTTCATACTATAATTAACTGAACTGTTACTGATTGTTCTATTTAACTGAACTGAACATGGAATGAGTTTATTGAGTTCCGATGACTAGCGGAACACTACTGAATTATATTAACTGACTAAATGCTATTGAGTTCTGTTAGCTGACTGAAGTCTACTGAACATGGCTTGACTAAGAGTATCATGAAAACATGACATGTTTTTAGGCACAAAACTATATTTTTTTCGTGTACGAATACCCCCAGGACTCGATTGAAGGAAACTTACATGACTTGACATACAAGAGTACTTGACCAACATTAACAATCCATAATATAGCATCTACGGGGAATTCATACATCATGTGGTTTTCATAACCTTTTCATATAGCTAACATCATGGTCAATTCTAATATCATGACAAGCCAACAACATATTCATAGCACATTAATAGCATAGAAATCATCTTGATCAAGTAGACATGGCATAACTTAAGAGACATGGCAAAATCTTTGAGCATGAAGACTAGGTACTTGATCATCATTTATTCGTTGAGGCACATTATCAAACACATGGTAGGCATAGTTTTAGCATGGGAGTCAACTTAAGCACATGGATATGACATGGAATCATCATTTAGATCACAAATACGTCAAAGTGCTCAATTCTTCTTCACTTAGGCATTTTAACAAACACCTTACATGAACTATTTAGGGAATAGGTTTAATGATCAATTTTATACACGATAACACCATAATTCAACTCAATTCTACCAATTGAATCCACAAAATATCATGGTATCATGAATAACATGTAAAGATTCGAACTTTATTCACACAACATGGAATTCACGTGAAATCATAAAACATGGAGTAAGGACTTGTTAATTGAGCACTCTTAAATCAAGAAAACATGATTATGCCTATTCTAGACATTTCGTCGAACACCTTGCATGAACACTTTATGGCATAGGTGTTCTTAATAATTTAGTCATCTTAAACCACCCAATTTCATAGGTTTTAACTACAAGCACACACACTTCATGAGAAATGCCCTAAATTAACATCTTAAAGCATAAACAACAACCATCAACATGTACATGATCATATCTCAACAAGAAAACCACAATATAGTATTTAAAGCATAGTTCTTGGACTCGTACAGCTGAAAGGAATCTGTGGATGAACACTACGCATACCTTAGGTGTAAGATTCTTGAAGAAATTCTTAGACATGTTCTTGATTCCTTGACTAGGGTTCTTGTTCCTTTGAGAGAAAATAAATTGGCTCTTGAGTATGAAAAACTTGAATATCATATATTCTTGAAGAAGGATTTAATTCTTGTTATAGGTTATGATCTTGAGAGAAACCTTTCTTTTGATGTTGAAGATAAATGAGGAGTTATGTTCTTCAATTGATGGGATTGGGTCTTCAAATTAAACCCTAGCTTCAGTTCTTGAGAGGATTTTGAGAAGAGGAGTATATTTTTTTGCAAATAAGACTTAATCCCATGTTTGGGGTATATATAGGGGTGGAAGATGACCAAAATACCCCTAAGGAACAATTAAGGTCAAATCTATCCCTAATTGACTGTCTGACAAGCTGAAGTAAATTGATCATAACGTTTTATTTAGATGTCCAAATGGGATGAAACTAATTTCATTAGAAAGAAGACTCAAATATATTTCCATTTATATATATAAGCTCTCACAGTTCATTATATTGGGATTTATTATCATTTGAAGTTGACCCTGAAATGCGGAAAAAATTGGACAAGCACTGGAGTTAGTAGGCTGCGCGGGCTAATCGCCCGGGGCTTCTTTTTTGGGGACCCAAACATGCCTTTACGCTACTCCAAAAATTCTGAAACTCACTCGGGATATACTAAAAGCTTTCCCGATTGTAACTCAACTTGAAAATTGAAAAACGGACGTCGAGAAGGTCACCAAATAAATCCCCAAAGTTTGGAGGTCTAAAATATGACTAAGTGTTGAATCTTGAACACTTAGCAAAATTTTCTAAGTCTTGGGATCTTTCATGGATCTTTACAAGCTGAATTTGACATGCGATTTTGTGGGGTATTACAGTATCAAAGAATGAATCTTCTTGAATTGTTGAAATATGGTGGTCTAAACATTATGTTTTAAAAGAAGAAACTGAGATATGATTTTTATGGCTCAGAAACATGACTTGAAAGTCTTAGTATGATGATACCTATTTAGATAATGCCATAGTAGCACAGAACAAAACAGAATATGGAATTTTTTTTAAAATTTTTAGATTTTGAACTTAGAAAGACACATTTTCATAAAAAAACTAAAAATGGGAATAATGAGATTTTAGGTGGTCACCTAAAGAAGGCATGAGTCCAGAAGACTCATTGCCCGAAATTGTGTTTTCCCGATACGGGATTATTATGTTCCCTAGAGGAATTATACGTTGGCCTAGTGCCTTGGGGCGTATCAGAATTAGAAACTCCAACTCTTGGGGCAAACATGGGTTGGAGGCTTGGCCACCGAGTTAAGGGCGGACTCCATATAGCCCGTGGGGTTGTAGAATTATAGGGTGGACCACCTAACTCAGAAGTAATACAAATATCAAAACTGCATTGATAAGAAGGTTTTATGAACCTCATAAAATTTCCCATGAGTTTTAAACTATATCATGCATGATGTTTTCATGACTTGCTCTCACCTATTTTATATATAAATGCATTATTTTGGATTTCTCTGCATACTAGTACAATTGTATTGACCCTCTATCTTTTAGGGTCTGAGGCGTCGTCTAGAGGTCCTGCTAAACCATAGAGTTGATAGCCAGAAAAGTGCAGTTGGAGAGCCTCCCTTACCTCGGAATGCTATTCTCATAGTATTGTTATTTCATTATTGTATTGGTCTACTGGGGGCCTTATCCCAGATTTCAGATAGTTTTAATTATTTTTGTATTTATTAGAGATTTCGCAGACTGAAAAGACGTTTAGATGTTGATGGATTTCTTACTAGTATTGTTAAATTGAATTCAGAGTATGGCCATGATTCTATTTATTTCATTTTTGCATTATTTTCTTTACTATTAAGTATTGTGTATGATTACCAAAAATAAAAGGGCGCCCACGCCTCCGTGGTTCGGGACGCTCATCACGGGTAGGGCCCCATCTCGGGTCATGACAAACTTAGTATCAGAGCATGGTTTGTGGTCCTAGGGTTTCTGCGAAATCACGTCGTGTAGAGTCTTGTTTTTGGGTGTGTAGGGCTCCACACTTATAGACAGGAGGCTACTAGGTATTTAGGAATATTTTCCTTCTTTGTGATTTAGTCCATGCTGTAGAGTCTGAATGTTGCCTAATCAATGGTATTATGTATTTTAAAAAAGATATCATGCCTTCATACTGCTCTAATGATTAGAATACCTAGACAATAGATGTTCGTCTTACTCACGGAATGAGGACACGTAACTAGGTTCACTCTCCTTATTTTGTTATTGCTCTGGGAGTCTCTTTGATTCAAACAAGTCCCCATAGAGCACTTAGGGCTCCCTGGTCTGGGACTAATCATACCTAACCTCCCTAGAGAGACATATCGAACACTGAGTTTAGATAGTCGTTGCGTATAATTGCATAGTTGGTTGCTTTATATGCTCGACGGTAGGAAGAAGTTGGGTCTGTGTCTGTTACCTCTGAGTCTACTCGAGTGGTTCATTTCATGAGGCTGAACCCACCTAAGTTTACTATTATAAATGTGGAGGAAGATCTACAGGAGTTTGTGGATGAGATGGAGAAAATCTTCTGAGTGATGTATGTGGATGAAGTAGAAGGGGTTGAATTAGCTGCTTATCAACTAAAGGAGGTAGAAAATCAGTGGTACCATGAGTGGGAAGATTCAAGGGGAGATAGTGTTGAGACTTCTGTGTGGGGCAATATGGAAGCCTTCCTAGACCGATTCTTTTCTCAGAAGTTGAGGGAGTCCAAGGCTGAATAGTTTATGAACCTAAAATAGGGAAAGATAAGCGTCAAGGAGTACACCCTAAAATTCAACCAACTATCTCTTTATGCTCCGGAGTTGGCAGGGGACATGAGGGCCCATATGAGAAAGTTTGCATCTGACCTTTCGGATGACTTGGTGTTAGAGTGTATGGGGACAATGTTTAATAAGGATATAGACTTCTCTAGATTATCTATTCATATGTATTAGGTTGAGGAGTAGAATAAGAAAGTTATTGAGGTAAGGGATAAGGATAGGTAGGCCAAGAAGGACCGACTAGTAGACCAGAACCACAGTTAGCCGTAGAGTGGAAATTAGGGTAACAGGTGGTAGAAGAAGAAGTTTTTGGGCAATGCTCAGGTAGCAGCTATTGCTCCAGCGCCTAGACCTCCAGTTGAACGATGACTAATCAGGCATCTGGAGCGCAGGGTACCCAGTCCTAGGGTAGTGTGGCCTAGCCATAAAGGATTTTTCCATAATATTAGACCTATGGTAAGTACCACCCAGGAAAGTGTCAGCTGGGTAGGATAGTATGCTATACTTATGGTCAGGATGGTCATTTCTAGCGAGATCATCCTTATAGTAGAAGAAATGTTAATGGTGATAAGTCCTAAAGAAACTCCTCAGTGCCACCCCCAAAGGAACTACTTCGGCTACCGGAAGCGGTTGCAATTGATTGTATACCTTGTCCAATCGCCAGGAGGCAGAGGCCTCACCAGATATAGTCATGAGTACATTACAAATCTTCTCCCAAGATGTATATGTGTTGCTTGATCCTGGATCTACCTTGTCTTATGTTACCCTATATGTGGCAATCGATTTTGGGTTTGAGCCTAAAGTTATTACAGAACCTTTCTCTGTTTCTACTCCTATAGGTGATTCTGTTGTGGCTAGGAGGGTATATATAAATTGTGTTGTATCTGTTTGTAGTCATGATACTATGGAAGACTTCATAGAGCTTGATATGGTGGATTTTGATGCTGTCTTAGGAATGGACTAGCTCTATTCGTGTTATGCCATGCTAGATTGTAGAACTTGAAAGGTTATTTTTTTTTGTCGAATGAACCAATTATAGAATGGGAGGGTCATTCTTTATCACCTAGAGGGAAATTCATAACTTACCTTAGAGCCCATAAGCTTATTTCAAAAGGTTGTTTGTATCATCTGATCCAAGTAAAGGATTCTAATATCGAAAGTCCTTCTCTTCAGTCAGTCCTTGTGGTTAATGAATTTCCAGAAGTATTTCCCGATGATCTCCCAGGAATACCACTTGATAGGGAGATAGATTGTGGAATTGATTTATTACCGGACACCCGTCCCATTTTTATTCCACCGTATAGGATGGCTCTTGCTGAATTGAAAGAGTTGAAAGAGCAACTAGCAGATCTCCTTGATAAAGGTTTTATCCATCCGAGTGTTTTCCCCCAGGGTGCACCTGTACTCTTTATACATAAGAAAGATAGTTCCCTCCGTATGTGTATAGACTATTGTTAGTCAAATAAGGTCACTATCTAAAAAAATATCCCCTTCCTATAATTGATGATCTCTTTGACCAACTTTAGGATGCTAGGTGTTTTTCAAAGATAGACCTTCATTCGGGGTATCATCCGTTGAAAGTTAGGGAGGCTATGGTGTTTGCACTAAATATATATATATGTGTGTGTGTGTGTGCGTGTGCGTGTGCGTGTGTGTATGTGTATGTGTATGTGTGTGTGTGTGTGGTTGAATTTGATAATTGAATTAAGAGCATAACTATTTACGCTCCCTCTCATGTTGTGATACCTCTTGATTTTTAGAATATTATTTAGAAGCATGATTTCATATGTTCATGAGTATTGTTAAATGATATAAGCTTGATCTTAAAATTTATTAGAGGGGTTTTGCATGTTGATAAATATTGAATATATAATGAAAGATTTCATGGTCTACCAAAAATGCATGACCACTACATGTTTGCTGAAATGATCGAAAGGAATAATTTTGGATAGTTTGATAAGTGTATCGAAGAATAAATCTTCCTGAATTATTGAAATGTGGGGGTCTAAAATTTATATTTTAAAAGAAGAAACTGTGATATGATTTTTGTTGCTCAGAAAAATGACTTGCAAGTCTTGGTATGATGATACCAATTTAGATAATGCCATAGTAGCATAGAATAGAACAAAATGTGGATTTTCTTTCAGATTTATAGATTTTGAACATAGAATGACACATGTTCAGAAAAAACTAAAATTGGGCATAAAGAGATGTTAAGTGGTTAATCGAAGAAGGAACTAGTCCAGAAGACTCATTTCCCAAAACCATATTTTGCCGATACGAGATTATTATGTCCCCTATAGGGATTATACGTTGGCCTAGTGCCCTGTGGCGTATCAGAATAAGAAACTCTAACTCTTGTGGAAAACTTGGATTGGGGGCTTAACCTCCGAGTTAAGGACAGACTCCATATAGCCTATGGGGTCGTTGAATTATAGGGTCGACCACCTAACTCAGAAGTAATACAAAGATCAAAACTGCATTGATAAAAAGGTTTTATGAACCTCATAGAATTCCCCATGAGTTTTAAACTATATCATGCATGATATTTTCATGACTTTCTCTCACCTATTTTATATATAAATTCATTATTTTAGATTTCTCTGCGTAAAAGTACAATTGAATTGACTCCCTATCTTTCAGGGTTTGAGGCTCAGTCTAAAGGTCCTGCTAAACCGTAGAGTTGATAGTCAGAAGAGTGTAATTGGTGAGCCTCCCTTACCTCAGAAGTCCATCCTTAGAGTATTGTTATTTGATTGTGCTATTGGTCCACTGGGGCCTTGTCCTAGATTTCAGATAGTTCTATTAGTTTTTGTATGTACTAGAGATTTCGCAGACTGAAATAGACGTTGTTTATATAGTGATGGATTTCTTTCCAGTATTGTTAAATTGAATTTAGAGTATAGCCATGATTCCATTTATTTTATTTCTGCATTCTTTTCTTTACTATTAGGTATTGTGCATGATTATCAGAAATAGAAGGGCGCCCGGGCCTCCATGGTTGGGATGCTTGTCATGGCTATGGCCCTAGCTCGGGTTGTGACAATAAGCTTGGCACTTTGAAACAGATAGAGTTGCATGGTTCAAGCGCCTACGAATATCCTTGGTAGTCTGAAGTGTCCAAACCTAAACAGGGATAGCATAGGCTCCAAATATGGGTTCTAACCAAAACCCATAGGCCAAAGCATGGGCCTTCTTATCATGTTTTTGAAGGATCCTCTACATATGTTTGACAGCTAAACTGGGTAGATTGATTTTAACCTTTGTATCAAGAAACTCCATGAGTGTAAGATCGCGATAGTTTGCCTCAGATTACCTCTTCTTTAGAGGGAAAATAATTTTGAAACCACATCAAAATATAGCTGGTGAAGAGGTGACATTTCACTCTTAAGAACCCATCTATGATTATCAAAATTTGGCTTTCCTGAGAACTTTCTAGTAATATTTTGAGCAGATGCCAAATTATCTAATGGTGGATAGTTAAACTTGACATAGTGATTCCATCCCTCAAGAGGAATGTCTAGAATACGAGCAACATCTTCTGCAGATAACTCTATAGACACACCACGTACAGCTGTGGTGAAAAGATTCCTTTTCGCAGTGCCATTTGTATAGAACTAATACATCTCTGAACAATCAATTTTTTTTTGAGTCTCACCTTGAAGAAATGAGGAAGTTCAGCCTTGAAACATGATTCTATTTAAAAGAACTAACATTTTAGGTCCCTCAAACCAAATGATCACACGACTACGAATGAACTGTCTCCTCTAAAAGTGACGCACATGATCTAGATGAGTATCAATGTCTTAGAAAAAATTTAAATCATCATACTCAGTGTTAGTGGAATGAGGAAAATCATCCTTAGTGGCTTCAAAATCAGAAGAAGGAATAGGTTGTGGACCCTATCTCTTGGATGTGGATTTTAAAGCAGATTTTGATGAGGAATAGAATGGAGGACTTTTTCTGGGAGTATGTTTTCTTAAGGAGGAGGTGGATGGAGCATACTTAGGAGATTTGAATATAGAGGTCTCGGTAGTAGAGCATTTACAAGCTCTTCCTTTTTGAATACTTTGTGGAAAAAATTCTGAATCAGAGCTAGGACTAACTGGAGAGAAGGAAGATTTCATCTTTTTGCTTTCTTTAGGAGCAGCTTCAAGTGATGCTTCTTCTTGTCTTTTATAATTCCTGGTGTGAGTAGTGTGAATGAGAGTAGGATTTTATGATTTCTCCATGACTAGTTCAGAATCTGAAGTGGGAATATGATCCCCAGATAATTTGACAAGACGAGAACAAAATCCTCTCGGAGTAACAATTTTGAAACTGGATTTCAAAACTAAAGACAAGGAAGGTTTATTTTCATGTAGGAGTATCTGTAATGGAGCAATATTCTTGATATTGTACAAAGGGTTAAATTCTTGACAATAAGGTTCTTAGAATATGGGTTTGAAATTTTACCAAGCCCTAAAATCAAATAGCTTCATGGGAATGGAAGGAGAGATTTGTGGGACTAGTTTTAAATCAAGATGGATAATAAGAGAGGTAATATGAGTGTATGATTTGATGTATTTGGCATTAGGAAGTGAAGAGGTTTTCAGTTAAGGCATTGGTGTGGACTTAAAGGCTCTTTCTAAGAATGGACCAAGTAGGAGTAGTGCGTCGGGAAAGATAAGTTATCTTGGATGGAGAGTGATGTTTTATAATAGGTTAATTGAATTTTGAATAGGAAAAACAAATATAAAGCATATAGGGATAGTTTGTTTTGCCAGTTGAGGTATTCAAGTAGGAATAGGAGATGTGAGTATTGGCAGAGGCCGTAGCAGCTTTTTTAGAGAAAAGAAACTTGTGAGATTTTGGCGGTTGGAAGTTTCCCTTCTCCTTGGATTTTGAGAATGAAAAAACTATGTATGCCTAGATGTTCCATAATACTTTCTTAATTAGTGACTGAAGTAAATTATACCATGCCATGATTTCCAATGACTTAGCTTCCTTTCTACCTCCATGACTAAAACCATTACTTAATTAAATCATCATCATACTGGAATTATGATACACAATTAAATGTGTTAAACTAATAAGAGTAGGTGAAATTTTTAAAGTAGGATAAGTATTCTAGTCAATCATTGAGGGTGGTTTGTGCAATCTTAATCGTCCCTAATTTTAACCTATTTCCCTCAAGGTGTTCGCTACTTAGAGCTTTAATGATCTCGTCAGTAGTTTGAAAAAAATATGAAAGATATAAGATCCTTTTCAAGAATATGTCCAGAAAGATGGAGTTAAGTAGTACAAAATTTCTCTGCAGATTTTAAGATGTTTGTATTACCACAGATGATAGGAACATAGCCTATACCAACTCACTCAGTTCAAGCATAATGCTGCTGAGTTTTGTTCCTTAGTGGACTAGGTTGTTAGACCTGATTTCTGCAGTATTTTTTCCCTGTTCACCCCGTCACTATGCCTTTGGTATGTACAGAAGTTGGAACAGATGGTACAACTTGCTCCTCTTACTTTTTCAGTGTCTAGTCCTCAATTGTATCATAAGAGAGGATCTCCCCTGCTTCCCCCTTACACCCCTTACATGATTACTACATATCTGACCATCTTTTAAATGTTCTTATATTATGGTTCTTTTCGATCTTTGTTCTCTTGTTGCAATAAATATTCCCTCTCAGTGAAAGGATCATTGTTCTCTTCCAGTCTTGTGCTTTGAGTAAGATCTAACCATGTGTTAATTCTGCTTCCCTCCTTTCACTCTTACCTACAAAATAACTTAAGGGTTAACTTTAAGAAGTCGGACAAGATTGGGTCCTTTCTTGTGAGAAAAAGGATGAATCAAGTTTCTTCTAGCCCAATGAAGCAAGAGGTTATGTGACCTATTTCTTGGACTGGCTTTGTTAATGATGCTATTTCTCTGAGATCATATAAATTCTGATCCTTTAGCTAGATTTATACTTCTGAATCTACTCTTATTAGCAATTGGACATTTAGTAGTGGGATGTCCAAGATTGCCACAGATATAGCATAAATCATTTGTGACAGTTTTACTCTTAAAAAATCCTAATCTAGCTTTTTCACTATGTGTCCTTTCACATAATTTATGAATAATTCTTGAGGAATTTTTTCATCTATTTTCCCTTTCCAGATCATTTTTCAGCCTTAGAGATTTCTTGGCTTAACTTATCAACTTTTTCTTTTTCATTGTTACATTCATATTTAATCTTGGTCAATTCAAGCTCAAGTTTTTCTTGTTCATTACTTTCCACCTTTTTACCTTTTACAGAAAGAGTCAGTTTTAAGATCTCAGACTGTAGATTCAGATTTGAAGAATCAAGTTGACTAGCTTGTTCCTTTAGAGTGCTACTTTCCTTTTCAACAGTATTTTTGTAGGTCTCTAGATCAGTAAAATCAAACTTGAGATTTGTAAAGCTGTTGAATAACTCATCTCTATCAGAAGTTAATTCTGGGAAATCATCAGTTAGAGCACTCATCAAGGAAACGAGATTATTTTTAGAAAATAAATGCAATTTTTCTTTAAGCTCAAGAATACTTATCTCATAAGTACCTTCTTCCTCATCCAAGTCTGTATCTCCAATGGCCATAAGTGCATTTTGGTTACTCTCCTCATCATCTGATTTATCTATATGAGATCCCTAAGCAGCAACTATAGCATATTTCTTTTTCTCTCTTTTCTTAACCTTTTCTCTTAATTCTTTCTCAGCTCTTTCTTTTCTTTATTCAATTTCCTCTATCTTGATAATTAGTTTTACCACACTTGTAACACCCAATAGGATTATCATTGGAATGCCTTTTGCTACCTATTCCATTCTTCTTTTTGAAGACTTTACTAAAATTTTTTGTTATAAAAGCCATCTGATCTTAGTCAACTCCACTTCCCCATCACTTTCAGAAGCCTTCAAGGCTAAAATTTTCTTAGGAGCTTTTTTTTCATTTTTGGCTTCATCAATTTGAATCTCATAAGTCTTTAGGTTACCTACTAGTTCATCCAGAGTCATACTAGTTAGATCCTTTGCTTCTTAATCAAAGTAACCTTGACATCACATTTAGATTTTGGCAAGACCCTTAATATTTTCTCTGTTTGTTCCTCGGTAGTGATGAATTTTCCCAAAGAGGTCAATTTATTTGTTAATGCAGTAAGTCTTGACTTCATGTGAGGAAGGATTCATTGTCTTTCATTTTGAAAGCTTCATATTCAGTAAAAGGAAGAGCAACTCTGAATTTCTTTACTTGAGTGGTGCATTCATGTGCATTCACCAAGGCATCCCAAATTTGATTTTCCATGGTATAGGTAGACACTTTGTTTACTCAGCTGGACCTAGTCCATACACTAAGATGTTCTTTACCCTTGCATTTTTCTTTAGTGCCACTAAGTCATCAGCAGTAAATTTACTTCTCACCTTTGTAACTTGTTCTCCATCTTCTACCTTCATTGGGATAGTTAGACCATCAGTAATTCTGTCCCATAATTCATAGTCTTATCCTTGAATGAATATTTCCATTCTATCTTTCCACCAAGTGAAATGAGTACCATCAAATAGAGGAGGCCTAGTAGTGGATTGTCCTTCACTGTGACCAGTAGGAGGTGCATAAATCTCATAGTGATCTTTTCTTAGGTGTTAACCTTATATAAGATAACTTGACTCTAATACCACTTGTTAGAGTACGGGCCTACTGATTTCCTATTTTATGCCTAACTATTTCCTATCGATGGAACAAGTTAACAAACTTGCTCCTATGCAGCTAAAACAGTAAGTAACTGCACAGTGAAGTTTTACATGGAAAACACTCCACTCAAAGAGGTGTAAAAACCACAACCTGTACCTCTACTACAATTTGGGCCACAACAAGTAAATGAATTACAAAACTCTTGTAATCAAGGAATTAAACTCTAACTCCTATTTCTACAAAAACACACACCTTCCCAAGGTAAGTGTTCCCAAATCTCCGAGTTTCCAAACTTGAAGACAAAGCTCCAAACTCAGTTTATACTTCACTGAGATTAGACAACATTACAATTGAAGAACCAACCTAATATATAACGTCTAAGACTCCTTAACTCTAAGTACAAGGAACGGGTTCTTCTTCGATGCTTCAAACTTTTGGAACTATTTGATAATTCGTTGATGCGTTGCTATCCTTTTTGAGTTCATGAGTAACAAAGTTAGTTACTCCCTCGATATACATTGACTCTTCAAAGAGTCCTTCAATTATTGTTCATTTCTGCTGCCCCTTGGACTCATCAACTTTATCAGACTTTTGTCTTCCGCTTGAGTCTCTCTTTTAGTGATACTCTTGTAGTTGTCAAACTCCTACTTCAAGTCAATCTCATTGTTTGAGTGCAACACTTTCTCTTCAGCTTATCAACAAGTTTTGTATTCAATTACAACTTCTTTTTATTATTCGTGATCCACCAAGAACGCAAGAGAGCTTTATTCATTCTCCAGAAAACTGAGCTTGTTCATTCCTGTCCGCTTTTCTAGTGATTGTCTCTATGTAATTGGACCAGCTTGAGTAACATGTTTATTCAATATGTTTCTTTTATATGTCTATCATCAAAACTTCATTGGTCTAATAGAGGTTAACAGTTGAGGGTTTGTGACCATCATTAACCACCGTAAGTTGCATCTCCTTGGCTCGCAAATCACCCGTTACCTGGCAACTGCAACTCCCTTTATTCATCAAAATGTCTTACGAGTTTGTGCTAATTAGATCCTCAGATACATTAGACTTATAACTTTGTTGTATCTTGTTGTGACCTGGTGAACCCGTTGGAGTTACTACATTCTTTTTGTGTGAGCTATCCATCCCCAAGTCTCTTGTATTCGACGTAGGCATAGAAGCATCTTCCATGAAACATTCTCAGTGCTACTGGAATTTGCAATTAAGTGCAGCAGCTCATATCCATATTCTTTTTCTTGTGATCTACTACAGTTACTTTTAGGTGTTACATCCTTAGAGTTCCTCTTTATATCAAACAATTTCCATTGCATTGCAAAATTCTATCACCAGGTTGCTTACACGTTAATTGCTGCCCATTCTTTTCGACTTGCACTGCAACTGTTACAGCCTGCTCGTTATCAACTTCCTCACATTTTTTTTTTCAGAACCACTACCTTGTGGTACATTCTGAAACTCCCTGTTTCCACAAATATTTCGATCAATTCCGACACCTGTATCATCAGATTTCTCAGCTTCTTGATGATTAGAAACAGTAGCTATTCCCCTTTCTTTCTTTTTTCAAAATAACAAAGCCTGTCTTAAATCTCCTGCATATTTCCTCCCCTGCAGCTTGCTCATCTTGATCATGGACCGCTTCGTCATGCCTAGAAAATTGATATCTCTTCAATATCACACAACAAATATCTTCATCTTACCCCTGATACTTACAGTGGTTACAATATGAAGGTTGATTATCATAAACAATTTCCTGGAAAAGCTCTGACAACTTATGGGTTTATTGTCCAGTACTTCACGCGTATACGCTTTGGCAGTTTATCAACTAAATCCAAAATAATTCACTCTAGCAGTACAGAAAATGAGTCAGTAACATACAGAATGCATAGTTTCTTAGAACTAATCATAAAGTGAGACATGGGTTTATGACTCGTGAGCGTCATAACATAGAACTTGAATACTTGAAATCTTCGATTACTGAGAGATGTTACAGCTTCTAGTTCAGGGGTCGGAGTATGGACATAAGTTGTCTATATAACTCGATCCTTAGGCATGGCATGATATGAATACATAAGACATTGGTAGAATGTCCTCTTAAACTAAAGGAGGACGAATTCGCTAGAATAAGAATAGGTTTATCATAACTCTTCCCCGAAACTCGCCACCATGAGAAAATTCAAGGTCTGCCTTAGTTCATCATCTCACTCTTAGATCAAGGTCACTATCCTAGACTTGCGGACATATCCTCTCTTTAAATCTATAAGTACAACACCACCTATAATGGGGGGAGGGGGGGTATCAGTATACACATGAATGCTAGACTCGGCCTGATAAAGTATTATAGGAGAAGTACTAACTTCTTTCTAGAATATTTCTTTCAGGGACACTAATCTTAACTTTCTCTAGCATCCAAAGTCATTGTTTTATAACTAACACTTTCATGGGCATTTCACTTCCTCTAATACTTAACAAACTAGTCTCCTCTTCTTACTCTAGTAGCATCATCCCTCTAATATCATGTCTTGAAAGTTCAAAGAAATTTAAATCCATATCAAGAGGCTCAACATCGTATATCAAAATCGATAGTCCCATTAATACCACTCTGAATGACATTTAATAATAACTACCTCGACTTCTTCATAGGAAACAAATTAACAACACTAACTAAATACACAGAGCACTTATAACTCAAAACCTTACCTAAAACATACTGACTTGGGTATAATTTATCCTTATAAGCTTAAGGATGCTACTCACCTAATGACTTAACCACAATTTTTCTACTTCAACACTATATCTCATGTAATATAACAATTACCCACTCTAATATTTCATGAGTTATCAACCTAAGCTCATTCATACATTATATTGTGACTACTAATTCACTCCCACAAATCTTGCAACACTGTCCTTGAGCTACCTTTTTTCTCACCTCAATCAACATCTAATGTTTAAACTTAGTGTTTAGCATCAATCATGGACTGCCGATGAAACCTCCCACATACTATATTAGCCTATCAAAATATATGACAAATTAGTCAACCTAGATTTCTTATTCCACTTAATTACGACTTATAATCACATTTTCTTATACAGAGCTACTACTACACATTAATGTTCACTAATCATCTTATCACATACTATAATAGTTTACAACTACAAGAGAAAAAGAGAACCAATTGGGTAAAGTCACATAATAAGGATGTCGATCTTAATCTTGTAATATAACCCATTACTGTCTATTAGCATATTCTTCTTCCTCACATTACATCTACTTACCCATGCATACATTTAAACTACCTTCAAAATTCTATAAACACCAGTGAGTCCCCCTTTGTAAGTTTTCCCCAAACAAGAATAAATTATAAAATTTGAGACTCTATCTTTTCATTCACCACCTATAAATGATTTTTCTACTATAACAACCACCAATTATGAGCTCCTCACCTATTTCGATAGATTCTAAATCTTCATAATCAATCACATCCTCTTCCAACTACCATAAAATTTACAAATATTGCTACAACCTTAGTAAATCAACAGAAAAGAGCATATGACCCTTTACTCAGAGGTTATACAACTACAACTACCTTCTTTACTCAGAAGCTACCTTCACTCTAAATTCCAAAATTCAAACTTTATATTACTAACGTTAGGCTCATCATACTACTCATAGGTCATAACACCCAAATTTATACTATCTTTTGTCATGACTCAAGTCGGGGCCCTGGTCGCGATGAGCATCTCGAACAATGAATGCTCGGGCGCCCCTTTCTATCTAGAAATCATGAACACTATTCACATACAATAAGAAAAAATATGAAAAGTAAACAAACGGAATCATGGTCTTATTCTGAATTCAATTTAACAATAGTGAATGAAATCCATAAGTATCTAAACAACATCTACTTCAGTCTGCAAAATCTCAAATACATCAGAAATTAACAACTTATCTAAAATTAGGACAGGTCCCCAATCGAACCCAAAACTAAAATGAAATAACCTGTTCTAAAAACAGGCCTTCCAAAATAAAGAAGGCCCACTGACTACACACTTCTGTCTGATAAATCTATGGCTTAGCGAAACCTCTGGACTATACCTCAAACCCTGAAATATAGGGGGTCAATACAGATGTACTGGTACAAAAAATAATCCAAAATAATGTATTTTTTGATACAGCATAAGTGAGAGAAATTTGTAAATAATTTATATATGATATATGAAAAACACATGGGCATAATTAAAGACTTTGAACAATGATTCGGAAAATCCATGACTCACTCTTTATCTTACTTCTGAGCTAGATGGTACATCCTACAATCTGTAATTCCACGGGCTATATGAAATTCGTCTTTGACTCGGCGGCCAAGCCTCTAATCCAAGTTTGCCGCAAAGATTGGAGTATCAGTATGGGGAGACACGCAAAACCACACAACATAGTGTCATGATCCCCAATCAAATCAACATGTCATGGTAGAGCAAAAGACCACAAAGCGTGGCTCCTAACCATAGTCCCGAAGTAGGACGACATAAATGAAGGTATACAAGACCACATAACACGGTACCATAACCCCATGTCGGCAAAGCACTATTTCTAGCATTGAGTCTATCACCTCGTAGGGTAACCATCTAACTCTCTTTAAGCCCATTTTTTACCTTTTTATAAATATGCATCTTTCTAAAATCAATTTCTGAAAATCTGAATGAAATCTGACTTATGTTCTACTCTTAGTACGTTCTGGCATAATCTATTTTGGTATCATCATACCAAGACTTGCAAGTCATATTTATAAGGCATAAAAATATCATATCATAGTTTCTTCTTTAAAAACATAAAGTTTGGACGACCGTACTTCAAATAATTCAAGAATATTCAGACTTCAAAACATTTATCATGTTATGCAAAGATCACTCTTTTCAACATTTCAACAAACATGTGGTGGTCATGAAATTTGTGACAAAACATCCAATCTTCTTAGTTAACATCTTTAACCTTTGACACCAAGTAAAACACCCTCTCTTAAATTCAAATCCATAATCTAGTCATAACCAAAAGATTAATATATTTGTATCATGCTTCTAACAATGCATTACGAATAAATCAAAACTTATGAAAACAAGAAGTTTGTAAACAAGAGAGGGATTACTAATAGTTGATGCTCTAAATTCATCATTCAAACTCATAAAACACATACATATATATGCTTATACATGGTTATAAATCAAATTTTGGGGAAAGACCTCAAGGCCAAAACTTTATCATCAATAAGGTTTCATAATACATAATTGTAATTGTAAATCCAAAACCCCTTAGTAAGTTCATGACTGCTAAACATTTATTCATCATTAAAACAATTTCACCATGCCCATGTAGCTTTAGGAAAACCCCACGCACCTTAGATTTCATAGAAATCATGAAGAAATTTTTAAAAGATTGGACCTTTAAGCTTGAGTGCCCAAACCCTAGTTGTCTTTCTCTTATTGTGTTCTTGATTTGAAGAATGAAGTCCTATTCTTGAAACTTTCTTGAAAATTTTGAACTTGAAAGGCTTAAATTCTAGATTACTTGGAGGAGAAGAGTTGAATTTTTTTCTTAGGAAAAGGGGAAGGTTTTTACGTGAGTTGATTTGAAGAAGATGGGCAAATAATGCCCCTCTTTGGGTTATAATTCGTGTTTGGATGGCTGGGGATAGGGAAAAGGACTAAACTACCCCTTGGCCTCTCTTTCGCGTGCAAATGACCATCGTGACACGATTTCCAGAAATGGAAATGAAACTCACGTCGCGACTCCCAGAAATGGGAATGAAACTCACGTTGCGACTTTACCGCGACAGCTCACTGCCTCACACGAAAAATGACATAAATTTTCACCCGGGTATCGGATTTCGACGAAATTTGTATCGCTGGAAATCTAATTCAATTATCTAAAATTTTCTGGCTCTTAATATGACAAATTTTATAGAAAAGAAGTTATACTCATTCAAAGATGGCCCTTATAGAATTGAATATCAAACTTTGGACGAATGAAGAATTCTTAGTTCAACTTTGCTTTAAGCGATTTCTATGAGCATTTTTCACCTCATAATCACTTCATATACTAGGATAAAAATCATGACATATGAATTTAAATATAAACCATGGATTTAGAGCTTACACACGTAGGAACGATGGTTTGATGTCTAGCTCAAAAATGTGGGGTGTTACATTATCTCCCCCTTGGGATCATTCATCCCCGAATGATGGGTAGGGACTTGTTGAAGCTCTAAAAGTGTAGAATAAAGAAGGAAACCTCACATTGAACATTTCTCCTCAACAAAATATACAAGAGAATCAAAGGAGCTTCATGATAACCCTTAGTGAAAAGCGTAAGTACAAAGCATGAGGTAATGAAACTTTACATAGAGATGACCTTGCATATGAGTTTTGTAGCTAATTATCATCACAACATAAGGCATGAGTTTATTTGGTGATAGTAAACCTGATTTACATTGGTACTAAGTATGAAATAAGGTTTCACGAGACATAGGAATAGAAGCATTCCATACTTTACATGATACAACGAATAGACTTACACTAATACATACTACTCATCTATGCCTCAAATAATAATTTACATGCTTCATCACTTCAATTTATGATTCTCGTAATACACATATAACCACAAGAATTTGTGTCCCATCATATAATACTTCTATGTTGAAGCCCAACTCAAAGGAAAGAGGTGCTACCTTAAACTACGGGACCCTATTCCCTCTATTACATTAAGAAATCACCTTACCCCATCACTATAATCCAACAACCTCAATTCTTAATTCAAGGAATCCTAACTGCATGGCACAGTGGTTTGCATTTTCACCAATCACAAAATTTAAACCTGTTATTACTATGCCCACTACATAAATCTCCCACTAAAACAATTTCAATCACTTTCACATAGTCTTTAACCACATATCTCTTTCCTAACTATTTCACATTACAAAAGTTTGTCTCCTGCATTCTCTCATCACCTATAACCTTGACTAAGAAAGTCACATAAAGTTTTTCACATTCAAGAACATCTACTCCCCTACCTAAAATATTAATACGCTTCCACAACCACCATCACACTAACATACGAAAGGTCATTGAGGGACCCGAGCATAAACATCATGAAAAGAAGTAACACTTGTCAGATCATAACTCATACTTATTGTACTACTCAAGAAAGGACATGAGGTGAAGATACGATTGAATAGACATGAAGGGCCTCATATATCAAGTGTCTGGATGATAAGTAAAGAGTTGTTCGGCATAAACACAACACAACATGATATCTTGGGACTGGACCACATGGAGAACATGGGTGCTTACATCATGATCCATAAAAAAAGGTTCAAAATTCATAAAGTCAATGATTGAGACAAGAACTTATACTCGAAGCTATCGCTTCTCATTTTTTGAGCTAAAATAGTCATGAGTTTGCAGAACTTTATCATTTGGCTAATCTCGACATAGAATGAATTAGTAACACACGAAAACACAGTTTCTTAATGCCAAGCATGATTTGGAACACAGATTTATGGAACATGAACTTTGTAACATAGAGCTTGAATACGTGAAAGACTGGATTTATTGAGACATCATCGCTTCTAGTTTGAAGGTCGGAACATGACCTGACTTACATAGAGAACTCAAACCTTAGGCATCGGCAGGACTTGAATACATAAGACATTGGTAGAATGAACTATTAAACTAAAGTAGGAGGAACATGATTGAATAGGAATGGGTTTATCATGATTCTTACTTGAAACTTGACACCACAAGAAAATTTGAGAACTACTTTAACTCACCATCTCCCCCTTAGATCAAATTCACAATTCTAGACTTGAGAACATAACCTCTCATCAATCTACAACCACAATTCTCAATACAATAGGGGGTATCGGTATACACATGAACCCAAACTTCCCTCAATAATTTAACATAATGACACTAAATTGTTTCTAGGACATTCTTTCAGGGATACTAATCATAACGTCCTTTAACCCCAAAGTCACCAACTTGTGACTAACATTATTATGGGCATGGGCATCCACGCTTCTAAACACTTAACACTCTATCTTCAACTCCTTAGAATATTCACATTAGACCTCTAACCACATAACTTTCCAACTTAACAACTTTCGTAAAACTATACCAAAGCTGCACATTGCCTACCTATATTTCCTCAATTCAACTCTACAGAACTCCATACAACAACTTCCTTCTCCATACTACAAGATTAAAGAACTAAATCTAGGTACGCGTGATATTCGTACACATGATGCCTTATCTAACAACATCCCAACTAAGAGTTTAACTTATTCTTATATACTCACACTCTTGTCCACCAAATGATTCAACCACAATTCATTGTTATAACACTAGTCTCATGAATATATATATATATATATATATATATATATATCGCAATTACCACTTAAACTTTTCATAAATTATCATCCTAGGCTCTTTCACAATCACATCAAACCTACTAATTTATTCCCACAAAACACGCATCATTAGTCTTAAACTACCATTCTTATCGCCACACTTCACATCTAAAGTTAAAGCCTATCATCTAACGTCAATCATGTACCACCAACTATCCATGCCACATACTATACAAGTTCATCAAATTGGGAAATCGACTCAAAATACTCCATTTTATCTTTATATTACCTACAATCACATCACCTCCCATAACCTTACTATCACCACTAAAAATCCACTACATACCTTCTCACCTGAAGTACTAGTTTACTACTACTAACGAAAAGACCATCAAAGGGGTAAAGTCACATGACAAGATTAGTCGATCTTAATCTTATAGGATAACAGATTTCAATCTTATCAATATATTCTAATTCCTCACATCATACTTACTTACCTAATCATATATTATAACCACCTTTAAAATTTCATATACAACAATGAGTTTATACCTACAACTTATTAACTGATATATCCCTTTCCACTTACCACTTACAAATGATTTCAACAACCACCATAACTATCCACTTTGAGATCCTTATCTATTTTTGAACAAATAATAATCATATCCAGCTACTTCCCTCACAAACTACCATACAATCTACAATTATTGCTACCACATTAGTTTATCAGTATGAAATAGCAACCCACCCCTCCATCAATAGTTACACAACTGAACTAGCTTCCTTATATAAAAGTCAACCTCATTCTGAATTCTAAGCTTGTGAAATCATATCACTAAATTCATGGCCCAAACTCACCATCAATAGGTCATGACACTTTAACACATACTACTACTCGGGTGGAAATACAGTTCCAACATTCTACTACACATCATTCTCCTTATGTGTGACATCTACTACATAAATTTTGAAAAGAAATGAATACACTTAATACCTCAGGCTGAAAAGAATAATTTAATCAGGATCAAAGTTTACACTAGAATTAATACACCTTGAGGAACTAACGGACTCCTCTCAAGTCCTTGCATAATTTTATAATCTTTTATGACTCAATTAGAAAAGGACCACATCATTTGGATTCCAAGCGTTTGTACTTGATCACCTAAAAAATGAGACATATCTATGAACATCAGAGTAAGGAAAGAATTAGGATAACTTTACTTTAATATGGATGAGACCATAGCACAAACTAGAGTATGAAAAAGGAACATTCTTACTCCATAGCATGAACAAGAATATGAAAGAAAAACATTCCTAAATTCCCTTATAGCCTCCTGCTTATAAGTATGGCACGCTACATACCCATAAACAGGACTCTAACCGATGTAATTTCTAAGATACCCTAGGACCATGAATCGTGCTCTGACACTAAGTTTGTCATAATAGGAGCCAGGGCCCTGGCCGCGATGAGCATCCCAAACCATGAAAGGCCGGGTGCTCCTTTTTATCTGGCAATCATAAACACCATTCACATTCAATAAGAAGAAATACAGAAAGTAAACAAACGAAATCATAGTCTTGTTCTGAATTGAATTTAACCATACTGAATAAAATCAATAAGTATCTAAACAACATCTACTTCAGTCTGCGAAATCTCTAATACATCAAAAATCAACAACTTGTATAAAAATAGGAAAAGACCCCCAATCAGACCCACAATTAAAATGAAATAACAATGTTCTAAAAACAGGCCTTACGGAATAAAGAAGGCTCACCAACTACACACTTCTGTCTGATAAATCAACGGCTTAGTGAAACCTCTAGACTGTGTCTCAGACCCTGAAATATAGGGGGTCAATACAGATGTATTAGTATGCAGAGCAATCCAAAATAATGTATTTTTTATACAACATAAGTGAGAGCAATTTGTAAATAATTTATATATGATATATGAAAAACACATGGGCATATTTAAAGACTTTGAACAATGATTCGGAAAATCCATGACTCACTCTTTATCTTACTTTTGAGATAGATTGTACACCCTATAATTTGTAATTCCACAGGCTATATGGAATTCTCTCTTGACTCGACAGCCAAGCCTCCAATCTAAATTTGCCGCAAGGATTGGAGTATCAGTATGGGGAGATATGTAAGACCACACAACATGGTGCCATGATTGGTAATCAAATCAACATTTCATGGTAGTTCACAAGACCACAAATCATGGCCCTTAACCATAGTCCCAAAGTAGGATGACATAAATTAAGGTATACAAGACCACACAGCATGTTACCATAACCCCGTGTCGGCAAATCATGATTGCTAGCATTAAGTCTATCAACTCATACTTTCTTTGGGTAACCATCTAACTCTCTTTAAGAACATTTTTAACCTTATATAAGCATGCATCTTTCTAAAATCAAGTTCTAAAAATCTGAATGAAATCTGACTTATGTTCTGTTCTGAGTACGTTATGGCATAATTTGTTTTGGTATAGTCATACCAAGACTTGAAAGTCGTATTTCTAAGCCATAAAAATATCATATCATAGTCTCTTTTTCAAATCATAAAGTTAGGACCACCATACTTCAAATAATTCAAGAAGATTCAGCCTTCAAAACATTTATAAAGTTACACAAAGATTACTTTTTTCAACATTTCAACAAATATGTGGTGGTCATGAAATTTGTGACAAAACATGCAATCTTCTAAGTAAACATCTTTAACCTTTAACACCAACTAAAATACCCTCTCTTAAATCAAATTCATTATTTAGTAATAACCAAAAAATTAATACATTTGTATCATGCTTCTAACAATGCATTTCTAATAAATCATAACTTACGAAAATAAGAACCTTGTAAATAAGAGAGGGATTACAAATAGTTCATGCTCTAAATTCATCATTCAAACTTATCAAACACATACATATATATACTTATACATGGTTATAAATCAAATTTGGGGGAAAGGCCTCAAGGCCAAAACTTTATCATCAATAAGGTTTCATAATACATAAAAGTAATTGTAAATCTGAAACCCCTTAGTATGTTCATGATTTCTAAACATTTATTCATCATTAAAACAATTTCACCGTACCCAT
Organism: Capsicum annuum; assembly: GCF_002878395.1. Classification (NCBI taxonomy): domain Eukaryota; kingdom Viridiplantae; phylum Streptophyta; class Magnoliopsida; order Solanales; family Solanaceae; genus Capsicum; species Capsicum annuum. The sequence goes on from NC_061111.1 coordinate 51,557,012, forward strand.
GTAGTTTTAGGAAAATACCACGTACCTTAGATTTCATAGAAATCACGAAGAAATTTCGAAAAGATTGGACCTTTAAGCTTGAGTGCCCAAACCCTAGTTGCCTTTCTCCTATTGTGTTCTTGATTTGAAGAATGAAGTCCTATTCTTGTAACTTTCTTGAAAATATTGAACTTGAAAGGATTAAATTCTAGATTACTTGGAGGAATAGAGTTGAATTTTGTTCTTGGAATAACGGGAAGGTTTTTACCTGATTTGATTTGAAGAAGATGGGAAAATAATGCCCCTCTTTCGGTTATAATTCGTGTTTGGATGGCTGGGGATGGGGAAAAGGAATAAACTACCCCTTGGCCTCTCCTTCCCGTTTAAATTACCGTTGTGGCATGGTTTCCAGAAACGGAAATGAAACTCAAGTCACTACTCCCAGAAATGGGAATGAAACTTACGTCGCGATATTATCGTGACAGCTCACTGCCTCACACGAAAAATGACATAACTTTTCACTTGGGTATCAGATTTCGACGAAATTGGTATAGTTGGAAAGCTAATTCAATTATCTACAATTTGGTGGGTATTAATATGCCAAATTCTATTTATAAAAAAATTTGTACTCATTCAAATATAATCCTGGTAGAATTGAATATCAAACTTTTGATGAATGAAGAATTCATAGCTCAACTTTAATTTAAGCGATTTCTATGGGCATTTTTTACCTCATAATCACTTCATATACTAGGATAAAGATCAAGACACGTGAATTTAAATATAAACCATAGAATTTGAGCTTACACACGTAGGAACGACAATTTAATGTCTAGCTAAAAAATGCGGGGTGTTACACCTTTCGAGTGGAAATACTATCCCAACATTCAAATAAATATCTTTCCCCTTTAGCATGACATCTACAACAATTATTTTAAAAGGGGTTCGAATACACATCTCACCTTAACTCAATTGCGCAACTCATAAAGATAGAATTATAAGCTAAAAATAACTAAACATTTATGCTCTAAAATGCTCCTCTCAGGTTCTTATGTAGTTTCGTAACTTTTTGATGACTCAATCAGAAAGGACCCCATCGTTAGGAATTTGAGCTTTTGTCCATGTATAACCTCGATAATAAGGCATAACCCACGTAATTAGAATCAGGAACGTATCTTGATAACTTTCTTATGAATAAAACTATTGCACGATCTCGAATATGAAAGAACAAGATATATTTTCTAAATGTCTTACAGCTTCCCCTTTAAAAGTGTGGCATACTAGACACCCATAAAATAGACTCTGCTCGACGCGGCTTCGTAGATACCTTGGGTTCCTGAACCGTGCTCTAAAACCAAGCTTGTCACGACCTGAGCTGAGGTCTTGACCTCGACGAGCATCCAGAATCATGAAGGCCTGAGAATACCCCTTAGCATACTATCATAAGCATAATATGAACTAAAATGTGAAACTAAAATGAAAATCAAAGAAAGTCTTTCAAGATAAATGAAATAGAAATCCCAGTGAATAAGACACCATAAAATATATCAGTCAACATCTAGTCTATGAAACGTCTAATAAACGCTAAATTGTCTAGATTGGGACAAGACCTCGGACCGGACCATAAACTAAAAGAAGTAAACATGTGAATAAAAGACCTCCCGGACTATGGACGTCTCACAAACTCTACGTTTTCAAAGGTTCTACTATGCCTCAAAATCTACATTATGAGACAATGTAGCTTCCCAAGTACGATCAACAATTGGAATGTATTGGCGTGTAGAATAACCCAATTATATTTTATACAAAGTAAACAAGAGCATTATGAAGACTATTTAGAAAAATGGAAATCAAAACACATAAGCATAATTAAAACTTCAGTCAATCTTATAAAAGCATTGACTCAACTCTTTTTTTAATTCTGAGCTAGATAGCGTATCTGACATGCTCTAAAAACCCTATGAGCTATATAGGGTCCGACATAGACTCGTCGGCCAAGCCTCAAATTTGAGTTTACCATAAGAATTGGAGTGCATTGTCCGGTATATCAAAACATAAAGCAAGTATACAATGAACATCCATATTTCAGGACAGGATCAATATGCGTCAGCAAAACATGGTTTTGGGCTAAGGGCCTTTGGACCCATGCCTTCTAGTTAGCCACCTAACTCTCTTTAAGCCCATATTTTAGCCTATTAAAGCATGCATCTTTCTTAAAACATGGTTTTTGGTATGAAATGACAATTGTCTGATTTGGTATTGTCATACCAAGACTTGCAAGTCCCATAAGCCATATTACATTATATTTTTCACCACTTACATGTCATGAATCATTTATCATCATAAGATATTCCAAAATTCGCACAGTAAAGCTCTATTAGTAAATAAGGAGGTTTAAGTAAACATTTCTCTTCCATAATTCTGTATAAGCTTTACGAGAAAATTTTCACCTTTTCAATTATATTCAAATAACCCTCATACATAAAGAAGAGTAATATTAACACGAGTAATGCTCATTATAAACCATCCACATGCATACTCAGGTACGGAACCCATTCACAACCTCTTTCTTTTCATCAATCACACATATATACGTACTCTCAAAAGTGAATAATTCATGTTGAAGAGACAATTTGAAAATATACTCCTGTAGTAAAATTGAATTCCATAATTTTAACACATAAATGAGTTTAAAAGATTGTGGATTAAAACCTCATATGTTTTAGGTTGTTCTATGTACAATTTTCATGGGAAAACAAGACCATGTAAAATACAAGAAACACCCCTTTGAAAACGTACAACTAACAATGCAAATTTGATAAAGAAGCATTTGAAACTCAAGCTTTTCATCACATATTAAATAGTCCACAACATTAGTTAATAAATGGATTTCTTCATAGAAAAGGGGATTTATAATTCATGCTCTTAAATCAGCTGCAAAATCCATACCACATGCATATAAGCAAAATTTAAAGTTTATTGAAATATCATAGTTAAACCCATGAGTATTAGGATCAATCTGCGTACCTTTTGATGGTGGGAAATTGAAGAAAAACCTTGAGATTCGAGCCTGCGAGCCTTGGAATTGAGAAATCCTTCTTGATGTTCTTCGGAGAAGGAGAATGAGTAATTTGGGAGATTCTACTAGTTTAGGATGACTCTAGGGTTGTAAAAATAGATTGGAGGAGTTATAGGGGGTGAAAGGAACATTTTTCCCTAGATTTAATAATGAAAAAAATAAATTTAACGTCTGGAAAGGGAGGGTTACACCATGGGCCCAATCGCATGGATCCATCCATGCCTCGCACCCCAATCGAGCGGCACCAACCTGGCCTCGGGTGGCCATCGCTCACCCTAGACTGTGCCTCAATAAAATGCCTCTAACTTCTTACTCCGATTTCAGATTGACGAACGGTCAATTGCGTTGAAAAGAAGACTCAATGATCTTTAATTTGGTATATATTAGTCAACTTAACTCATTATATTCTAGGAGTAATAGTCCTTGGATGTTGACCCAAGTACAAACGTCTACTAAAACTAAATCGGTAGGAAGTTCTCAACTCATATTTGTGTTAGGAAATATCTATGACTTCAATCCATCTCCAAAGATGTTCCCACCCTAAATTATTGACAATCAATTGATATTATTACTTATATCTAAATAGAAATCATTGAGTTCTGGTCTACATATGTAGGAAGGACGGTTGAAAATTTAGCCAGAAAATGCGGGGTATTACATTGGTAAACTTATTGTTTGTGATTTTATGAAACAAAATGGACAATTTTTTAATGACCCAACGAAGTGTGGAAAACTTTGAAAGTAGTGACCTATAAATGATGTCCCAAATCTTTGAAATTATGCGCCCATACCTGTTGCATGTAACTACCATTAGGATCATCTTTCTCCATTTGTGACCCTTGTATAGACATAAGCACTATAAGCACTTCCATGACCTCTAACAAAAATCAAGAATAAACACTATGCTTGGAAACTGAACCAGACTGAAGAAAATACATGCACAGAAGTAATCCTATCATCCAAGCTAGGAAACCATTAGCTTATGCATACAACCGTGTTTGCCACTGATTCCTTTTCTGTCCAGCCCAAAAGGATTGGCACCTCTTAATACTTGATAACAATATAATTCTAGATTCTCATATTGCCACTGAATACTTGTTGTAGGTCATACTGAAACAAACTGTTCGGTACAAGGTAGTTTTGATGTTTTGTTCTTATGTAGCTGTGTCAAAAATATCTTTTCTTTCTTAAACTTCAAGGCCACCCCAAATTACGCCAAACGAGTTAAGAAGCAACAAATACATCTTACAAAATTGGTTGAATCGGCAGGGGATACATTATCTCGTACTAACCTGCTTAGCATCATCTCTGAATTTATCTTTGCCAACGGCGATCACGACCAAGCTATGCATTCTACTGCTTTGTCTTGGAGCATACAATTAGACTCATCGATTGCCAATATAGTTTTTAATCATGGCATGATGAGATTGTAGCATGTTCCGAAGTGCTCCTGTTGGTATATAATTTATTAGATTATCATCAATAATTGAAACATACATAAATGATGAGCCTGGAGAATTGGAATTGTAGCACCTGGGAAAAATAAGCCACAGAAGCCAAAGCATTTAGTATCCTTTTTTAACCATTTCAATTACATCCTGCACTTCAAACAATAGCAAAGAGAAGGAAAAGTATCACAAATCCTGCATATATGAGTAGTAATATTATGATATTATTCCCTCTCATATGTCATACCTGCGCAAATACAAACAGTTCGCTAACTATTCGTTCTAAGTTGGGCAACAAAAGCTCTATGGTGCCGTTTTCACTAAAGTTGAAGATAGATGATTCAGCATGTGAATTCGTTTATCTATTTATCATTCCTTTTGGTATTTCTGCAGGTACATGCTGAATCAACAATCTTCAACTTTAGTTAAAATGGCACCCCAGAGCTTTTGTTGCCCAGCTTAGAAAGAATAGTTAGCGGACTGCTTGTAGTTGTGCAGGTATGACATATGAGAGGGAATAATATCATAATATTAATACTAAAATATGCAAGATTTGTGATACTTTTTCCTTCTCATTGCTATTGTTTGAAGTGCAGGATGTAAACGAAATGGTTCAAGGAGGAGCATTAACAGCTTTGGCTTATGTGGCTTATTTATCCCAGGTACTACAGTTCCAATTCTTCTGGCTCATCAGGTATGCTTGTTTCTATTATTGATGATAATATAATAAATTATATATCAACAGGAGCACTTCCGAACATAATATAATGCTGTAAAGCCATGTCTGAAGTCTATATTGGCAAACGATGAGCCTAATCGCATATTTCGAACAAAAACAGTAGAAGGCATAAGCTTAGCTGCGATGGCCATTGGCAATGATAAATTCAGAGAGGATGCTAAGCAGGTTAGTATGAGATAATGTATCCCCTGCTGATTCGACCGATTTTTAAGATGTATCCGCTGTGTCATTATTTGTTTGGCATAGTTTGGGGTGGTTATGACGTTTAAGAAAGAAAAGATATTTTTGACATAGTTAAATATGAACTAAACATCAAAACTACCTTGTACTCATCAGTTTGTTTTAGTGTGGCCTACAACAAGTATTCAGTCGCAAAATGGGAATGTAGAATTTAGTTATCAAGTATAAAGAAGTGTCAATCTTTCTGGGCCGGACAGAAAAGGGAAGAGTGTCCAAACTCGGTCGTATGCATAAGCTAAGGGCCCATAGCTAGGTAAATAGGATTACTTCAGTCCATGTATTTTCTTCAGCCTAGTTCAGTTTTCAAGCATAGTGTTCACTCTTGATTTTTGTTAAAGGTCATGGAAGTGCTTCTCTCTATACAAGGGTCACAAATGGAGACAGATGATCCAACTGCTAGTTACTTGCTATAGGTATGGGTGCATCATTTCAAAGCTTTGGGACATCATTTATAGGTTACTACTTTCTAATGAACTTTTCCGTGCTTAGTACGATCATTAAAAAGTTTGTCCTTATATTTTCATAAAATCACACACAAAAAAAAAGTTGACCGAGATTAATACATAGAAAACCCTAAAACCTCTCCTCTCTTGCGAGTAGAAAGGTGACTCAGCCATTGGCATGGCTGTGCAACCCTCTCCCTAGCCTCAAAGCTGTGGGAAGGACTAGTTGTAAACCTACATATGCTACCCAAATAAATGTTAGATCATCTACTCAGTCTATGACAAAACATTCCACCAAACCAATATAATATGTATATGGTCAACAAACTTTGCAATTTATACGGGAAGAAAGATAAGAATTTGCTATTGAGGAAGCTCTTCGTCAATCAGTTGTAGTCAAATTTTCATCGGGTTCACATGATTTGCAGCTTTTAAGGATGCTACTGACAAAAGTTTTAGGCGTGAAAGGTCATCGATAAACTGGTTTACTCACTCCAAGACAACATATAATCTGGCTTGATCAGTACAATGATTTTGTGATTGCTTTATCAAGAGAAGTTAATGAAATATTTTCATTACACTGGAAAAGAACATCAAAATCGAGTTTTTCCATGTACCATTTGTCTTAATCCTAAGAAGGAATTACAATGAAGGTTGTAGTTTGGATTTTGTTATTTATCACCAGAATTGTTTGCTTTCAAAATTATTGATGTCTGTTTCATCAGCAGTGGGAAATTCTAGTGCTATCAAACAATGCAATGCAAGTTAAATCAAAATCGAGTACAGCTTGAGTTAGAGTTAGCTTTGTTAAGACTTGTGATGTTTTGATGATTGAAAAGAGGTCATGCAATAAATAAGCTACAACGCCCCGTATTTCTCTAGCATAATATAAGTCCCAATTCATGAGTATTCATATATAAAATTTTTGAAACACTCATTATTTTTCAGTTTAGAGCCCTCCATTGAGCAGGAAATTCATTTAGCTTTCCAACTATATAAAATTCGCCTAAATCCGATAACCGGGTAAGAAGTTATGGCGATTTTAAGTTTCAATCATTAAACACCATCATTTTAACCCTTAACGCGTCGCGGAGCCAGAATAAATGACGATTGTCAATTTCCAGTGAAGCTCCGTGAAACCACCACGTCGCGCCGCCAGCCAAAATCCCAATTGTCCTTTTCCAGTGTCCTGTTGCGATAATGGCGCGTCAAGTCAAGGGTGAATTTAAGAATCAAAAGGGCATTTTAATTCATCTGTGTCGTGCTAAGTCCTCAGTTCCCAGTAGTCCAATTCCAGTTACACAGCGCCGCATTGCGCCAGCTCACAAAATTGGGAATTTTTCAGTAATTCTAAGTTTTAAATTTGAGGGCATTACAATCTTTTTTCCCTCACCCCAATCAGCCTTTAACACGAAATTCACCCTAATTAAACTATTATTTCATTATTTTAATAACTTTTCCCCCAAATCAAAGAAGATTCTCTCCCAATCAAGAACCCTAGTTTTCAAATTCAAGGTCAATCCTCAAGAACTCACCATGAACTTCAAGAAATTCATCCATTAAGGTAGGGATGTGCACCAATAGGGCCAGTACCATTAGTTGTTAGTTCCATCCGGTCGCCGGAATCAGTAGGGTGCTGCTTCTGGTGCTACCAGTGGTCAGCGTTTGGATAGATTATATGCTTTTCAGCCCCACCAAGATCAGGAAAATTCTTCTGACATAATTACTGGTACGTTGCAGGTCTTTCACTTACATGTTTATGCTTTACTAGACCCTGGAGATTCTCTTTCTTTTGTAACTCCATATATAGCCATCAACTTCAGAGTTAGTCCCAAAATTCTAGCAGAGCCCTTTTTAGTGTCTACCCAATAGGCATATCCATTATATCTAGACAGGTATACAGGAACTGTCCGGTCATAATATCTCAGAAAGTTACCTCAGTTGATCTCGGCATAGATTGGCTCCACTCATGCTATGCCTCAGTTGATTGTAGAAAGAGGATAGTTTATTTTCGGTTCCTAAATGAACTATTCCTTAAATAGAAGGGTAGTACCACAACTCTTAGGGGTCAGTTGATCTCGTACCATAGAGCCAGAAAGATGATATAGAAGGGGTGAATTTACCATCTTGTGCGAGTCAAAGAATCTAACTTAGAAGCTCCAACTCTTGAGTCAGTTCCAGTAGTAAATGAATTCTCATATATATTTCCTGAAGATCTGCTCGGAGTTCCTTCCAAAAGGGAAATTGACTTTGGAATAGACCTTCTTACAAATACTGAACCTATATTTATTCTGTCATATAGAATGGCTCCAGCTGAACTCAAAGAATTGAAAGATCAGTTAAAGGATCTCTTAGATAAGGGATTCATCAGACCCAGCATCTACCCGTGGGGCGCACTTATTAATATCGTGCGTAAGAAAGATAGTTCTCTCAGAATGTGTATCGACTACCGTCAGTTGAACAAGGTCATAGTCAAGAATAGATATCCACTTGCTAGAATTGAGGACTTGTTTTACCAACTTCAGGGTGCTAGCTAATTTTCCAAGATAGACCTTAGATCAGGCTATCATCAACTCAGGGTTAGAGAATGTACATTCCAAAAATAGTTTCTAAACCCGGTATGGTCACTTTGAATTTTTAGTCATGTCCGTTGGTCTCACAAATGCCCTAGCAACCTTCATGAACTTGATGAACCGAGTGTTCAAGTAGTACTTGGGCATGCTCATCATAGTCTTCATTGATGACATTCTTGTTTACTCCCGTAGCAAAAATAATGCAGACCATCTCAGAATAGTGTTGCAAACTCTTAGAGCCCATCAGTTGTTCGCTAAATTTAGTAAGTGTGAATTATGGCTAAGATCAGTAGCTTTCCTTGGACATATTATTTTTGGTGATGACATTACAGTTGATCCTCAAGAGATTGAGGAAATGAAAAATTGTCCTAGAACTATCTCTCCATCAGATATCAGGAGTTTTTTGGGTTTTGCTAGCTATTACTGTCGGTTTGTTGAAGCATTCTCCTCTACTGCATCCCTCATAACCAGATTGACTCAGAAAAAAGTCAAGTTTCAGTGGTTAGATTTCTACAAGAAGAGTTTTCAGGAGTTGAAGACTCGACTCACCTCATCTCTAATTCTTACTGTACCAGATGGATTTGTTATGTACTGTGATTCATCCATAGTAGGTTTGGGTTGTGTTCTAATGCATAGAGGTAAGGTCATAGCCTACGCCTCTAGACAACTTAAGCCTCATGAGAAAAATTATCTGACTCATGATCTTGAGCTAGTACCTGTAGTATTTGCCTTAAAGATTTGGTGGCATTACTTGTATAGGGTGTATGTAGATGTGTTCACAGATCACAAAAGCCTTCAGTATGTGTTCTCTCAAATAGATTTAAATCTATGTCAGAGAAGGTGTTTAGAGTTATTCAAAGATTACGATGTGAATTTTCTGTATCATCCGGTCAAGGTAATGTAGTGGTTGATGCTCTCAATAGATTGTCTATTGGCAATGTTGCATTTGTTGAGAATGGTAAGAAGAAGTTAGCTTAGGAAGTTCATCAACTTGCCCGACTAGGTGTCTGCTTAGTCGACTCAGTAGATGGTAGTATATGGGGATTGAGTAGCACCGAATCATCTCTTGTTTTTTAGGTGAAGGAAAAATAGGATAGAGATCCTATTCTAGTTAAGTTGAAAGAATCAGTTAGAGATAAGAAAGTGAAGGTTTTCTTCTAAGGTAGAGATGGTGTTTTTCGTTATCAGGGTAGATTGTGTGTACCTGGAGTAGATCATTTGAGTCAATGAATTCTTGTAGAAATGCATGGTATGTGTTACTCTATTATCTAGGGGCCACTAAGATGTACCGCAATTTGCAGGAAATCTATTGGTGGAGTTCGATGAAGAAAGATATTGCAGAGTTTGTAACTAAGTGCTCTACATGTTAGCAAGTTAAGGTTAAGCACAAGAAGCCTAGTGGGTACATGCAGGAGTTCAATTTTCCCATGTGGAAATGGGAGCAAGTAAACATGGACTTTGTGATAGGTTTTCCTCGTACCCTTCATCAGCATAATTCTATTTGGGTTATCATAAATAGGATGACCAAATCAGCTTATTTCTTGCCAATCCATACCTCTTATTCAGTTGAGGACTATGCTAAACTCTATGTTAGAGAGTTTGTCAGGTTGCATGGTGTTCCCTTCTCTATTATCTCTAACATAGGTACCCAGTTACCTTTCACTTTTGGAAGGCATTCCAAAAGGTTCTTGGTACCTAAGTCTACCTCAATATAGCCTTTCACCCTCAGACAGGCGGTCAATTAGAAAGGACCATTCAGAATCTTGAGGATATGTTGAGAGCATGTGTAGTTGATTTTAAAGGTAGTTAGGATAACCACTTGCCTTTGATATGTTGAGAGCATGTGTAGTTGATTTTAAAGGACCTCGAGTTTGAGGCAGTGATCTTGTGTACTTGAAAATCTCTCCTTTAAAAGGAGTGAAGAAATTCTGTAAGAAAGGGAAACTCAATCGCCGATATATCGTTCCCTTCAAAATTCTCAGTCATTTTGGAAAGGTAGATTACGATCTTGAGTTGCCTTCATATTTAGCCTCAGTACACCAAGTGTTCCATGTCTCGTTGTTGAGAAAGTGTATTGGTGATCTAGCGGTAGTTGTTCCCTTAGAAATTGCAAAGATTTAGAATAATCTTTTCTTTGAGAAAGTTCCAGTTAAAATTCTTCACCATCAAGTTCGTAGACTAAGGAACAAAGAAGTTCCACAAGTTAAAGTTCTTTGGAAGAATCAATCCGTTAAGGGAGCTACTTGGGAAGCAGAGGTAGATATGCGAACCAAGTACTGTCATCTTTTCTCCGTGAATCTAGATTCAGTATAAGGTACTAACCTTCTTAAGATTTCTCTTTATCATGCACAGTTTTAGTTGCACATCATGTTCATATCAATCGTGCATTCATGAATCAATTCATTTATGCATTCCATGCATCAGATATCTATTTTCATGTGTTATCTTAGTCAATCAGTTTCCTTAGCTTAACCAGTTTCATTCGAGGATGAATGATCCCAAGGGGGAGATATTGTAACGCCCCGTATTTTCCTAGCATAATTTAAGTCCCAATACATGAGTATTCATATATAAAATTTTTTGAAACACTCATTATTTTTAGTTTAGAGCCTTCCATTGAGTAGGAAATGCAGTTAGCTTTCCAACGATATAAAATTTGCCAAAATTCGATAACCGTGTAAGAAGTTATGGCAATTTTAAGATTCAGTTGTTAAACACCGTCATTTTAACTATTTGCGCATCTCGGAGCTAGCATAAATGGCGATTTTCAATTTCTAGTGAAGCTCCGCAAAACCACCGTATCGCGTCATCAGCCAAAATCCCAATTGTGCTTTTCCAGTGTCCTGTCGTGATAATGGCGCATCGTTCCAAGGGTGAATTTCAGAATCAAAAGGGTATTTTGATTTATCTGTGTCGTGCTAAGTCCTCAGTTCCCAGTAGTCCAATTCCAGTTACACACCGTGATAGCGCTGCGTTGCGCCAGCTCACAAAATTAGGAATTTTTCAGTAATTCTGAACTTTAAATCTGAGGGCATTACAATCTTTTTTCCCTCACCCCAATCAGCCTTTAACACAAAATTCACCCTAATTAAACTATTATTTCAATATTTTAATAACTTTTCCCCCAAATCAAAGAAGATTCTCTCCCAATCAAGAACCCTAGTTTTCAAATTCAAGGTCAATCCTCAAGAACTCACCATAAACTTCAAGAAATTCATCCATTAAGGTTTGCTAGATGTTCATCCATAGATTCATTTCGTCCGTCGAGTCCAAGTAACTTACTTAATTTACAATTTTTGATCTTTTCAAGTTATTATATTTTAAATTATGATTTCATCCCTGAATCTCCATGTACCATTTATTTTATACCATGTTACCATGAAATTATTGTTATTATTCAATCCTCCATGTTTTAACATTAGTACTTATTGAATTAAACCATGAATTAATGCTATTATGATGAATTCATGCTATTCCTACAAGATCCGTGCCATTCCTATGATTGTTTTAAACCATGAACTACTAATGTTTGATAAAATGCCTACAAGGGTTATTTATTTAATAAGAGCCTTCATGTTTTGATCTCCAAGTTTTAATGTCATTTTAATCTAATTATTTTGAGTCCTGGGGTAATTGAATACCCGAAAACCATAGTTGTTTATTTAAGTCTAGTCTCAGTACAATATAGAATAACTTCAGAATATAGTGTCAGCATTTTCAGAATAGTCAAATATCATTCATTTAAACTCAGAATAGTCTAGTATTTTAGTGTCTTTTAGTTGGGAGTAGGATTTAGTACCGAGCGAGTGTAGGGATGGAAGACTCCCTATAGGATAGGATGAGTCATTAGTAACAGTCCCTATACTTCAGAACTACGTAGCCAACATAGGATATGAGAAGTCACTTATTAGATTAGGCTTGACTATCTCGAAGGGGTCACCCGTTAGTTCAGGCTTGACACACTTAGTCATTTTTACATTACATCAGTTTAGTTGATCCATCCATCCATTGTTAGTACCTGTGGCATGGTATTAATACCCTTCCAACTGGGGTTACAGGTTGGACTCCGATTAGCTCAAATTAGAAATGTCGGTTAGATGATACCTCCTACAGTCTTAGAGATAGTCTCAGTTACAATTTGAGTTTAGTTACGCATTCATAGAGTTGCTTGACCTAAGAATACAGATATCAGTATTTTTTTGTATTTCAGTTTACATATTTTACTCAGTCCATATTATATGATTGGTAATGCATTCCCAATGTCTACTGATTTTCACGTATATTCAGTATTTACAAACTATCATACATACTAGGTATCTACAGATTCTCCATACATTTTTAGTATCTATGGATTCTATGTTCTCTACTCAGTACTTCATGTTTTACATGCATATTCAGTTAATTATTATTTCTGTTTATGAAACCACGCATATCATCCTACCTCATTTAGCATACTAGTTCATTCAAAGTACTGATCACATACCTTTTTTTGCTCTATGATGTATCATATCATAGGTGTTGATGCTCTGTTCCCAGACCCTACTTAGACCTCACTCCTCAGGCTATTATCAATACAGTAGTAGCAGTAGTGAGGACAGATTATTTTACTTCATATCTTTATTTCAGTAGTCAGCAGAGTTAGTTGGGGGCCTGTCCCATCAACTTATATTCAGTTAGTCAGTTTTAGTGGCTTTTCAGACATTAGAGTCAGTAATTCAGTAATTGGATAATCAGTTGACATGTCAGTTTATCTGTATTTAATCAGATTCAGTCAGTTTTTCTATAGATTTATTTTTAATTATTGATTCAGTGATAAAACCTTATGGCAATATCAGATATTTTCTGTAATTATGATATTATTATTTAGTGGTCACTATAGGTACCAGCTCATGGGTTAGATTCTGGTCTCTCGGGACTGTAAGCACCGTGTGATGACTAGGGGGTAGTCCCGGGTCATTACATAAGCATAGCTGGTTCATGAAAAGATACTTCAAATGAGTTCAACTTGTAAGAGGACTTTATGCTGATAAATTCATATGAGCAAAAATAAAAGAAAGAAAGTGTATTACTTCAGATAAATAATAGGATATCATCATTTGATGAAAAGAAGAGTTAGTGTTTGACTACAACACTTAAAAAGAGAGTCCAAGAAGAATTGGAGTCCTTGTGGAGCTGAAAGTCTACTTGGTTGTGAAGATCAATAGAAGTTCTAAATATTCAAGGACTTTCAAAACAAAATTCAGGCACAAATACTGAGAGAGAAAAAGTGAGAACATGAGAAAATGAGTCAGAATAATATTTAAGAGAGTTCTGCTTACCAATCGAAGTGAAGCCTTATATAATGAATCAGATTATAGAACATGTTTCATCCTTGTGTCAAACAGTCTTCTATTTTAGTTAGGATATATTAGAAAGTTTATTGAGTTGCTATTTTCATGCTTTCTTTGTGCCAATGTATTATAAACTGGTTTAGGAGTTTATTCTTCGAGTTGGGATAACTCAAAGACTTGGGAACATAAAACTTGGGAGGTTTGTGTGTTTTTAGGAATTAGAGTTAGTTACTAGGGTTTTTATAATTTTGTAATCTGATTTTCAAGTGTGGGAACTTTAAGTCGATTTCAATAGTCTAGGGAGTTTGTTGAACATTACGAATTAGAGTTTATAATTTCTTAGGATACAGAGTTTTTAATCTTTTGTTGAGAGGCTCATTGTGTTTAGTGAAGTTGGGGTTAAATCCTATAGAGGTACAGGTCGTGATTTTTTACACCTTTTATGAGACGGGTGCTTTCCACGTACAACTATCGGGTTTATTATTTAGTGTCTTCACTGCTTCTATTTGAACACATTAGGCAACCTGGTCCATCCATAGGAAAAATCAAACATAACTCACATAAGTTATTAGGACGTGTATAAATATCAATTAGTATTAGAGCGGGTTATCTCCTGAAGGCTAACACCTTAAGATAAGATCAAAGATGAATTCTACTTTATTGTTCAGTAGATAGTAATACTCAGGATGGAAGGAAAGGAAGAAAGATTTCCTTGAGGTTATGGCCTACGTACTCTGGAATAGAAATATCGATGGAACTCAATACCCCATGAAGATGGATGCTGAAAATAAGAACATATTAAAATAAAAGAATGAGTATGATGAGGATAAATTTAAATTGCTTGTAAAGAATGCAAAAGCCAAGCATATTCTTATTTGTGGACTTGGAATAGATGAATACAATAGGATCTCATGTTGTACCACTGCAAAACAAATTTGGGACACTCTCATGGACTCGTATAAGAAGAGTATAGAGAACTTAAAAAAATGAGGGAACTAAGGATAAGTCACTAGAATTAAAGGAATCTGATTTAGAAGAATCAGATCTAGACGATAAAAAGCTTGTCCAAAACATTAAAAGATATTTTAAGAAAGGAAAGTGCCTGGACAATAAAGGAACAAGTAGCAGGTGTTGTTCCAAATATAAGTTTCAAGTTGGTTGCTTCAACTGTTAGAAGATAGATCATATGATTAAGGATTGCCCAATATGGGAAATTGAGAATCAAAAGAAAAGAGCTGAAGCTAAAGGAGAAATCTAACTTCAAAAGGAAGAAATATTTTACTACGATAGCAGCATAAGGATCAAGCTCAAAAGAATCAGTTGATGATGGAGTGGATGAAAGTGCACTTATGGATATAGGTGACTCAGACACGAAAGATGTAGAAGTAAAATCTGTCGTAAGTCTACTTGATCTTCAAGATAAATTACATTTTTGTTCTAAGAAAAGACTAATTTCATTGATGAATACATTAATTGGTGATTTTTATAAGCTCGCATCTGACAAGGATCTGTTATTTAGTGCTTTTGCAAGTCTAAAGTTTTATTACATTGATCTTGAGACCTGCAAAAATGTCACTGATACAGAAACCTCCTCCTTAAAGGAACAGGTCTATCAACTTGGTTCATCTAACCTGGATTTAAAATTAGAAATCTTAAAGTTGTCAATTACTGAAAAAGAAAAAGGAGTTATGAGTGAGAATCATCAAAGAATGAACCTAAAAAAAGAAAAGATGAATTGATTTATCAAAGATAAAAGGTTAGAAATTAAAGCTAACTCAAGAAAACTCTAGGATAAAACTTGATCATGAAAGAGCTAACCGATGAACCAACTATCTAGAATTGTTAATCATATGAGTAGTAGGACTCAAAATGAGAGGGTTGGCATAGGTTTTCACAAAGAAGCTATTTCCTCCAAAGATATATGTTATATACGTGGAAAACTAGGACACCCCACTACTCAATGTCCAAAAGCTACTGAAATTAGGAGTAAGAAAAAAACATTGGTTTAAAAGAAAATTTCTAGAACTAATAAGAGAAACAGGTACACCAACCTGCTGCCAACATGGGCAAAAAGAAATTTGATTCATCAATTTGATCATAAGAAAGGATCCAAGCTTGTCTAGAAAGGATCCAAGCTTGTCTAGGTACCTAAAACTAACCTTTGATTCAGTTGCAGGCAAAAGTGAGAGGAAGCAAGTAAAATTGGTTCATAGATAGTGATTTCTCAAGAAATATTCTGCAAATAAATAAAAGTTTCTCTCACTTACTAAACAAAAGAGTGAAAAGGTAGCATGTGAAGGAGATTGCAAAATAAAAATGTTTCCACTAAGAAGAGTATGCTGGACCAGGTTATGTGACCAATTTCATTAGATAAACAAATAAAAGCTCATTGACAAGGGGAATATCAAATCAGTAAGCAGAGTCACCAAACACATCATTGTCTATTCATGAGAGTAACCCTGTACTTCACAACAAACGGCATTGAGAAGATTAAAAATTCTTATGATAAGGGGAAGCGTCTGGATGAACCTGGTCCATTACAGGAATCTAATTGGGTATGAGTAAGATTACATGAGTATCATCCAATGATTGGATGAAGAAATTGTACAAAATGCATATTAAGTTTAATTTTAGGCATAGTCTTGTACATTTAGTTGTATGTCTCGATACCATTTTCAATTTCAAGTAACTCATGCAATCTAACATTATATTTGCCTATGTCACGGGAAAATAGCTTGAAAAATGAAAACGAGATCAACCATTGTGATACTGGTCGAGGTATGTCTACCAAAGTTTTTTTAAATATTGAAATAATTATAATACACTTGTACCCCTTTCTATCAAAATGCCCAAAATAGACTGAATCCTAAAAAAAGTCATAGCCATCACTTTTTCAAAAATAAAAAGTCCATAATAATGATAACCTCTTTTTTTCAAATTGTCAGTCTCATCTCATCGTACCTCTTCTCAAAGCCAAACTTGATTGATGATGTACAAGTTTCTCATATGAATAATAATATTAAGAGAGTATCTAATATTTGAATTATTATTTATAAAGGTGCTCTTAGTGTATATGATTGACAAAAAATTGAGGTATCAATTAAGGGGGAATCATCAGGACTGTGAATCAGGAAGAATCTGTCTATGAGACTGTTAATATTATTGAGGGAGTTAAGAAGGATGTATCTTGTGAGGAGAAATATTTGGGTAGCCTTATAGTAGATTCATATGCTGAACTCAATTTTATCGATGCATCTATTTAGGGAAAATTATTTGGAGACCCTTAAATAGAACCTAATTGTCTTCTTGAGCTCACTGTAGAAATATATTTAGGATTGGTGAACAAGGATGGATAATTACAGACTGGGTATGAAATATCTGCACATATAAAATAGGTTGAGGCACCTGGTTCTTCTATACCAATGAACAAATTTGATGGCAAGGGCACTATTATTTGCACATTAGTTTCAAAACCTGTGTGATATCATTTCTTAGAGAGAAATATTAATGCCCTAATGATGAACCAAAAAAAAGGAAGAAAAGGCTACAAACTCTACAGTGTACAAGGTTTTGACTGGCTCAAGGAATATTCCTTCATATCTCATGCTCGAACATTACCAAAAGCCCAAACCTCCTATGTTTAGACTCTTTGAAGCCTGTTCTACTCTCATTACAAGTTCTTTAATATTATTTTTAATTTTGTTAAAAATCTTTGGGGCATATTATGAATGATGAATGAAAATGTTTGGTTTTAGTCTCTTGTTTCTGCCTATTTCCTTGTCTTTGCAAATACTTTGCTATATCTAACTAAGTTTTTGTCTTTTAAATACCTATATAGATGATAGCTCCAATAGCCATGAGCTTAAAATTTCTAACTAGAGAGACTTGATTTGCATAATTGATGCAAGTGTTTTTATGATGCCAAAAGGAGGAAGTGTGTATAATGTGTAATATTTATAACCCATGATTCTGACCTGGTTCAGTTAACGTGTGACTTTGCATACTTTGTTTAGACTCAGAACTGACTAAAACAGGTTGAGCACAGTATATAAGGTTCATTAGTTTATCATCATCAAAAAAGGGGAAATTATTGAGCTCATGTATATTTTGATTATTGACATAGTAGTGTAACACGTACATAAAACAGGTTGATCAACATGTTTCTACATCTAGATTCTAGTTGTATATTGGATTCTTAAAATAAATTAAGTCCCAAGAATAAAAGACCATGAAATATTTAAAAAGCATATTCAATACTGGAGTCCAAAAATATACAAAATCAAGCATCAAAGCAAGATGGGAGTCCTTGTCATGCAAGAGTTCTTACAGGATTGGACAAATTGTATCCACATAAGAAGTTCACAAATATGCAGGCTGATGAATCCAAGAAGATGAGTCCTTGTCAAGAAAGAGTTCTAATAGATTTATAGATTTCAATGATTGACAAAGTGATGAACCAGATAAATGAAACATGCTTCTACTACTTGTTCCATCATGCAAAGCCCATATTCTTTGTCATCCATGTGATTGAAATAGTCTTCGATGATGTGATTGAAATAGTCTTCGATGGTGTCAAAAAGGGAAAGACTGGGGTTGTGTAGATTTTATAATCTTGTTAACTAACCTGGCTCATTCAATTGTTTTATGCGTTAGCTTTCACATGTCAAGATGTATGTATTGAAATGGGTTGTACAAGAGTATGAATTTTCATTCAACTATTCCATGCTTTAGTGTTCACAGGTCAAAATGTTGATATCAAAATGGAATGCACAATGGCCTAAGTTTACCATTATCAAAAACGGGGAATTTGTTAAGAGATGTGAAGTTTTGATGATTAACAAGAGGTCATGGAACAAGTAAGTGTAGGTGGTCCATGAAAAACTTTTTCAAAAGAGTTCAACTTGCAAGAGGACTTTTTGTGAATAAATTCATATGAGAAAAAATAAAAGAAAGAAAGCCTGTTACTTCAAATAAACATTAGGATATCATCATGTGCTATGCGCTAAAAAGAAGAGTTAGTAGTTGAGTATAACACTCAAGAAGAGAGTCCAAAAAGAATGGGAGGCCTTGTGGAGTTTAAAGTCTACTTGGTTGTGAAGATCAATAGAAGTTATAAATATTCAAGGACTTTCAAAACAAAATTTAGGAAAAAATACTGAGAGCAAAAAATGGAGAACATGAGTTAATAAATAAGAATAATATTTGAGAGAGTTCTACCAAGACGGAGTATTTGTAATGCATGTTTAGTGACTCAAGTCAGGAGTACGGTGTGGTGTTGTTGTTGGTTTCTCAGGATATTTGTAAGAAGGATAGTTTTAAGTATCCGGGGTCTGTGATTCAGGGGAATGGCGAAATTGATGAGGATGTCACTAAACGTATTGGCGCAGGTTAGATGAAGTAGAGGCTCGCCTCAGGAGTGTTGTATGATAAGAAGGTTCCACTTAAGCTTAAAGGCAAATTCTATAGAGTGGTAGTCCGTCCGGCCATGCTGTATGGAGCGGAGTGTTGGCCAGTCAAGAACTCCCATATTCAAAGATTGAAGGTGGAAGAAATAAAAATGTTGCATTAGATGTATGGACTAACTAGAGAGGATAAAGTTAGGAATGTGATTATCCGAGAGAGGGTGGGAGTGGCTTTGATGGAGGAAAAGATGCAAGAAAGAAGGTTGAGATGGTTTGGGCATGTGATGAGGAGGGGCACGGATGCTTCTGTTCAGAGGTGTGAGAGGCTAGCTTTGGATAGCTTTAAGAGGAGTAGAGGTAGGCCTAAGAAATACTGGAGGGAGGTGATTAGGCATGACATGGAACTGCTTCAGATTACTGAGGATATGAACCTAGACAAGAAGGTGTGGACATCGCGGATTAGGGTAGACGGCTAGGGTGAGTGTATAGGTAATCTCTAGGAGATAGGGGATTTTGGGTGTGGTGGGTGTTTTAGGCCTGTGAGGGCATGTTACTGCTACATGGGTATCTATGTTCTTATTTCATATTCCGTATTGTTCGTATTTCTCTTATTTCCCATTTCTCTGACACTTAGTGTTCTTATTTTTTTATCTCTTATTTCTGTTATGCTATACAGCCTGTTTCATGTCTCATTATGACCTTGGTATACTATTCTCTATCTTGAGCCGAGGGTTTATCAAAAATAGCCTCTCTATGTCCTCGGAGGTAGTCGTATGGACTGCGTACATTACCCTCCCCAGACCTCACTTTGTGGGAATATACTGGGTCTGTTGTTGTTGTTGTAGTTCTACCAAGCTATTGAAGTGCATCCTAATACAGTGAACCAGATTATAGAACTTGTTTCATCCTTGTGTCGAACAGTCTTCTATTCTAGTTAAGATGTATTAGGAAGTTTATTAAGTTGCAATTTTTATGCTTTCTTAGTGCCAGTATGTTATAAACTAGTTTTAGAGTTTAATCTTCGAGTTGGGATAACTCAAAGACATGGAAACATAAACCTTGGGAGGTTTGTGTGGTTTTAGAAATTAGAGTTAGTTCCTATGGTTGCTATAATTTTGTAATCTGATTTTCAAGTGTGGGAACTGTAAGTAGGTTTCAACAGACTAGGGAGATTGTTGAACATTAGGAATTAGAGTTTATAATTCCTTAGGTTACAGAGTTTATGATCTTTTATTGAGAGGCTCATTGTGTTTAATGAAGTTGGGGTTAAATCCTTTAGAGGTACAGGTCATGATTTTTTAAACCTTTTATGAGATGGGTGTTTCCCCCGTAAAACTATCGTGTCCATAGTTTACTATCTTCACTGCTTCTGTTACAACACGTTAGGCAACCTGGTCCATCCGTACACAAAATCGGACATAACTCACGTGAGTTATTAGGACGTGTAGAGATATTAATCTTGGAATTAGTTAAACTGCCAAACAGTAAAGACATGCACTACTTGGCTAGTATATCCAGTAAGATTTGAGAGGTTTTTCTGAAATTTGTTTATGAAATCTACCTTCGTATTGTAATCACTGTAAGCATCAAATCAAATTTCAAGACAAGACGAAGTTGTCCATGATCAAGATGAGCAAGATGCAGGGGGGAGTATACCGGAAATTAAGATAGTTCTTTTTAAAATAAAAATATGGGAATAGCTACTGTTTTCTGCGAATGAAAGGGAGCTCCGAGCTCCCCCCCCCCCCCCCCCCCCCCCCCCAAAAAAAAAAAAAAAACTTTGATTTTCTCTAAAAAAATATAATTCAAAAAACACCATGAAAATCCTAATTAAATACCTTTACAAGCAACAAAATTAATAAATCGAATTCATGTACCACAAAAAAATCGGTAAATTATGGGAAATTGCAAGTGAAAAAGAAAAAAATTGAAATCAAAAACCTCAAATAAAGAAGAAAAGAATTTGAATTACTATAACTGGCAAAATCCAAATTTGAAATAGAAAACCAAAAGAATATATAAAAAAAATAAAATAGTAAGATAAGCCAAAATGTGAAATTGGGGGAAGAAATGGTAGTGACGATGACTAATTAGGCTATAATTACCTATTTAAAGTAAAAGTAGGCTATACTCCGCAATAAAATAAAAGTTATACTGTATAGGGTGGTAATGATTAATTTAAAGCAGTTCGTTTATGTAATTATGTAAAATTTAGTATAAGTAATAAGCCTGTAAAGTTTTTTAAAGGAAAAGAAATTAAGACAACATATATTAGAATTAGATTTAGAGTTAGAGTTAATAAAATTAAATTTAGAGTTAGAGTTAAAAAATTTACCTACAAAATTATTAAATTAATTATGCGAAGATCATTTAAAAATAGAAAAGCTTTTAGAAAAATTAAAGAATCTTTAATTAGTAATTATTCAGAATATATAAGTCTAAATAAAACAAAAGAAATCCACAAAAATTAGCCTACTTAATTACATTAATATCTAGTATTGAATCAAAATTAATAACACATTTAAAATCGAGAAGAATGAAACACATACCACCTAATTATGATAAAATTAGATTTAGATATCCACCAAGATATTATAAATATAATTAAAATGAATAAAGCACAACAATACAATAAATTAAAACAAATTATTTCTGAAAAACGCAAAGAATTAAAAATAAGAATAAAAAGACTACATTATAATATATTTGCCGGAGTAAGTAAAAATTCAATAGATACACAGAAAGATGAAATATCAAAATTGGAATCACAAATAGATAGTTTAGAATATATATATATCAACATGAACTATTTGCGATAAAATGAATAAAGAAGAATTTATAATAGATGAAAAAATATATGAAAATTACGAAGGATCAAAAATAAAAATAGTATTTTCTAATCTAGGATGAAGATATAAGAAAATAAGTGAACATTTATATTTAATGTTAGAAAAAGAAGAATTAAAATTGGAAGATAAATTAACAGCAATGGTAAGAATAGAAAAAGAAAATGAAGAGATAGATAGGAAAAAGGAAATAGAAAAAATAAAACAACAAACTACGGAAGAAATACGAAAAATAGAAAAAACTAAAAATAGTAGGATTGCTGAATTAGAAAAAAATTACAAATGCTAAAAGAGTTGTATGAACAAAGACAAAAAGAAAAAGAAGAAAAAGATAGAGAAAAAAAATTACTAAACGAGATAAATCAATTTAAGGAAAAATTAGAAATAAAAAACGAAGAATTAGAAATAAATAATATAGATATTGAAGAAACAGATAATTATGAGTCCAAAGATAGTGAAACATATACAGAAATATTAACAAATACAAAAAATTTAGAAATCAATGAAAAAGAAATTAATGAGGAAAACTTAGAAAGTACCCACACAGAAATAAATACTCTTGATAAAAAAGAAAATGAAAATATAATACCTAAAACAACAGAAATAAGAAAACCTATATATTATAAAAATAAGTTTAAATATAATGAATATGATAAATGGATACCAAAACAAATAGTGAATAAAAATTATAACTTTTTAGACCTAGACTGTGTAATAGATACAGAAAAAATAATACAATTATAGATAGGATATATGACAAAACAATTATTAGATAATAATATAAACATAACAGATGCACCGGAATATATAGAAAAAACACTAATAGGATCAGTAAAACTATGGTTTGCAAATTTAACTGAAAATAGCAAAAAAGTATTAAGAACTAATAAACCTATAGAAGGAACATCATCAACAACAACTAAACTAACACCTATAGAATTATTAAAAAAATATGAAACAGCTATAAAAGATGAATTTGGTAGTACAACAACAATCGAAGAAGAACAAGATGAAGAAAAAGATACAAATAGAAATTTAATGTTAAAATTAGCAATATGTAATATGTGTTATATAGATGAATATACTTGCGCATTTAAAGAATATTATTGCAAAGGAACATATAGTATAGAAGAAGGTAAACAAATAAGAAAATTATATTTTAATAAATTACCCGAGCCATTTAGTTCGAAAATAATAAAAAGTTGGGAAGAAGCAAAAATAGTAGATACGTTAGGAGCAAGAATAAAATTTTTACAATAATGGTATAGAAACTTATGTGAAAAATATAGAAAAGAATTAAAAATGGAAAAAACATTAATAAGAAATTTAGCATGTTGTAAAAATAAAATAGCACCCCAATTTGGATGCGAAGAAAGATATTATAAGAAAAGAAAAAGACATAAGAAATATAAGAAATATAAAAAATCAAAATATAAATATAAGAAACCAAGAAAAAGATATTATGTAAAAATTATAAACATAAAAGACCATATAGAAAGAAGAAATCTATAAAAGAATGTACTTGTTATAATTGTGGAAAGTTAGGACATTTAGCTAGAGATTGTAAATTACCTAAAAATCCAAAAAATAAACAAATATCAGAAATAAAAATAGATAATACAGAATATATGCAGATAGATTATATAGATTATGAATTAGAAAGTGAGGATAGTATATATGAAATTTCAGAAAACGAAACAGATAATGAAATAGATAGCGAAATAGATGAATCAAATGACTGAAGAAGATATAAAAATAATAACAAAGGAAGAATATTTAAATGATGAAGGAACAGAACAAAAAATAATATTTGATAGTAACATATTTGATGAAATTAAAGGAAAAGAATTAGATTTAAGTGTAGAGAAAATATTTAAAATACCAACAATAAAAAATATTTTTACTAGGAAAAAGGATGAATATTATATAGTATGCCAAAAAGAACATGTAATAGACTGCAGATATGCAAAAGGAAAAGCTAGTATACCATTAGTAACAAAAAGAATAATTAATAAAAAAATAAACGATATAAAAAGTAAAGGAGATCCAATAAAATATGTACACCTTGGAGGTACAGAAATATTAATAAAAGCATGTTTTAGAGAAGGAATAGATACACCAATAGAATTATATTTAGCAGACGATAGAATTATAAAACCTATAGAAAAAAGCATAATAACTGCCGTAAAAGGAAATCTAATATATCAAAAATTTAAATTTATAATAAGTGCAAATAATTCAGTAGCAGTAACAGATAGAAATATAGATAAATCACTAGTATTATATTGGAAAATATCAGGAATAGAATTAACCCCAGGAAGCAATATTTACAGCAAGATGTAAAAATCTATATGTATTAACAACAAAACATAAAATAACAGGGAAAAATAAGATTAACAAAATACAAATAGAAAGCCCATTCGAACAAATTGTAAAGATGTAAAAATCTATATGTATTAACAACAAAACATAAAATAACAGGGAAAAATAAGATTAACAAAATACAAATAGAAAGCCCATTCGAACAAATTGTAAAAACAATAGATTATAATGATTATACCTATAGAGACATAGATACAGAAGAAAATTTAGAAATAGTAAATGATAGAATAAGTACAACGAAAAGAATAGCTAATGAAAAACCAGAATCATCAAGCTCATCAAAAAGAACAAGTTATGAAACAAATTCAATAAGTAATTCAAATCAATATTACATAACAGGAAAAATAAATGAAAAAGAATATCTAATACTTTTGAACACAGGACAAGAAGAAAATTATATAACAAAATATCTAGTAAAAAATGAAGAAATAAAAACCGACAATGATATATGCCCAGACTTACCAAGAAGTTTAATAAATAATAAAAATATAGCAGAAAAAGAAATAATATTAGGAGTTAGAAAAATAAAAATAGAATTCGAAGTAAAGGAAGAAATGCAAAAAGCAGATATAATATTAGGAATAAAATGGTTAGAACAAGTAAAACCATATAATATAGAACATACACAATTAACCTTAACAAATAACAAAGAAAAGTTATTCTTAAAAAGAGCCTTAACATGAAATGAAGATATATGTATTAATGAAGATAGTAGTAGAAGGATATTACAGTAGATATTATACGCCTATGATAGATATAGGAGCAGAAGCTAATTTATGTAGATATAATTGCTTACCAGAAAGTAAATGGGATAAACTAAAAACACCAATAATAGTTAAAGGATTTAATAATGAAGGAAGCTTAATTACTTATAAAGCTAGGAATGTAAAAATACAAGTATGGGATAAGATATTAACAATAGAAGAAATTTATAATTATGAATTAACATCAAAAGATATACTTTTAGGAATGCCATTCTTAGATAAATTATACCCACATATAATAACCAAAACAGACTGGTGGTTTATAACACCATGTAAACAAAAAGTAAGAGCAAAAAGAGTTAATAATAAAATAAGAAAGAAAACTGATTGGATACAAGAAAGTGAAAAAATTACACAAAAGTTAGAAAATATAAAAAATACTGAAGATACAGTAGAACTAATAGTATTTTCGATAAATAAAACAGAAATAACTATATTTTCAATAAATAAAATAGAAATAATTCAGAAAAAATTAGAACAATTATATAGTGAAGATCCATTAAAAGGATGGGGAAAACATAAAACTACTATAAAAATTGAACTAATAGATAAAAATAGCATAATAACACAAAAACCATTAACATATAATTTTGATGATTTAAAAGAATTTAAAATGCATATAGATGAATTATTAGAAAAACAATATATACAAAAAAGTAATAGTAAACATAATAGTCCAGCATTTATAGTAAATAAACATAGCAAGCAAAAAAGAGGAAAAAGTAGGATTGTTATTGACTATAGAAATTTAAATGCAAAAACTATAACATATAATTATCCAATACCAAATAAGATACTAAAAATAAGACAAATCCAAGGATATAATTATTTTAGCAAATTTGATTGTAAATCAGGATTTTACCACCTAAAGCTAGAAGAAGAATCTAAAGAATTAACCGCATTTACGGTACCACAAGGATTTTATGAATGGAACGTATTACCATTTGGATATAAAAATGCACCAGGTAGATATCAACATTTTATGGATAATTATTTTAAACAATTATCTAATTGTATAGTGTACATAGATGATATATTATTATATACAAAAACCAAAGAAGAACATTTAAAATTATTAGAACAGTTCACAGATATAATAGAAAAATCGGGAATAAGTCTAAGCAAAAAGAAAGCTGAAATTATGAAAAACCAGATAGAATTTTTAGGAATACAAATAGATAAAAGTGGAGTAAAAATGCAACAACATATAGTACAAAAAATAATAAATTTCGAAAGAAGAATTAGATACAAAAAAGAAATTACAATCATTTTTAGGACTAGTAAACCAAGTAAGAGAATATATTCCAAAATTAGCAGAAACTCTAAAACCACTACAGAAAAAATTTAAAAAGGATAAAGAATATAACTATGATGAAAAAGATAAAAAACAAGTTCAAAAAATAAAATTACTTTGTAGAGAATTACCAAAATTACAATTTTCAGATGAAAATAAAAAATTCATATATATAGTAGAAGTAGATGCTAGTGAATATAGTTACGGAGGAGTACTTAAATATCGATATGAAGCAGAAAAAATAGAACACCATTGTAGATACTACTCAGGTACGTTCAATGAGACAGAAATAAAATGGAAAATAAATAGGAAAGAATTATGTTCATTATATAAATGTTTATTAGCATTTGAGCCATATATTGTATATAACAAATTTATTGTACGAACAGATAATACACAGGTACGCTGGTGGTTAACAAAGAAAATACAAAATTCAGTTACAACAAAAGAGATTTGGAGACTAGTTTTAAATATATTAAATTTCACATTTACAATTGAAGTGATCAGTACTAACAAAAATGTTATTGCAGATTACATATCAAGACAAAGCTACACAGACTGAAATAGTAGAGGAAGATACTCTAGAAAAAATACTTAACACCCTAACTACGCTTTCAATGAAAGTGGACAGTATGGGTAATGAGATAGAAAAGCTAAAGACTAATGAAGAAAAACTGAAGTCTATAGCTACAAATCATCTAACTCAGCAGTGTGCAGAGCTATGTCGATCGGAAGACATTAAAAATCCAGAGCTAGAAGGAGACGTTGGGACACTCCCTAAAACCCATAACATTTATCAATCTACTTCTGCAGGTACAAGCAAAGGAGTTAATCGACCAAGATACCAGAATATAAATATGAATAAAATATTTGAAAAACCATTTACACCAAAAACACAAAAAGACCATTTATTCATACCCCCACAAGTTAACACATACCGAGATAGCCTAAACCAAGA
Source organism: Capsicum annuum (assembly GCF_002878395.1). NCBI lineage: Eukaryota > Viridiplantae > Streptophyta > Magnoliopsida > Solanales > Solanaceae > Capsicum > Capsicum annuum. The sequence goes on from NC_061111.1 coordinate 51,584,489, forward strand.
CAAAAAAGTATACAACTACACCGCCCAGAAATACATAGAAAATATATACAGAGTACAAACCTTTCTAAACCACAACCCCAGAGCTACAAACATCAAAGAACCAAATACCAATTATATAACCCAAAAATTACAAGGATATAACAAACTAATCGCACTACCCAAAACTAACCCAAGCCTAGTTAAAACCTGTTTTGACTATGGATTACTAAATACCATATATACCCAAGACGGAGAAGAGCTAACAGCCATGGAAGAATTACACAAGATATTCACCACCTACAAGGAATAACAAAAGAAAATTTATTTTATATAAAGTGTTATACTGCACCAGCAGAGATATTATATGATGAAATAAAACCAGTTATACAAGTTGTAAAGATAGGATTAACTAGAGATATGATTATACCAGAAGATATTGCACAACAACCGGAGATACCCAGAATTGAGATACCAGATTTTTATGCAAATAAACGACTTATTGGACTAGCTACGATCATTCAAGAACTAGCGAATAATTATGCTAACGGAAACCCAATATGGAGCTATTATTCAAGAGATCATCAAATGATTTACTCAAATTCAAAAGAGCTACGACAAGCAGATATAGAAGATGTAAGACAATGGATAATGATGCTACTCAACCCAGAAAAACAATCTACCGCAAGAGCAATAAAAAAAGGATTTATTTCACTGTAAGATAATTGGACATAACTATCCAGATCACCAATGTTCGAGGTACAATGGAGAAGATAATATTATTCCAGAGGTACATTTAGAATAAAGAAGACAAAAATGCCAGCTGGAAAGATAAGATAAAGAGCAATAATGGAGCAGATACGACAAAATCAACGGAGACAAGATACTATACAAAGTTTGAATTATTGTATATTATTGTACAAAAAGTCTTGATTGAGTTATGGCACATTAATTAAATTGTTAGGACTTTTACGTAGATAGGATAGGCATGTAAGCCCCTTTTGTTGACTTTTTTTCTTTCTTTTTAGTTTTAGAAACACATGTAAAGATAGATTGTAAAGCTTACTTTGTTGTTCTATAAATAGAGAAGGCAGAAGGCATTGCCAAAGCAAGCCTTCATGCGTTGAAGCAACTTTTCTCTCCACTCCGCAATAAATACTTTACTCAGTTAATCAAATAAACATATTCCAATGGAAAAAGCTATGGAGGAACAAAACTCAGAAAACTACCCGAACAGGTATATCTATTTATGATTATGAATAGCTAAATTCATAATTCCCAAAAATCATGATATGATAAAATAGATTCATATTAGTTACTTTATAGTAGAATTATTCGAAGAATAATATGTTAAGAAGTTTATTAACAAAGAGGAAACGGAGAAAAATCCCTAAGGACTATGCCATCCTAAAGGTGAAACCAATGAGGCAAGAAGCCGTGACGGGGAGTAACCAGAGTAGAGGCGCTGTTTAAGGGAAAAAGTATCCAAATTACCATGTTAATAGTGACGGAAGAACATATTATTTAAGAATAATCTAGTATATGGTAAGCTAAGATGACCATATTTTGTTATGTACATGGTTGAAGGGAATATTTTGAAAAAAGCAATATTATGAAAATGAATGATAATTTATCTGATGTGATGGTAGATAAATTCAAAATACTTATTTTGTATGCACTTAAAGATATAAAAGTAGCAGATATAAGAAAGATCATGTTAGAAAAAGCTTTTGGTAAATACTACATGACTAGAGTAAATTATATACCATATCTACCTAACTACTTTTACAAATATTTACGATGATAAGTTACATAAAATTTTTAGAAAAAGATATAAGAAACATACAGTTACTAGAAAAACAGATAAAAATAAATATAGACAAATACATGGAAAATAAAGATATAAAATACATAGAATTTCTTAATAAAAATATGCAAAAATTACTAAGGCTAAAACGAACAACTACAAAATATTATAATAAAACCAATTTTAAAAAATAGATCATTTAGATTATCTTAAAGTTTTAATATTATATATACTTAAAAACATAGAAATTACAGATATTAAGAAAATAATATTAGAAAAAGTAATAGACTACGAAATTCAAAACTACAAATTGTCTAGAACAGCTATACGAAGAAATTTACCCAGAAGGATATTATTTCAGATTAAAAAATGTTAGAATATATTAGAAAAACTAGAGAAAATCAAGAAAATCTAAATAATGAAATTAATTATAGAAATCGAATTAGAAAAATAATGGAAAACCTAAAAGAAAAATTAATATGGATAGAAAAAACCTTAGAAAATTTAGAAAAAAGTACATGTGATAGTTTATATAATTTAAAAAACTCACTACGAGAAGAACAACACAAAATAATAAATAACATTGAAAATCTAGAATTAGATATACATTACAGCACAGATAGGATAAATTATTATACAGAAATTTGTAATTCTGCAATTACTACAGGATAAAATAATTAATGAATATATCTTACCAAAAAAGTAAATTATTAAAAGATATTGAAACAAAATTTAAGAAAAATCCACACACAAATAAAAATAGATTCACTACAAACCTAATAAATCTATTAGATCTACTAAATCCGCGCACCCCCCTACAAATGGTATCAGGAATTTCTGAAGAAATATTTGAAATATTTTCATTGCTTCCTGTCAAGTCATTAATGTGTTACAAATGCGTTAACAAATTCTGTGTTTCTCTAGTATCAGAATCATGTGTTTTAGATATCCACTAGTATATGTACTTGCGCGATGCGCGGATTATCTCACAAAAGAAAAAGAAGAGTGGAGAGACAATTATAACAATATCATCTTTTGAATTTTATCATCTTGAATATAATGCAAAATATTAAGAAATAACATGAACATAGCATCGTGATAAAATTAAAGAAGTTGAACCACAAAAAAATTGAATACATTTTCTCCAAGATTTGTATTAAATACCAGCTTTTTTCAACACCAACATCATTTGTCTTTTCTGAGTTGGTAGCAAGAAGGGAATGAGAAACCTTTTCAACATCGTCCTTCACCAATATTCTGAACCCTACAAAACAAAACACAATACACAACCACTTAGTCCTTAGATGAGCAAAACTTGAATGGTTTGTGTTAGCCATGTTTAGGGTTTGGAATAATGACCAATATTTTTTTGTAAAATATGTTCCTTGTTGAATTTTTTTTTCTTTTTATTGAGAAATGTTATAAAAAGGGAGATTTAACATGTATCTTACCATCTACTTTGCTTATTGTAATCTGACAAAGCAAAAGTAGCATTCAAAAGAGCTTAAAATCTTTACTCTGAGGAAAATTAATCTCTAAATGGACAAGAAAAATAACTCTATGAAAGAAGAATAAGATTTAACTCAGTGAAATGAGGAAAAAAAAATTAACTCCTTGAACTGACAGTACTTTAAAAACCAACATTTGCATTTACCTGAATTTTTTTTGATTTACTACATTCGCAAAAGACATAGTTTTCAAAAGATCTCTTACTATGACATCAATAAGAAAACCTTTCAACTCTCTCTGTGCTTTCTCCTGTACCTTTGACCGATAATTTGATAGGGTAGCATAGCCTATTATTCTCAAAATAGAATCATCAGACCTTGAAACACAAACTTCAAAAGTCGGCATAAGAAAATTTTTACATTCTTGTGGTCGAAAGTCAAGGACGGAACTCTTCTTTTCCATATTCATCACTACCACCCTCGATCTTCTTTACTCTAACATCTAATATAGCAACTACCCATCAGATCTTCTTTATTCCAAAGATGTGACATTTTTAGAATATCACAACAAACCTTTGAATTTAGAAATGATGATGATATTGTTGCGCCTTTTCACCTGTGAGAATGCCTCATCATATTTCTCTGGGTTTCCTTGTCATTGTTTCTTGTAAGTACTGAAGTGAAATATGAAAAATAATACAAGTGTATATAAAGATATAGTAACAATTTCAGGAAGTATTCGATGTTAAGATTTGAGTATAAAGGCACTTAAAGTATCCTCTGCCTGCAGTATTTTAGGTAAAATGCCATGAAGTAAAGTGGCTCAAAATATTTTACCCTTATCATCTTTTAAATTCAGTTTTCAACACCATAAAAAGAGAAACAAAACTCTTGATATAGGTATAAATAGGTCATAGTTTGCTCAAGTATTGAGGCACACAGTGCTTTGCCACATGATGGTAACAATTTTTGTATATACAACTTAACAGACAAATTAAAGAAGCAATCACTTTAATCGCTCCAAAAATAAATAAAGCCATGTCTAATATGGAATAATCTATATGTAGGTGCATGCTCAACTTGTAACCAAAATTGATTCAAGATGTATTGTCAAAGGCACAGTTAAGCCCTGAGGCACAAAAAATGTTGAGCGCTTTGCTTTGCTCGGTGATTGAACTCCAATCTTAGTAGTAACTAGTATACATACCCGCGCGATGCGCGGCTAATGTAACATTTTACTTTCATATTTTAATTTCGTCAAACCTGCATCACTATTGAAGAAATAAATATAAAGAAAAATTCAAGCTTAACAGATAAATTACAAACCAAGTTTTGTATTACTAATATAGGGAAAGTAAATTAAAATTGTTAATGCTCTCGTTTTTTTTTTTTTTGCAATTATTGTCATAATAGACAAAGTTCTTTTTTCCATTCTGCTAAGTATAAATTCAATATACGTCTGCATATTTGTAAAAAAAATACTTTAAAAGAAAATTAATCATAGCTTAAATGCTAAATATTATTTTTCATAATTGATTTTATAAATTTACCTTGGTTTTTATTTTATGACACCAATAGAGAAGAACGTCACTATTTACTCCTCTACCAATCCATTGCCTTAGTTTCTCTCCCTAGCTATCGATGTAATGGCTCCATCTTCTCCCCTGTAAATCCACAACACTGGCATAGAGCATTTGACCATCTCCACTTCATTCGTTTTGGCCTGCACTTGTGCTTTAGTTCCAATAACTTCAAGTACTTATTTCCTAATCATTATCATTATTATTGCTCATTATAATCAGCTGAAAATAAGCTTTTAAAAGGAAAATCCACTGTTATAAAGTTCTCGCTATGCATAGGGTCTCACCAAAAGGGTCTATTGTAAGCAGCCTTACCATTTTGAAAAATGATAACCATTTTGAAAATTTGAAATTCTAGACACACCATCAAGATCTACGAATAATTCTTCATAATGATTGGCAGATCCAACATGAAAGCAAAACATGGGTGCAATACATACATGTGAGAAAGCAAAAGCATCTCTTTGCGCATTACGCAAATTTTAACAATACACAATTGATAATTACCTTTTTCTGCACTTAATTCTCCCAATTAAATAAATCTGAGAAAACCATTCTTCAAGTTTGCCACCATAGCTGTGTTGAAAGAATTTAAGACCAACCGCTAAAATATGATAGTCAACAAACCATATTCTAACGTCGTGGGTTTAAATTCAAATTGGAATGAAAATATAGCAACTTTAGTGAAGCTTATATGACACAATCAGAATGAAATTAGCAAAGCTCTTCATAAAATATAATAAAGAAATTGAAAATAACATTAAGTTTATTTTGTGTTGTAACTTTTCACTAGTCCTGACCTCACTTCTGAAATATTGCCGAATATGTTGTTGTTTAACAGGTCAATCATCTTCATTGATAGCTTCTTTTTGTCAATTCACTGGATTGATATTAGAATACCCCCTCTGAAATATGTGAAGAAACTTTGAGATTCTAATTAAATTTAAGCTGGACATTCTTGTTGGAAGAGTAAATGCATCATGGGTCGGAAGCACATAGGTACTCTTAGGAAGAGTACCTATTAGTGAGGTCTTATTATGTTGCATTGACAAATAAATTGTAAAGAATTATCACCATCAAAGGACCATTAAATCTTACTTAGTTTAGAAAATGTTCACTCTTTCCAGTTGGATGATTCTTTTTAATACGCCAGCTAGTATACAAAATATTGGCACCCATAATTCATTCTATTGATGATGAATGAAGAATAATCCATCAGTAAAGAATGAGTATGCTTTTCTTTGAACCTGAAAATACGAAGACATAAGCATATGATAAACTCTAAAATCAAATACTATAATATATATAATATGATGATATACAACTTCAATATTTAGAAGTTTTATTGAACTCTTCAATGCAACCAGTGAAAGACATCACGGAAGAAATATAATGGTGTTTGCTCATTCAATTGAAAATTGTAATAAACTCAAACAATCGACTATGAAATGATGCTAACTTGAAGACCTTGAACATACTCACATAATTATTAAAATTTCACACATGGTCTCATAACTATAAGATAAATCATATAACCTAAAAATATTAACTTCTTGATGGATGACTCTTAAAATAACTACTTTATGAAAAGAAAAAAATATACACTGATAAGCCATTCCTGCAGATACCATCAATATTTTTCTAAAGTTGTTAAAACTCTTCTTACCAAATCAATAACTCAACAACAACTTAATTATGTAAGTACAGAAAAATCATGAGAAAATCTTTTTGAATATTTTTATTCAATATTGATGAAAATTTCATTATTTAGGCAGTCAACTATTTTTAGTTTCAAATTTCAAAAGTATCAGCTCACTTTCACAGATCAATAATTAATCATTCTATTATCAAAAATCCAAGAAATTCAAAGAAATCAAATGGTCCTTTGAAAAATTAAGATAAAGAATTTTAGCATTAGCCTGCAGCAGCACCAACAGAAATGAATAAATATAACAAAACATATTATGAATTAGAGTTGCTGCCGAAAACGTAGTTGTTAGTAATATTTTACTTTTCAGTGTACACTCTTTTTATGAATATGAATTTACCTTCAATAGAGAAAGTTTCAGTAATCTTCAGTAGAATTCTTGAACAATTTTACCTGATTTCCATTTTACATATTTTGTAAGAGATAGAAAATATAGGCTTTTTGTACAACTCCACTTTGTCAATCAAGAAGTCAATTGAAGATTGCTCGATATTATTGTTATAATTAAGTTCTTTTAGATAGCAAAAAGGTAAAAGAATTACATTGGAAACCTGATAGGAGCAAAACATAAATTATAAAATCGATTTGCAATATCCATTTTTGAAAAGAAAACAAAAAGACAGTAAAATATCAATTCAACCACACTATCAAAATTGTAGGGTAATCAAGAGAACTCATAAAAAAGACTTTAACCTAATTCATAATATAAGGATTTGGTTTATAAAACAACAGAAATTTTTTGAAATAGGTCTTATTAAGTTGTATAGTCGCACATAGTAGAGAGAGTAGTACCAATTTTTTGAAATAGGTCTTATTAAGCTGTATAGTCGCAGATAGTAGAGAGAGTAGTAGCAGTAGAGTAGGGAGAGTAGTAGCAGTAGAGTAGGGTTACTTGTTGGACATACCTTTCTGAATGCATTGCGTGTCACAAAAGGCTGATGCATAATGTGAACTTGCAGTATGAACTTCTCCGCATCCTATGTACGCAAAGCAAAATCGTCTAGTTTTACCTAATAACTGAAATAAAAATTATTTTCAAGTAAATATAGACGGATGACTAATTCCTAGAGGTCACATAAGTTGAACAAATTAGTCACAATGAAAATAAAAAGTTTAAGACAAGGAGAGAGCAGTAGTTGGTAAATAGGTCGGTACTTTATACTTAAGAGTGTGTTGATATTTGACTCTGAATTCAGTACTACACTTATATCTTTGACCTCAACTTGTAAAATACATACATGTATGAACTCAGGAGGATAAAAGTTATTTGACGATACATATATAAATCTATATATAGTTGAAATTGGGTGCAAATAATAGAAATAAATCTATATATAAGCTTAGTTCCTGTTTAAACTCCATCAATTTCATAACAACAAAATTGTATTGGATCAAAATAAGAAATTAAATTAAAAAATTTTCACCCAGATTCCTCTCAGACTCGTCTTACAATTTATATCCATAGTTTAAAATACTAATTCAAATTAGAATTGAAAAAAAAATAAAAAATAAGGATAAAAATAAGTTTAAAGTAATCATACAAAGAAAACGATGACAAATGATACTTGCTTAGAACTGGGTAAGAATTCAGATAAATCAGTGCGGCAGAGAATTGGTCATTCATATGAATAGATTACCCATTTTTTCCAATTTCTATTCCCAAGAATTCTTACAAATCAGCGCGGCGGAGCATTAACCATAATGCATGAATTGCTTGTCTATTTCTTCCCAATTTCTATTCCCTACAAAAGCTAATTCTGTTTTTCTATAAAAAGAATATGAAATTGGACTAGTTCTTTGTGGAAAACCCGAATTTCTGGCGACCGAAAAAGAAATTGTGGAAAAAAAATTCATCTTTTGAGAATTCAACGGAGAGTTTTTCTTTGCCAGATAAGAGGAAGAGAAACTTCCTTTAAACGAATATCTAACACTTTATCGATTGTGAATCTGTGGGAGTAATTTTTAAATTGACAGTTTTATTTTTAGAACGGATCATTTATTTTCAAATAATTAATTATTTTTAAATTTTTTAATTGTTAATTGATAATTTTATTTAATTATTATAAATAAAGATTTTTGTGGTGCTGACATGTGGCATTTTTGCCTCTCCTATTATATGTAGATAGATTTAGAATTCGATATTCAAGTGTTTAGTGTAATATCTCGTGAAATTTTTTTCAGTTTTTAATTAATATTAGGGGCATTGTGGTCTTTATATCCAAAATAACCTCTTGATCTAATTATTCTAAACCTATTTAGCCCCATATAAGTGATAATTCCTTGAGTTATTTCCTCTTCTTCTCTCCCAACTCTAAGGCTAAATTTTCAAGAAAAATCAAAGCTTAGGATTTTAAGCAAGATCCCATTAAATCTTCATCAAGTTTTTCGATTCCTCAGGTATGTAAAGTGATTCCTTTCGTGTGGAAAGTCGTTCTTCCCAAAATCCAAGTTATATTTTTAGTTTAAGCCATGAATCATGTTAGGTTTTTTAGGAGTTGAAATTCGTAATTTAAATTCTTCAATTTTTGATGATATTCTTTGAAAGTCCTATGATTTTTAGTAAGAACTCTATGAGTTTGAATTCTTTCCCTTGATTTGATTTTCATTACATTTTCAGGCAAAGTTTATGAATTTACTTAAAGTTATTGAGAAACCCATTTCATGACTTGTTAGATTATTCATGATTTACATACTTTTTGATTTACAATTTTCAGGTATATGTGCATGAAAATTTGCTAGAGATCTTTATAATATATCATATTGACCAAGGCCACCAGTTCAAAGAGAGTTTTAATAGATCATTATTTTAAAATTTTGTTCAGACTTTAGTCATTCAATTTTTTCTTTATGAACATATTTTTAGAAGATTTACTTATATTACTTTGAGTTTCATCCTTCAAGTTAGTCATTTACATTTTCAGTTATTCAGCTCTATTTAGGATTGTATTATTCATGTCTCAGTTTCCAAGTTTATTAGTCTCAGATATTAAAATCTGCTTTACTTTAGTGCTTTACATGTCAGTATTTTCAAAGTACTGGCACATAATTCTTGTGCCCACATCATTTAATAACATAGATCCAGGTATTTCTCATAGTTTATTGGCCAGCAGATTTCAGCCAATTGTTGGTTAGTCATAATCCTTTGAGGGAAACTTATTTAAAGTTCTTGTTCAATTTTAGTCCCTTTTAGTTGTTTAGAGTTAGATTAGGGGTTATCCTAGTGACTAATCACTATTAGTAGATTCTTTATAGACAGACAGATAGTTGTACCCAGACTTCAAATAATTTATTTTTCAATTATGAAATTATTTCATTATTTATTTATAAAAGTGTAGCCCATGTCTGAACTTGATACGAATCGACCCACGAGGACTCGAATCTAAGATGCGAAAAATAAAGATAGAAGGATAGAATAACCAAGATAGGAAGATAGACATGAAATTGATATCGAAATGGCAATCAAAGGATGTATCAAATCCTAAAACCTCCCTTAATGACTATCAATAGACACCTAACTCTTACGGTGACCTCAAAGGGGATTAGATTGCCCTTACAATCAACATCTAAACAAGGTTTAACAAATGTTTTTTCAAGCACTCAGACACTCCCATGGTGTTTCGGGAATACATCATGTAAAAATTATCATAAAAACTAGCTAATGAAATGTCTAAGGCACCTATTTATATTAGTTGCCTTTTCAAGGATAGCCTATTACAAAAATAGCCCAAAAAGTGGGTATTTCAAAAATAACTCACAAAGGCTCTTTATTCCTCATGCCATGGCTTTCCTCGACTCCAATCTATCTTTCAAACACGACGTTGTTTACTTTGGAGCTCAAAGTAGGTCCTATAAGCGCATTCTTCAGCTCTTTGCTTGACCACGGCTTGGACCTCTTTGTATTGGCCTCCAATGATGTCATCAAAAGCTAGAAAAGCCATTCGCTTATATCATCCTCCCTTTCTTGAAAAGGATTTGACCTCGAATCAAAACCTTGCAAAACCAAAAAAAGGAAAAAAAATACGAACTCCTTATGGCATTAGGGTTAGGGGTAGCACAACAAATCACCTCAACATGCCAAGGTTGCACATACTTGAAATATAATCAAGGATCCTTTGTTTTAGTCAATAAGAGCTTAATGAGAAGGTTACAAAGGGAATGGCTATGATAAGTATCAAGAGATAAAGAAACTACAAAGGTCTTAATGGTATCACTAAATCTAAAATGTAAGACTACCTTTATCTTAGGATCCATAAAACACAATTGTTTCATTACCTCTTCAAGAGACCTTATCAAATGTGGTGCCACTGTTGGACTTAAAGTCCACCAAACCCACATAGCATTGTCATTAAAATAAGTGGACCAACCAACAAGTTCCCTACCTCTACATAATACAAATCTAAAACTAGCATGGATGTCATCATAGGCAAAGAGGTAGTATAGGAAGGAATCAAGTATAAAGGCATTATCCAAGGTGCTATCATCCATAAGAATGTCATTTAGCCCAAAATATATAGCACATAAGGCACACAAGGATGGAACTAAAGCACTTAAGCACATATAACTTCTTCCTTTTAAGTAAAACATCAACTTGGCATCCACAGGTTGGGATTCATATAGCTTAAGCACAAGTATGTCAAACAAAGATGCAAATTTATAAGAAATACCCAAAGGAGACAATGACATTTTTTCCCTCGGATTTTCAAGAATGATACCACCATGGAGAAGGAGGTCATTAATTCTACTCAAGTATGGAAGAAGGGTATCACAAGAATAGAATTTATCCACAGTAGTTTCAAGAGAAGGCTCTCTTCTTGATCTACAAGTAGTGAAACTTTGGTCAAGAGTGAAAAAACAAAATGGATAACTCTCCTAGAGCTTTTCATTACTCCCCTTCTTCAAAGATCTCTCATCTTTGTTGGAGATCTTTCCCTTACATAATGTTGGTCTCTTAAGTGGATTATGGATTCTCGAGAAACACTTTCCATCATAGGGAAGTGTACCAACATTATCAATCAAACATTGTTTGTTATGTAGAAAAGCAATAAGTTGGGTTTACCAAGATCCAAATTTGGCACCGGGGTCAAATGTAAAGAGTAGCCATAGACACGGGTCTAGACAACACTCCTTTTAACCATAGGTTTCACCCAAATAGAAAGACATACTCTCTATAATAGCATAAGAATCATCAAAAGAAAGTAGAGAGTAGCGAAAGGTATCACTCAAGTCCACTTCAACAAAGGTGTCACCATGTAGATACTCACTATTATATCCAAGATCATCACCATGAGTATTATCAACAATAGGGTCACACAAATTAGAAGAGGAAGCTATGTACAAACAATGGATACTTTCACTTTCAATGTAAGAATCCTCAAGTAAACACATACCACCACCAACATCAAAGGTATTATTACTTAGGCCTTCACAAGAAGAAAGCAATTCATCCTAATAGGTATCAAACTAGGGTGAGGTGTCATACAAAGGATCACAGCCACAATTATTTTTAAAGGAACAATCACTTATTGGGTTTCTTAAACATTCAAGAAAAACAAAGTTATTATTATCTAATTGATTATTTCTTTCCAAGACCTCATATTCCTTTCCCTTAAGAGTACTCTTATCTTTTAAGAATAAATCTCCATATTTAGGAGGAATGTTATCACACCATAGTGGGTTAGCATATAGGTTATAGCCTTTACGATAAGATATACCTTCAATATCATTCTCACCACTAGCTTTGTTAGGAGTGATTCCATCATCTTCAAATAAGACATTCTCCTTAAATATAGAAGGATCTATCCTTGAAGAGGATATAGAACATGTAAATCCATTCTCTAAAAGACCATTATCAAGTATCAAAGATGTTTCAAACACATGATTATCCCTATGAGAACAGAATGTATTAGAAGGTTCACTAAAGGTCAAGCTCAAAGGGTCACTCCTATTTTCTTGATCAATATTCTCAATTATATCACTCACTTGAGGTTCTTTAATCATGATACACATTTCCTCAAGTGGTGGATGAGTTTTGCATACAAGTTGATCAACACAATTTCCATAAGATGGTGTACTATTACTCAACACAATGGCTTCAACACTAGGTAGACACAAATTGATCTTACAAGAAAAGTCACTTTGGTCATCAATAGGATCAACTAGTGTATCCACACTCACTACATGTACATCATCATCAAGAGGTAAAGAATCAATAGACTCATATGCAAGTAAGCTACTACTCACACTCAATGGGCTACTAGTCACACAATTATCATTTGCATGCCTAAAAGTCTAAGATTTAGCTATGTTACCTTGTAGTTCTTGAGCATATTCTTCTTTACCTTGGTGTGAAGGTCCTCCAAAAGATTTGGAAATATCTAAGATTACCCTTGTCAAATCTTCAAAGGGAATCTTCACTTTTAGAACTTGATCACTTTTACTTGCCATGTTGGTACCTATACAAATGTCCTTAGAAATAGAAGGACAAGCAATGTTAACATGGTTTGTAGTGTAATACTCCATACTTTTTCCACGCTCAATTTAGCTCTTAGAATATCAAGGGTTAGCTTTAAAAATGAATAACCTTTGATACATATGAAATTTTCCAGTTCTATACCCTCCATTGTGTAGAAAATTGAATTAGCTTTCCAATAATACCATTTTTTCCTCAATCTGATACTCGGTTGAGAAGTAAAGGAATTTTTTTTAAACAGTATGCCATTTAGGCAAGTGCCACATCATAGTGAAGGACAAATTCACAATTGTCAAAATCCAGTGGACCACCGCGATTAGCCTGCATCATGTTGAAGTCCCAGGTCCCATTCCTCAAATTCCCGTGGCATATCACAATGGCCCCATATCGCGGTGATGGATAAAATGGGGCTCGTTCCTTTTCCAGTGGCTCAACGTGATTTCACCGCATCGTGCTGATAGGCCAAATGACAATTATTCCTTTTCCAGTGAGCTACCACGATAGTGGCGTGTTGTGGTAGCATGCCAAGTTAGAAATTTTCTTCCTCTTCCAGTTTTGAGTAAATTTTAAAAAGGGAAATTTGGTCAATTTTCAAGCCCCCAATTCATCATAAACAAGGAATTAAACATATTCTAAGCACTTTATACGCATTATTCATCAATTATCTCTCAAAGCAAACCTTAGAGCTCAAAACTTACTCTCCAAAAAATCAAATTTCCTCCATTATTTTTTCAAGAAAGCTCAAAATTAGGGATTCTCAATTCAAGAAAATCAAGAATTCATCTTCAAAAGCTCAAATAGTAATTCAAGATCAAGCTTTTTATTCAATTGCATCAATTACGGTATATGAGATTTATGACAAATGATATTCTTTCATTCTTGTGCCCAAAACTAATTTTTAATTATAAATTTATATGATTTTGTATAAATATACATGAGTTTAAAATTAGGTCTCATTCACATTATTATTATTTGCAAGATTATGAGTTTTCAAGTGATTTAGCAGTTGATTTACATGTCTATTTTCGTATTTTCATGCGTATTGCAGTAAATTCCATATTTTGAGTTGAATTATCAATGTTTACATTACCAAGCATGAACATTATGATATTTTAAGATGAATTTTATGCATGGGTCATTAATACCTAATTAGATATTGCTATTTCAAGATTTATTGTGCTATAAGCACCTTATGACTAGATTATTTTTCAGATTTTTATTTTGATAAAAATTTTATCTTTTGATCTCTGCTTAGATATGAAATCCACTTTACAATTTCAGATTACAGCTTAACTTAGGAATTATACAGTTGGTTTTCATAATAAATCATTTTACTATATTTTAAAGTGGATTTCCAACAAAATGAGCGCATAGATTAAAGGATGTAGTATTTAGCACCGAGTTGGGTATGTTCTCATGCCCTAGAACTATGAGCCAACATAGGTTTAGATTATTGGATTATTTCCATTTGTATGTGGATGGAAAATACAGATGTGATCACTTAGTTTAGGTTATACTCATTGGCAACAGTATGATACCTCTCCCCAACATGAGGTTTTACCATAAGGGAACTAGACATTGGACTCCATGATAGCTCATATAATTTATGTCAGTTAGAAGAACCTTCATAAAGCCTAAGTCTTAAAATAGAATAACTGAACAACTTTAGAAACTAAGTGTAAATGCTCACAACTTTACTCAAATATTATTTTACAGAAATACATTAGCTACAGACTCCAGCTTTTAGATTTCAGATATAAAAGTGAGTCCTTTCTATTCTCACACAACATGATTTACAGACAGAACACTAAACCATCTTTTAGAACTAAATGTTTTGACTCACTAGATATATATATTATGATTTGCTACTCATGATTATGATACTCAGTTTTTAGATATTCTAGCTTATGTGAGTCATCTACATTTAGCATACATTGTTTTACAAATTATGATGAAGTTGAGACATTATTTTACTAATGCATTCACCATCATATACTCAGTACATTCTCAAAGTGTTCATCCACATATATGTCTATGTGCTATATATTCTCATAATCTACGTTAACATGATTAATTTCTGCAGTGTGGGTGATTTCGAGCATCTCCATCTATATCCTGACAGTTGATGAGTCCTCATAGTTTCAGGAATTAGTCTTTTAGTTTTTCATCTTATTTGTATGGATGATTCAGATAGTTTGAGTTAGCTGGGGGTCTACCCTAGTGACTCTCTAATTATTAGTAGTAGAGTCTTGTCAGACTACTAGATATGATTTATATTATTCAGTATTGATTGTTCAAACTCTTAAGTCTATTATTTTAGATATTATGATTTAGATAATCTCAATTTAGCTCAGATAGATTTCTATATTTCATCTTAGATTATATCTCTATATTTCTTTTTTATGAGATTCAGGCTTAGTAGAAGACAGACAGGGTTAGCATAAGGTTACCCATAGTCTTGAGCACCGTGTGACATCTCGAGACCCATTTTTGAGGGGTTACAAACTTGGTATCAAAACATATGGTTTATAAGAGTCCTAGGGGGTCATACGAGTTGAGTTATATAAAGTCTTTATCATAGGTGTGAAGCGCACACATTTATGAGCAAGACTCTATGCGACGTTCTTAGGAAATCACCTCTTTCTTTTATGATTTATCATACTTACAGTATATCTATCTGCTTTTAACTAGTGTTGTTATGTGATAGATGAATATGCTTCTTCATCAAGCTAATGCCCATAGAAATGATAACCAGCCACCCCAGCTTGATGATCCTCTAAACTAGAATATATCTCATGCTAAATTTTAGGCTACCTTTCAGGCATTGGCCCAGGCAGTGACTACCAATGTTTAGTGAAACCATCAGGTGGCACTCTCACTATAGTAGAATGGTGATTTAGTATCAGTCAGAATCTGAGACTTCATGAGAATAAATCCGCCAGAGTTCTTTGGGTCAAAAGAAGATAAGGACCCACAACTTTATTTAGATGAAGTGAAGAAGATCACCCAAATTATGCATATTTATAAAGAGGAGATGTAGAGTTAGCATCTTATATATTGAAGTATATAGCGTATGATTGGGTAGTTATGTGGAAGAATGGTAGAGGTGAGAATGTAGCTCCTATAATTTGGCAAGTATTTCAGAATGCATTTCTAGATAGGTTCTTTCTATATGAAATAAGAGAATCTAAGATAGAGGATTTTGTGAACCTCAGGTAGAGCTCAATGATAGTGAAGAAGTACTACCTTAATTTAAATCAGTTGTCTAAATATGCCCCTGATACGATGGTTGACCCTAGAGCAAGTATAGGTAAGTTTGTTACTAGAGTATCTAGTTTGGTAGTCAAGGAGAATAGGACTGCCATACTTATTGGGAACATGGATCTTGCTAGGTTGATGATTTATGCCCAACATATTGAGGAAGAAAAGTTAAAGGGAAGAAAGAGGTGAAATAAGAAGGCTAGAACCGGCCAGTTTGAGTATGGCTAGACTAGGTCTGGAGAGAGAAATCATTTACTGTTTTAGAATCATTCATCTATGCCAGTGATATCTTTAGCTAGTTCTCCCACTCCCAGAGATAGGGAGGAGAAGTGGGGTAAGTCTTCTATGTCCAAATCTTAGAATAGTGTGAGTGGAAAGCCCAATTATCCTCTATGTGCTAAGTGTGGTTAGAATCATCCTGGTGAGTGCTGGTTGGGGTAGAAAGATTTTTATAGTCGTGGTAAGTTAGGGAATTGAATCAAAGAGTGTCTGCATGCTAAGCAGAGAAACAGGGATTTTTGTCCCTAGACTCAGACTACTAGTGCACCAGCTCCTCTAGGTCGCCCAGTCCCTCTTTAGAGTACATCATCCATTACCGGTGGTGGTCAGTGCCAAAATTGGTTTTATGGTTTACAATCCTGTTAGGAGAAAGAGGATTCACCATATGTTATTACCGGTATGCTTCATGTCTTTCATCTTGATGTTTATGTATTGTTATACACTGGGTTAAGTTTCTGTATTGTTATACACTGGGTTAAGTTTCTATCATGTGACCCCGTTAGTTGCAATGAATTTTAAAATAGGTCCTGAAAAGATCCCTGATCCCTCCTTGGTTTCTTCCCTAGTGGTTGAGTTAGTTATTGCCAAACATATCTATAGAATATGTACTATCACTGTCCTTCATAAAATTATGTTAGCCGACCTAAAAAAGTAAGATATGGTTAACTTTGACCTTATTTTTAGCATAGATTGGCTCCATTCCAGTTATGCATCTATAGATTGTCGCACCTGAGTGGTGAAGTTCCAATTTCCAGATGAGCCAGTCTTTGAGTGGGGAGGAAATTCAGTGTCTCCCAAAAGTCATTTCATATCCTATCTTTAAGCCAGAAAATTAATCTCAAAAGGGTGTATCTATCATCTAGATTGATTCAAAGACACTAAGTTTGAGACTTCAACAGTTCAGTCAGTCAGTGTAGGCAATGAGTTTCTTGATATCTTTCTCGAAGATTTGCCAGGGGTACCTCCCGATAGGGAAATAGAATTTTGTATTGATCTTCTTCTAGATACTCAGCCAATCTCTATTCCTCCATACCATATGGCTCCAGTTGAGCTTAAAGAGTTAAAAGAGCAGCTTAAAGATTTTTTAGATAAAGGTTTCATAAGGCCCAGTGTTTCTCTATGGGTCACTCCCATCCTATTCATGCGAAAGAAAGATGGTTCTTTGTGAATGTGCATCGACTATCGTCAGCTGAACAAATTCAAGTTAAAAACAAATATCCTTTTCCTAGAATTGATGACTTATTAGAACAACTCCAAAGTGCAAGTTACTTCTCCAAGACAGACCTTAAATCCAGCTATCATCGGCTTAGAGTTAGGGATTATGATATTCCAAAGACAGCTTACAGAACTCGTTATGGTCATTTTGAGTTTCTAGTCATGTCATTTAGTCTTACCAATGCCCCAGAAGCCTTCATGGATTTGATGAACTGAATGTTCAAACAGTATTTGGACATGTTTGTCATAGTCTTTATAGATGATATTCTTGTCTATTCTTGTAGTGAGGATGATCATACAGACCACCTTAGAATTGTGTTGCAAACTCTTAGAGATCACCAGTTGTTCACTAAATTCAGCAAATGTCAATTTTGGATAAGGTAAGTAGCTGTCCTTGGTCATATTATTTCCACTGATGAAATTAGAGTTGATCCCCAAAAGACAGAAGCAGTAAGAAACTAGCATAGACCTATTTCTCTTTCAGACATTAGAAGTTTCATGGGTTTAGATGGCTATTATAGATGTTTTGTTAAGTTTTTCTAATCTATTGCATCTCTTATGTCTAGATTAATTCAAAAAAAAGTTAAGTTCCAGTGGTCAGATTCCTTTGAGATGGGTTTTCAGGAGTTGAAGAGTGGACTCACTTCGGCCCCAATTTTAGCATTACCTGATAGTACAGATGGTTTTGTTATGTATTGTGATGCCTGTAGAATTGGTCTAGGTTGTGTTTTGATACAGAGAGGTAAGGTCATATCCTATGGCTTTAGACAACTTAAGCCTCACAAAAATAATTTCCCTACCCATGATCTTGAGTTAGCTGTTGTTGTGTTTACATTGAAAATATGGAGGCACTATTTTTATGGGGTGCATTTTGATGTGTTTACAGACCACAAAATTTTATAGTATGTGTTTACTAAGAGGGAGTTAAATCTTCGTCCGACAAGGTGGTTGGAATTGTTAAAAGATTATGATATGAGTGTGTTGTATCATTCGGGCAAGGCCAATATAGTTGAAGACACCCTTAGTAGATTGTCCATGGGCAGTGTTTCTCATGTAGAGAATGATAAGAGGAAGTTAGTTCTAGAAGTTCACCAGTTAGCTAGATTAGGTGTGAGGTTGGTTAACTCAGCTGAAGGAAATGTTTAGGTTCAGAGTAGTTCCAAATCTTCTCTAGTTTCGGAAGTGAAAGAAAAGCAGGATAAGGATTCTAGTTTGGTCAAACTGAAGGAGTCAGTTAAAGACCAAAAGGTAGAGGTTTTCTCCTAA
This sequence comes from Capsicum annuum, assembly GCF_002878395.1. Lineage (NCBI taxonomy): Eukaryota > Viridiplantae > Streptophyta > Magnoliopsida > Solanales > Solanaceae > Capsicum > Capsicum annuum. The sequence goes on from NC_061111.1 coordinate 51,603,498, forward strand.
GGGGGAGATGGTGTGTTAAGGTACCAAAGTAGATTGTGCATGCCATGTGTTGATGATTTGAGGCAGTGGATTATGGCTGAAGCACATGGTGCATGTTACTCTATTCATCCAGGAGCCACCAAGATGTACCGCAACTTGTAGGAAATCTATTGGTGGAGTGGTATGAAGAAAGATATAGCAGAATTTATAGCCAAGTGTGCAACTTGTCAATAGTTTAAGGTAGAGCACCAAAGACCTAATGGTATGTTGCAAGAGTTTGGTATCCCCACTTAGAAGTGGGAAGAGGTGAATATGGAACTTTGCGACTGGATTACCCTATTCACATTATCATCATGATCCGATTTGGGTTATTGTAGACAAATTGACTAAGTCAGCGCATTATTTGCCAGTTCACACGTCCTACATAGCTAAAGATTATGTTAAGTTGTATATTAGAGTGTTAGTTAGATTGCATGGAGTTCCTTTATCTATCATCTTAGATAGGGGTACTCAGTTTACCTCTCAGTTTTAGAAAGCCTTTCAGAAGGGTCTTGGTACCCAAGCTCATCTTAGTTCAGCTTTTCATCCACATACAGATGGTCAGGATGAGAGGACCATTCAGACCTTAGAGAATATATTGATGGCATGTTTTATTGATTTCAAAGACATTTGGGATGAGCATTTACCATTGAATGAGTTCACCTACAATAACAGTTACCATACTAGTATTCAGATGGCCTCGTTTGAGGCTCTTTATTGGTGGAGATGTAGATCGTCAGTAGATTGGTTTAAAGTAGGTTAGGCCACTTTGATTGGGCCATATATGGTTTTTGAAGACATGGAGAAAGTTTAGTTGATTCGAGAGAGGTTAAAAGTACCTTAGAGTCGTCAGAAATCCTATGTAGACATAAGAATGAGAGATCTTAAGTTTGAAGTTGATGATCTTATTTACTTAAAAGTTTCACCCATGAAGGGGGTGAAGAGATTTGGCAAAATGGGGAAGCTTAGTCCCCAATATGTAGGTTCCTACCGGATTTTGAGTCGTGTTGGGAAGGTAGCATATGAGCTTGAGCTACCCATAGATTTGTCCTCAGTTTATCCAGTGTTCCATGTGTCCTTATTGAAGAAGTACATGGATGATTTAGTTGTTGTACTCCCTCTAGAAAGTACAGATATTCGGAATAGCCTCTCATATGAAGAAGTTCCAGTATAAATTATTGATTATCAGATCGGTAGACTAAGGAACAAAGAAGTTCCCTTGGTCAAAGTTCTGTGTTGAAATCATTCTGTTGAGGGAGCTACTTGGGAAGCAGAAGCAGATATGCGTACCAAGTATCCTTATCTCTTTTCCACAAACTCAAATTCAGCCGAAGGTAACAATCTTCCTTAGTTCAGTTATTTTCCAGTCTTAGATTCAGCAATATAGTTATCCTTATGTAAATTCATGCACTCACAGATTAGCTCAGTCGCTCAATATGTTTTAGATTCAGTCATACGGCTTGTTTCAGTTTTGCATGTTAGCATATATCCTCATTCCATCAGTTTTTTTAGTTTAACTAGCCACATTCGAGGATGAATATTCCCAAGGGGGAGATATTGTAATACCCCATACTTTTTTCTAGCTTAATTTATCTCATAGAATGTTAAGGCTTAGCTTCAAAAATGAATAACCTTTAATACATATGGAATTTTCCAAATCTAGATCCTCCACTGTGTAGAAAATTGAATTAGCTTTCCAACGATACCTATTTTTCCTCAATTCGATACTTAGTTGAGAAGTTATGGCATTTTTAGTAAAACAGTATGCCATTTAGGCAAGTACCGCATCACAGTAAAGGAGAAATTCGCAATTGTCAAAATCTAGTGGAAAACTGTGATTGGCACACATCGCGTTGAAGTCCCAGGTCTCGTTCGTCAGTTTCCAGTGGCATACCACGATGGCCCCGCATTGCGGTGATGGACAAAATGGGGCTCATCCTTTTTCCTATGGCTCAATGGAATTTCACCTCGTCGCGTTGATGGGCCTAACGACAGTCATTCCTTTTTTAGTGAGGCACTACGATAGTGGTGGGTTTTGATGGCATGCTAGGTCAGGAATTTTCTTCCTCTTCCAGTTACGATTAAATTGTAAAAAGGCAATTTGGTCAATTCTCAATCCCCTAATTCATCATAAACAAGGAATTAAACCTATTCTAAGCACTTTATACCCATTATTCATCAATTATCTCTCAAATAAAACCCTAGAGATCAAAACTTACCCTCTAAGAAATCAAATTTCCTCCATTATTTTTGCAAGAAAGCTCAAAATTAAGGATTTCCAATTCAAGATAATCAAGAATTCATCTTCAAAAGCTCAAGTAGGAATTCAAGAACAAGCTTTTTATTCAATTGCATCAATTAAGGTATGTGAGATTTATAAACAAGGATATTTTTTCATCCTTGTACCCAAAACTAGTTTTAATTATAAATTTACATTATTTCGTATGAATATACATAAGTTTCAAATTAGGTTCATTCCCATTATTGTTATTTGAAAGATTATGAGTTTGAATTGCATGTCTATTTTCGTATTTTCATACGTATTGCTGTAAATTTAAGATTTTGAGTTGAATTGTCAATGTTTACATTACCAAGCATGAACATTATGATGTTTTAACATGAATTTGATGCATGGGTCATCAAGCCTTAATTGGATATTGCTATTTCAATGTTTATTGTGCTATAATCACCATGTGACTAGATTATTTTTAAATTTTTTTTATAAAGATTTGATCTTTTGATCTAAGCTTACATATGAAATCCACTTTACAGTTTTAGATTACAGCTTAACCTAGCAATTATATAGTTGGTTGTCGTAATAAACCATTTTATGAAATTTTAAAGTGGATTTTCAACAGAATGATCATATAGATTAAAGGGAGTAGTATTTAGCACCGAGTTAGGTATGTTCTCATGCCCCAGAACTACGAGCAAACATAGGTTCAGATTATCAGATTATTTTGATTTCTATGTGGATCACAAGTACAGGTGTGATCGCTTAGATTAGGTTATACTCCTAGGCAAGAGTATGACACCTCTCCCCAACGTGAGTTTTCCCATAAGAGAACTAGAAGTTGGACTCCATGATAGCTCAAACGGTTTATATTGATTAGAAGAACCTCCCTAAAGCCTATGTCCTAAAACAGAATAACGGAACAACTTTTAGAAACTAAGTGTAAAGGCTCACAACTTTACTCAGATATTTCTTAACAAAAAGACATTGGCTATAGACTTCAGCTTTCAGATTTCAAATATAAAAGTCAGTCCTTTCTACACTCAGAGAGCATGATTTATAGAAAGAACACTAGTAAAACTTTTAGAACTAAATAGTATGACTCACTAGATTTATAAAGTATGATTTGCTATTCATGATTATGAGACTCAGTTTTCAGATATTCCAGCTTATGTGAGTCATCCAAATTTAGCATGCATTATTTTACAAATTATGATGATGTTGAGACATTATTTTACTTATGCATTCACCCCTATATACTCAGTACATTCTCAAAGTGCTTATCCACATATATGTCTATATGCTACATTGTCTCATAATGTAGGTTTAGGTGCTTAGTTTCCGCAGCGTGGGTGATTTCGAGCATCTCTATCTATATCCCATCAGTTAATGAGTACTCATAGTTTGGGGACTTAGTCTTTCAATTTTTCATCTTATTAGTATGGATGATTCCAACAGTTCGAGTCGGCTGGGGTCTGTCCTAGTGACTCTCTAGTTATTAGTAGTAGAGGCTTGTCAGACTGCTAGATATGATTCAGATTATTTAGTATTGATTGTTCAGACTCTTAAGTCTATTTTTTCAGATATTATGATTAATATAATCTTAGTTTAGCTCAGATAGAATTCTTCACTTTAGCTTTGATTATATCTCTATATTCCCTTATTTTGAGATTCAGACTTAGTAGAAGGCAGACAGGGTTAGCTTAAAGCTACTCATAGTCTTGAGCACCGTGTGACGTCTCAGGACCCATTTTTTGGGAGTTATAGGTGGCAACCCTCTCACTTTACTTCCCTCAACCTTTTCTTTTTCCTCTCTTGGATTGCCACCTTGGACTCTCTTACTACTTTTAATTTTTTGTTTATCAATTTCACAAGGATTGGAGTAAGTGGTGACCTTTCCTTGAGTTTTGGGATGGGTAGGTGGAAAGAGATAATTTCTGCATTGGTCCTTTGCAAACATAGGCCAATTTTGGTCGTTTGGAATCTTATATTATGTAAACCAATCGGCAACCAAGTGTAAGTATCCATATTCCAATGAGAATATGTCATACCGTACCTCCTCATAGTACTCATCTTGGGTGAAGAAAACCCTCATGCTCTCGAAGACACTATGACCTTCCCAAAAGTATGGAAAATTCTTGGAAACTCGAGGTATCCCTAGATAATCAACCAAAAGAGAAGTTATGTAGTTTGCATGAGCCCAATAACCAAGGATAAGAACACATCTCAGAACTTCACAAATTTCTACCCATCTTGAACATGATTGTCTTCTTGGATCACTATTATAAAGCTTTGTATAACCCTTCGGCACAGATATTAGCCTTATGAACTCTCTCAAGGCACCCCAAGTTTAGGGAAGAGTCCTTGCAAGTTTACAACATGCTAAGGTCGGACCTTGAATGTACTTAAGGGAATATATAGCTTGTTTGAAGACTCTTTCATATTTCCATTCCCAATCAAGGAAAACTTTAGGATCCCGCTCTCCTTTTAAGATATATATAGAGTAGGAAGACATTGACTCCTACTATACCCTACATTCATACCTTGGTTACCTCTTCTACTCATTTGGGCACTAGAACAAAAAGCTTGAGATGTCACCCTCTTAGACTTCAAAGATGCTTCTCTTTTCTATTCATGGGACGACCTCCACTATAGCTTTTATTACAATTAACACAAATTCGACTTTGATAAGAAGTACTAAAAGATGAGGAATATGAATCTTCATAATCCTCGCGTACATTCTCACCATTATCCTCATTAGATTTGTAAATGAATGAGTTATACATTACATCACCTCTAGGCTCGGAGTGGGAAGTGTAACACTTCTCACATGCCCCACATAGCCCTAATTTTCATTCAACTCTTCATCATGGTTATATTCATATCCCCCATAATATCCATATTCTTCATACCCATAACTTTCATCACCACAATCATAGTCTCCTATGTCGTAGTCACAGTTATCCGAGGCTATCAAAGACATGTTCCCCTTATATAACCTTGAACCTACAAAATGAACAAACAAGATTAGTAGTAAAAGCTCCTCACCAACACTCTTATTAAACTCACCTTCGTGATCCTCACAATTGGAGAGATGAATGTTGAAAGTTGCTTATACTCCTATAGTCAATAAGGTGCCAATCACTACTTTGTGGCCAAAATGGATTCTTGTTTGATCGACTATAGACACAAAACAAACTCTACTTACAAACTAAAATCAAAGAAGTTATGATGAATTAAAATGAGAAAGGAACACAAAATAAAATGGACTCAAAACTAATCAATCAACTTAGTAGATTAGTTACTAGTTGATGAGTAGTTTAAAAATCAAAGAATAGATTCAAGAATCAAGAAATTGAAACTAAGAATAAAACCTTGAGGAATGGAGTTTTTAAATTGTTGAGATAAGTTTTGAGGCTTGAATTTATGTTGCAAAAGTGTTGATATTCATTTAGGAACTTGAATTTGGTGTTGGAGAAGTGTTGATATTCATTTGGGAACTTGAATTTATTATTGGAAAAGGGTTGATATACATATAGGAACTGTAATTGGTGTTGCTAGATTTCATCCATGTCACAAATAAGTGATCTATGTTGGGGAAGCTTTCGCCAGCAGATGGAACGTATGTGGAAGGTAGGCTGGATGCAGGAGGCCTTTTGCTCACTGCCTTGACCTACGTTAGGTCTGTGGCAGCAGGCTGGACACTCCTCAAGGGAAGGTTGGATGCAGGTGAAGGTTTGACCACTAGTTTGTCCTAGGATGACCTACTGGAGCAGTTTAAATACACATCAGGCGCACCTTATTAGAATAATATTTGTTACTGTGTTTTCATAACTTTTATTGCATTGCTTTTACTGTATAGGTTGTTATTCCATTTCCACTATTTTAGGAGTTCAATGTTGAATATTTACATATATCTGGATAGTATCCATCATGGGAGGGACTTTATTGAAGTCGTTACTTTCTTTGTGTATATACTCCCGATTATCATTAATTAATAAAAGAGTCTTTTTTCTTCATCTTGCTCAAGTTCTCATATGGTATCAGAGAGCCCATCTCAACTCTTCTGAGTTTTTTTAATCCTCTGTCTACCACCATAAACATACTCTTAACATGCCTGAGAACGTGTGGAATGCAGAATCAGCCACTGGCAGCAACTCTAGCGTTGTTATTCAATTTAATCCTTTGTCCGAGCTTCTGATAAAGATTGTTGGCAGCCATAACTTCTCTACATAGAAATCCTAGATTTCAATGCTCATGCATGGGCATAATCTGTTCGTCCATCTTGATGGCTCTTCTCCTGCTCCTTCGGCCACTATCACAGAAAATAGCATGCAAGTGGTGAACCCAGAATAAAGCATCTGGTTCCGCCAAGATCAATTGATCCAAAATGCCACATTGGCTTCTGTCGATCCAACGATTGCTGTAAGTGTCACTGCTACCTCCACTGCTAAACTTGCTTAGGATTCCCAACATCTCGCTTATGCCAATAAGTCCCAAACACAATTTTTTAGCCTTCGTGACCAGCTCTTAGGCCTATCAAAAGACTCACGTCCAGTAGTTGATTATCCCCATCAAGTGTGCTCTATTTGCAACGAGCTTGCCACAACTAGTTCTACAGTCACCAATGAAGAGTTGGTAGTGAAAATTCTAAGGGGTCTTAGGTCATATTTTTATGAGATTTCTGTTGTAATTCATGCAAAATATTCCACTATATCGTATGATGAGTTGTATGCAAAACTAATTGATTATGAGTTCTTTCTGAAACATGAGGGATTGAAGAAAGAAACTAGTGTAGTAACTACTACTATGGTAACTCAAAATAAATCCACTCATACCAAAAACCACTCTCCTCATCCAACAAATAACAACTCACAATGGCATTTGAACAATCGCACAAATGCTCCTGTACAAGGGCATTCCACCAATATCCCTATTCATACAGTTATGCAATAAACAAGGTCATACTGCTAATATTTGCCGGTCATAGTCTAACAATTACTTAGAGGCGAAGGAAAATTTTATTTCAAGTAAACAAGCTGCAGAAAACCAATGGATTGTCAACTCTGGTGCTAATCTTTATGTGACAACAGAGCCTACCAATCTTGAAGAATATCATGGTTCAGAAGGCATAGGTATGGGAGATGGTAAAATAATCCCTAGTACTCACCATGGTTCTACTGAATTAGTTTCATCAAATAATTCTTTTCCACTGATTGATACTTTCTGTTCACCTGCTATCAAACAAAATATTCTTTATATATCAAAATTTTGTCAAGATAATCTGACCTCCATTTAATTTTTTTCCTTGTTCTTTTTTTGTGAAGGACTTGATACGTGGGCTCTGCAGGTGTCTGGGCAGAATAGGAATGTACTATATGATTGTCCTAATTTCATGGTTAATAAGCCTACTGTTCGAGTTTCCACTACAACGGTTCCTCGCCAAGTCTGGCACTATCGCCTTGGCCATCCCCATTCAAGAATATTGAACTTTGCTTTGGATAAATTTTCTCTCCCAGTTTCATCATTTAACAAGCTTACTTTCTGTAATTCTTGTTGCACTAATAAATTTCAACATTTTCCATTCAATTACTTGTCAGTAGTTAGTACCAAACCACTACAAATACATTTTAGTGACTTGTGGGGTCCATTACCAAACAATATTATTGTGTTTTCATTGACCAATAATCAAGTATATTTGGTTGTACACTCTTAAAAACAAATATTAGGTTCGAGACATTTTTTCCAAGTTTCATCCTTTAATGAAAAATACTCCTTGTATACTGATAGAGGTGGTGAATATAAAAGCCTTGATCGATATCTCAATTCAAATGGAATTGAACACCTTGTATCACCTCCTCATACACCTCAAAGAGTGGCCATAGCAGAGCATCGTCATCGGAACATTGTTGAAACTGCCAAAATGCTTTTACACAAGGCATCCCTATCAACAAATTTTGGGTTGTTTGCTTGTCAACATGCAACCGATCTTATTAATCGATTACCTACGCAGCTCTTAAAATATGCATCGCCATATGAAATTTATTCGGTGTCACACCAAAATAAAATTCATGTAGAGCGTTTGGTTGTCTATGATACCCATGGATTAAGCCTTACACCACTCATAAGCTTGAGCCTCGATCAACTCCATGTGTCTATCTGGGCTTCTCTCAAGTTCATTATGTGCACCAATGTTTTGATCCTATTAACTCTAAGTTTTTTATCTCACATGATGTAAAGTTTTTTGAAAATGTTTTCCCCTTTCACACAATATTCTCACATCTTAAAAGTCTTTTACACTCATATGAGAAGTTGTTCACGCACCTACAGATTCTCAAAATCAAACCCTTTCACCTAATATTTCTCCACTTCCTTTTCCTGTTTCAGTTTGAGATACTCTTACCAGTGGCCAAGCTTGTGAGTCTGTCTCTTCCAGACAGCATCATGTACATCCCACGTGTTTATATAATTCACTTTTTTAGTTTTCTTCTCAACCTATCTCTTTGCAGTAACCCCAATATTCTATCCCTTCACATAATATAGTCCCCAATATTATCATCTACCATCGTAAAAAAATGCTAATTCTGCCACCTGGTTCTACAACACAACTAGTAAGTTTTCCCCCACCTCCTCAGCTACCACCTCCTTCTCCAACTTTCCCAACCACCAGAGCATAAAATAATATTTTCTGCCCTGAGAGACCATTCAATTACCTTGTCCAGTTTCCTACCACTGTTGCTCCTCATACCTTCAAGTAGGCTCTAAAGCACAAAGAGTGAAGGTCAGCTATGAGAGATAAATTTTATGTGTTAATTTGGAATCAAATGTTGGAATTTGTTCCTTAGGGTCCTAATAAGAATGTTGTTGATTGTAAGTGGATTTATAGGATAAAAAAGAGAGCTGATGGTTCAGTTGACATCTACAAAGCTCGATTGGTTGCCAAAGGTTTCACTTAATGGCCAGATATTTATTACCACTGCACTTTCAGCCCAGTTATCAAGCCTACGAGCATTCGTGTTGTTCTTTCGCTTGCAGTTTGGCACAATTTGGTTTTACATCAATTGGATGTCAACAACGCCTTTTTACAAGGCATACTTAAAGAAGAGGTTTTTATGAAACAACCACCTGGATTTGAGGATGCATCTAATCCCTCACACATTTGTCATTTGCGTAAAGCTATCTATGGTCTAAAGCAAACACCTTGTGTTTGGTACAATGAACTGGCATCCTATCTTTTTGTTTTGGGATTTATTAAGTCTCACTCGGATCCTTGTCTATTTGTTCACCATGACTCTAATAGTGTTGTGCATCTTTTAGTTTATGTAGATGACATCATCCTTACAGGAACCAACTCATCAATGGTTCACTAGGTTATCTCTTCTTTCGCTTCCCGTTTCTCCCTTAAAGATCTTGGTCCCTTATCATACTTTCTTAGAGTTTAGGTTCACCGAGATAAAAAAGGACTTCTTCTCTCACAAGCTAAGTATGTGTCAGACCTTCCCTATGAAATATTAATGCAAGGTTGTAATTGTGTTTCCAAAACCATGAGCTCCTCTCAAAGTCTTATGCTAAATGATGGTACTCCATTTCATGATACTACTGAATACAAGAAGGTTATTGGAAAGTTGCAATACATGTCTTTTACTAGGCCTGATGTTTCTTATTTTATGAATAAATTATCTCAGTTTATGAATGTCCCATCTAAATCTCAGTGGAGGGGCGTTAAATGCCTCATTTGGTATCTCAAAAGCACCACTAATTATGGTCTTAGAATTCTCCCTAGCACCAATCTAGATCTCTCTGTGTTTTCTAATACTGACTGGGATGGAAACCTCACTGATAGAAGTTCCACAATAGGTTTTATTATTTTTCTTGGGCATACTCCAGTTAGTTGGTCATCAAAAAAACAGTGTACCATTGCCTACTGAAGCAGAGTATCGAGCTGTTGCTGAGACTACATGGGCGAAAAATCATCTCAAGCAACTTCATGTCAAAATTCTCACACCACCTACCATTTTTTATGAAAACCTTGGTGTCACTAACTTATGTGAGAACCACAATATTAACAGTTGCACAAAGCATATAGCAGTTGATTTCCACTATGTTCACCAACAAGTTACCGACAAGCATCTTACCTTTAAGCATATTTTGACTTCTGACCAGCTGGCTGATTCTCTCATAAAACTATTTCCAAAAACCTTATTTCATCGCCATTTATCCAAGCTAGGTGTTTGTAATACCCCGTATCTCCCAAGCATGATTTAAATCTTAGTATATAAGTATTCATATATAAAATTTTTGAAATATTCATTATTCCTTAGTTTAGAGCCCACCAAGTTGTTAGCAATTGAACAAGCTTTCAAACAATATAAGATTCGCCTTAATTCGATAAACGAGTAGGAAGTTATGGAGATTTTAAGTTTCAGTCATAAATCATCGTGATTTAGGCCCGTAGCGCATCGCGGAGAAGTGTAAAATCATAATTGTCACATTTCAGTGAAGCTCCGTGATTATGGCGCATCGCGGAGGAGTCCCATTTCATATTTGGCAATTTCTAGTGAGCCTCCGCAATAATGGAGCATTGCAGAGGTGGCCAAAATGGCATTCCAAAGGCTTACCGTGATTTCACCGCATCACGTACCAGTTTTCAAATTTCATTAAGGTTCCGTGATCCCGGCGTTTCGCTCCAGGGCCTCAATTCAGGATTTTCAATTTTTCGGTTCCATATTTTTAAATTTCCAAGGGGCTGTTTTGTCATTTTCCTATGCCCTAAACTCGTCCTAAACACAAAATTAAAGGCTATTAGGCATTATATGGCCATTATTCTCAAATTACTCAAAAGGGGATCCATTCTCTTTAAGAACACAGAAACCCTTGCCCTTAAATTCAAGACCAAATCTCAAGAACTCACCATCAACCCTCTAAAATTCATTAACCCAAGTATGTTAAATGTTCATTCATGGGTTCCCCTCACCCATGGAGTCCAAGTATCTGATTTTAATTACAAATTTATGATCTTTTCAATCTACTTTATTTTTTAATTAAGTTTTCAACTATGAATCTCTATGAACTATGATTCTACACCATGTATGATTGGAATTGTTGTTGTTATTCAATTCCCCATGTTTTAATGTTATCATTTATTGAAATTAATCATGATTTAGTTCTATTTATGTTGAATCCATGCTATTACTACAAGTCCCATAACATTTCTATGATTTGATTAAACTATGATCTACAAGTGTTTGATAAAGTGCCTATAAGAATGAGTAGTTGATAAAGGTTTTCATGATAAGTCCTCTAAGTTTAATATTGTGTTACTAATTTTGCTTCTGAGTCCTGGGATAGAATACCCAAAATTCATAGATGTTTACTTAATCTTGTCTCAGTATTTTCAGAATAACTTAAGATTATATTATGAGCATTATCAGAATAGTCAGTTGAACTCAGAACAGTCTAGTATTTCGGTGTCTTTCGGTTGGGAGTAGGATTTAGCACCAAGTGTTGGGATAGTGTCTTACCCATCATATAAGAAGAGTCGCTAGTAACAGTCCCTAAATTCTAGAACTACATAGCCAGTGTAGGATATAAGAAGTCACCCATCAGTTTAGGCTTTACTATCTCGTAGGGGTCACCCGCCAGTTCAAGCTTGACACCCTTAGTCCTTCGGGATGGTACATCAGTATACTGGATCCACATATCTAGTGTTAGTACATGCAGCACGGTATTAACACCCTTCCAACGAGGGTTATTTGTTGTACCCCAGTTAGCTAAGATTGGGAAATGTCAGTTAGAATACCTCTCACAGTCTCAGTTATAGTTTTAGTCCAGTAATCAGTTAAAACATTCAGTCTTAGTGTTGTTTGACAAAAGCATATAGATATCAGTTATCTTAGATTTTAGATTACAAATTTTATTCAGTTCATGTTATATACTTGGTCATGCATCCTCAGTATCTACAAATTTCACATACCTTCAGTATTTATAAACTTTCACGTATTCTATTCAATACTCTATGTTTTACATGTATATTCAAATAATTATTATTCTTGTTCATGAAACCATGCATATTAGCCTACCTCATTTAGCATACAAGTACATTCAAAGTATTTATCGCATATCTTTCTTTTGCGCTATGATGCATTATGTCATAGGTTCTGACACTCAGTTCCTGGATCATGCTTAGACTTCTCAGACTCTTAGCAGTAGCAGTGGTAAGCCCTCATATTTCAAGGATAGATTATTTTACTTTATGTCTTTAGTTTAGTAGTTAGTGAAGTTAGTTGGGGCCTGTCCAATAAACTCACATTCAGTCAGTTTAGACGCTTTCGTACACTACAGTCAGTTATTCAGTATTCAAACTTCAGTTGATATGTCAGTTAGTTATTCAGTTTATCTCAGATTTTAGTATTTATTCAGACTCAAATAGTTATTTCTTTAGATTCATAATTCAGTATTTGTTTTAGATAGTAAAACATTATGGCATATCAGTTATTCTTCCATAATTATGATTATATTATTCAATGCTCATAGCATGTACCAGCTCATCAATTAGCTTGTGGTCCCTTGAGACTATAAGCACCGTGTGATGCCTAGGGTATGCTCTCGAGGTGTTACAAACTTGGTATAAAAACCTAAGTTTTTAAAGTGTCCTAGAAAGTTTGAAAGCCGAGTTGAGTAGAGTCTTAGGCATGGGTGTGTAGCACACCGTACTTATGGCAGGAGGCTACAGGGTATTTAGGAAAAGTTTCCCTACTTTTAGTATTTATGTCATGCGAGTGAGCATGAGCTCAAGCTAAACTCTTAATCTAATCTATTTCTTCCTTCCGTTTACAGAACATGCCTCCCGAAAAGAAAAATAGAAGAGGAGCAGGAAACTAGCCAACACCTCCGCCCGTCCAGGCAGATCCTCTGGACGAGCATGTCTCTCACGCAAAATTTAGAGCTTCATTTACCACTCTAGAAAACTCAATAGCAGCTCAAAATGAACGGCCAGCTGTTGTTCAGGCCAACCCAGTGGCCAATACTGCTGCAACTAGAATTTGGGACTTCACCCGGATGAATCCTCCTTTCTTCATGGGATCCAAGTCTGAAGAGGATCCACAGGAATTCTTAGATATGGTTCACATAGTAATGGATGCTATGGGGGTGATACCCATTGGACAAGTTCATCATAGTCTTCATTAATGACATTCTTGTTTACTCCCATAGCGAGAATGATCATGCAGACTATCTGAGAATTGTATTACAGACTCATAAAGATCACCATTTGTTTACTAAATTCAGTAAGTATGAATTATGGCTAAGATCAGCAGCTTTCCTTGGCCAATTATTTCTAGTGATGGCACTAGAGTTCATCCTCAAAAGATCTAGCCAGTGAGAAATTAGCCTAAACCTATCTCTCCATCATATATCAGGAGATTATTAGGTTTAGTTTCCTATTACCATCAGTTTGTTGAAGGTTTTTATTCTATTTCATTCCCCATGTCCAGATTGACTCAAAATAAAGTTCAGTTTCAGTGGTCAGATTTATATGAGAAGAGTTTTCAAGAGTTGAAGACTTGACTCACCTCAGCCTTAGTATTGACTTTGCCAGATGGTTCAGATGGTTTTTTTGTGTACTGTGATGCATCCAGAGTAGGTTTGAGTTGCGTTTCCATGTAGAGAGGTAAGGTTATAGCTTATGCCTCCAGACAACTTAAACCCTATGAGAAGAATTACCCTACTCATGATCTTGAGCTAGCAGTTGTAGTGTTTGCCTAAAATATTTAGAGGCATTACTTGTATGGGGTACATGTTGATGTGGTCGCTAATCAGAAAAGCTTACATACAGAAAGACATAAATTTGTGTCAGAGAAGGTGGTTAGACTTATTGAAAGATTATGAAATGAGTGTTCTATATCATCAGGGAAAGGCCAATTTAGTGGCCGATGCTCTTAGTAGATTGTCTATAGGTAGTGTTGCATATGTTAAGGATGGTAAGAAAAAGTTATCTTAAGAAGTGTACCATCTTTCCTGACTAGATGTCCGCTTAGTCAGTTTAGTAGAAGGTAGTGTATGAATGCACAGTAGCATAGAATCATCTCTAGTTTCTGAGGTGAAGGAAAAGAACGATAAAGATCCCAGTCTAGTTAATTTGAAAGAATCAGTCAAAGATCACAAGGAGGAGGTTGTCTCCTAAAAGGGAGATAGTGTGCTACATTATCAAGGTCGTCTATGTGTACCTAGTGTAAGTGATTTGAGGCAACAAATTCTTGTAGAAGCGGATGGTATGATTTAAGTGATTTGAGGCAAAGAATTCTTGTAGAAGCGCATGGTATGATTTACTTGATTCATCTAGGGGCCACTAAGATGTACCGTGATTTGTGGGAGATCTATGGGTGAAGTAGGATGAATAGGGATATTACAGAGTTTGTAGCTAAGTTCTCTATATGCCAGTAGGTTAAGATTGAGCACTATAAGTCAAGTAGGTCCATTTAGGAGCTTAGTATTCCCACTTGGAAGTGGGAGAAAGTGAACATGGATTTTGTGATGGGTTTACCCCATAGCCATTATCAGGATAAATCTCTTTGGGTCATCGTAGATAGGATGACCAAATCAGCTTATTTTTTGCCAGGCCATACCTCTTATTTAGCCGAGGACAATGCCAAACTCTATCTAAGAGAGTTGGATAGGTTGCATAGTGTTCCCTTATCTATCATCTCAGATAGAGGTACCCAGTTTACCTCTTATTTCTTGAAACCATTCAAAAAAGGTTATGGTACCCAACTCTACCTTAGTACAGCCTTCCACTCTCAGATAGACGGTCAAGAAGAAAGGACCATTCAGACTCTTAAAGATATGCTGAGAGCATGCGTAGTTTATTTTATAAAAAGTTAGGATGACCACTTGTCTTTGATTGAATTCATATATAATAACAGCTATCAATCCAGTATTTAGATGGTTCCATTTAAAGTTCTCTATGGTAGGAGATGTAGATCTCATATTGGTTGGTTTAAATTAGGTGAGGCCATAGTAGTAGGGCCTAACTTGGTGTTTGATGCCTTAGAGAAGGTTTAGTTGATCAAAGAAAGGCTTAGAGCAGTCCAAAGCTCAGAGAAATCGTATGAAGATGTGAGGAGAAAGGATCTCGAGTTTGAGGTTGGTAATTTTCTGTAACTTTAAATATCTCCCATGAAGGGGGTGAAGAGGTTCGGCGAGAAAGGGAAACTAAATCCTCCATATGTCGATACCTATAAAATTCTTAGTCATTTTGGAAAGGTATCTTACTAGCTTGAGTTGCCTTTAAATCTAGCTTCAGTATACCCAGTGTTCCATGTCTCATTGTCAAAGAAGTGTACTAGTGATCCAGCTGTAGTTATTCCCCTAGAAAGCGTAGTTATTCATAACAGTCTTTCCTATAAGAAAGTTCCAGTCAAAATTCTTAATCATCAAGTTCGTAGACTAAGGAGCAAATAAGTTTCATTAGTCAAAGTTCTTTGGTAGAATCATTCCGCTGAGCGAGCCACTTTGGAAGCAGAAGCAGATACGCGGACCAAGTACCCTCATCTTTTTTCTGCAAATTCAGATTCAGTTTAAGGTATTAATCTTCTTAAGATTCCTATCTATCATGCTCAGTTTCAGTTGCACATCATATTCATGTTAGTCATATATTTATGAATCAGTTCAGTCATGCATTCCATGTATCAGATATGCATGTTTAATGTGTAATCTCAGTCCATTAATTTTCTCAGCTTAACCAGTCTCATTCGACGATGAATGATCCCAAGGGAGAGATATTGTAATACACTGTATCTTTGTAGCATGATTTAAACCTTAGTATTTAAATATTCATAAATAAAATTTTCAAAATATTCATTATTCCTCAGTTTAAATCCCACCAAGTTGTGGGAAATTGAACTAGTTTTCCAATGATATAAGATTAGCCTTAATCTGATAATTGAGTAGGAAGTTATGGCGATTTTAAGTTGCAGTCATAAAGCATCATGATTTGGAACCGTAGAGTATCACGGAGAAGTGTAAAATCACAATTATCACTTTTCAGTGATGCTCTGTGATCATGGCGCATTGCGGAGATGTCCCATTTCACATTTGGTAATTTCCAATAAGCCTTCGTGATAATGGCGCATCACAGAGGTGGCCAAAATAGCATTCCAAAGGCTTACTGTGATTTTACTGCATCACGCCAAGCTCTGGGGTCCTAGTCATTAATTTCTAGTGAGGCTCCGCAATTCTAGTCAGTCATGCCAGGGCCTCAATTCAGGATTTTTTGTTTTCCAATTTTGCATTTTTAAATTTCCAAGGGGCTGTTTGGTCATTTTCCTAAGACCTAAAGTCGTCCTAAACACGAAAATAAAGCCTAGTAGGGAATTATATAGCCATTATTCTCAAATTACTCATAAGGAGATCCATTCTCTTCAAGAACACAGAAACCCTAGCTCTCAAATTCAAGACCAAATCTAAAGAACTAACCATCAACCCTCTCAAATTCATTAACCTAGGTATGTTAAATGTTCATTCATTGGTTCCTCTCATCCATGGAGTCTAAGTATTTGATTTTAATTACAAATTTATGATCTTTTCAAGCTACTCTATTTTTGAATTAAGTTTTCAACCATGAATCTCCATGAACTATGATTCAGCAACATGTACGAATGGAATTATTGTTGTTATTCAATTCCCCACATTTTAATGTTAACATTCATTGGATAAAATCATGATTTAGTTCTATTTATGTTGAATCCACGCTATTACTACAAATTCCATAACATTCCTATGATTTGATTAAATTATGAACGATAAGTGTTTGATAAAATGACTACAAGAATGAGTAGTTGATAAAGGTTTTCATGCTAAGTCCTCTAAGTTTAAGATTGTGTTACTATTTTTCTTTTGTGTCCTGGGGGTATTGAATACCCAAAATTCATAGTTTTTTTACTTAATCTTGTCTCAGTATTTTCAAAATAACTTCAGATTATATTATGAGCATTATCAGAACAGTTAGTTAAGCTCAGAACAATCTTGTATTTCAATATCTTTCAGTTGGGAGTAGGATTTTGCACCGAGTGAGCGTCGGGATGGTGGATTCCCCATCAGATAGGCAGATTTGCTAGTTGCAGTCCCTAAACTCCAGATATATATATCCAGTGTAGGATATGAGAAGTTACCCATCCGTTTACGCTTGAATATCTCGCAGGGATTACCCATCAGTTTAGGCTTGACACCCTTAGTCCTTCAGGATAGTGGATCCATATAGCCAGCATTAGTACCCGTTGCACTGTATTAACACACTTCCAACTGGGGTTATAGGTTAGACCCCAATTAGCTTAGATTGGAGAATGTCGGTTAGATGATACCTCCCACAGTCTCAGTCACAGTTTCAGTTAGAGTTTTAATCCTGTAATCAGTTCAGATATTTAGTCTTAGTGTTGTTTGACCAAAGCATACAAATATCAGTTATCTCAATATTTTAGTTTATAGATTTTACTTGGTTTATGTTATATGCTTTGTCATGCATCCTCAGTATCTATAGATTTCATATACCTTCAGTATTTATAAACTTTCATGCATTCTATTCAGTACTCCATGTTTTACACTCATATTCAGATAATTATTATTCATGTTCATGAAACCATGCATATCGCTTACCTCATTTAGCATACCAGTATATTCTAAGTACTTATTGCATACCTTTTTTTGTGCTATAATGTATTATATCATAGGTTCTGACGCTCAGTTCCCTAATCGCACATAGACTTCTCAGACTCTCAGCAGTAGCAGTGGTGAGTCCTCATATTTCGAGGATAGATTATTTTACTTTATGTCTTTAGTTCAGTAGTTAGTAGAGTTAGTTGGGGCCTATCCCATCAACTCACAGTCAGTCAGTTTAGAGGATTTCAAACACTACAATCTATTATTCAGTTTTTAAACTTCAGTTGATATGATAGTTAGTTATTCGGTTTATCTCAAATTTTAGTATTTATTCAGACTCAGATAGTTATTTCTTCAAATTCATAATTTAGTATTTGTTTTAGTTATTAAAACCTTATAAAATATCAATTATTCTTCCACATTTATGATTATGTTATTCAGTTCTTATAGCAGGTTCCACCTCATGGCTTATCTTATGGTTTCTCGGGACTGTAAGCATCATGTGATTCCCCAGGGTATACTCTTCAGGTGTTACAAATTTGGTATCAGAACTGAAGGTTTTAAAGTGTCCTAGGAATTCTGAAAGCCACGTCGAGTAGAATCTTGTGCATGGGTGTGTAGCGCGCCACACTTATGGGTAGAAAGTTACATCACTTATGGGTAGGAGGCTACAAGGCGTTTAGGAAAAGTTTTCCTTCTTTCAATATTTATGTCGTGTAAGTGAGCATGAGCTCAAGATAAAATATCAGTCTAATTTGTTTCTTTTTTCTGTTTACAGAACATACCTCCCAAAAAGAATAACAGAAGAGAAGCAGGAAACTAGCTAGCACCTCCGCCCGTCCAAGCAGATTATCTGGATGAGCATGTCTCTCACGCAGAATTCAAGCTGCATTTACCACTTTAGCAAACTCTGTAGTACCTCATAATGAATATCCAACTGTTGTTCAGGCCAATACTGTTGCAACCTGAATTCAGGACTTCACCCAGATGAATCCTTCTTTCTTCATGGGATCTAAGTCTGAAGAGGATCTATCGGAATTCTTAGATATGACGCAAAAGGTAATGGATGCTATGGAGATGACATCCAGTGAAAGTGTTGAGTTAGTTGTATATCATTTGCAAGGTTGATAAGGGTATTGATGCTGGGCCTATAGAATGGGAAGAGTTTGACACAACTTTCTTAGAGTGATTCTTCCTATTAGAGTTTAGGGAGGCTAAAGTTTTAGAACTTATTAAGTTGAGGCGGGGAAGCATGAGTGTAAAGGAGTATTCCCTCAAGTTTACTAAGTTAGCTAGATATGTTTCTTATCTGGTAGCTGACAGTAGGTCCAAGATGAGTAAGTATGTCTGGTGTGTCTGACAGTGTGGTCATGGAGTGTAGGACCGCAATGCTAATAAGGGAGATGAACTTGTCTAGGTTGATTGTCCATGCTCAGCAAATTGATGAGAAGAAGATTAAGGAGAGGGAGAGAGAAAACAAGAGAGCTAAGACAAGTAGTTTAATTTTAGCTAGGAAAGGTCAGAAGGTGGTAACCATCCTTAGTTTCATCATAGGTCTTCATCCCCAACACCCTCTTTAGCTAGTGCCCTAGTAAGCAAATTCAAAAATGATAATAGGGATAGAGATCCAGGCTCTAAGTCCCAAGGCAGTGTTAACAGTGCCCAAATAAACCCGCTCTGTCAGAAATATAGCAGAAACCATCAGGGAGAGTGTCGAGCGGGCAGTGATGTGTGATTTACGTGTGGCAAGCCAGGGAATCAAATTTGGGAGTGTTGAGTAGTTACTTAGAGAGGTAGGGAGTTGCGCCAATAGGGCCATTCTAATCAATCGTCAGTTCTATTCGGTCACCCAACTCAGTAGGGTACCGCTTCCAGTGCTACCAGTGTTCAGCGTATAAATAGATTATATGCTCTTCAGTCCCACTAAGATCAGGAAAATTCTCTTTATGTAGTTACTATTACGTTACAGGTCTTTCACTTACATGTTTATGCTTTACTAGACCCTAGAGCTTCTCTTTCTTTTGTAACTCCTTATATAGCCGTCAACTTTGGAGTCAGTCTCGAAACACTTGTAGAGACCTTTTTAGTGTCTACCTTAGTGGGTGTTTCCATTGTAGCCAAAAAGGTATACAGGAACTGTCCGGTTATAATATCTAAGAAAGTTACCTCAATTGATCTCGTGGAGTTAGAGATGACGAATTTTGATGTCATTGTTGACATGGATTGGCTCCACTCATGCTCTACCTCAGTTTATTATAGAAATAGAATATTTTATTTTCTATTCCCAAATAAACCAGTCTTTGAATGGAGGGGTAGTAATACAGCTCTTAGGGGTTAGCTTATTTCATACCTTAGAGCGAGAAAGATGATATCCAAGCGGTGTATTTACCATCTTGTTTGAGTCAAACACTCAAATTCAGAGATTCCAACCCTTTAGTCAGTTTCAGTAGTCAAGGAATTTCCAGATGTGTTCCCTGAAGATCTTCATGGAGTTCCTCCCGAAAGGGAAATGAAATTTGGAAAAGACCTTCTTCCAAGACACTCAGCCCATATTTATTCTGAGATACAAAATGTATCCAGCTGAACTCAAAGAACTAACAAAAAAGTTGAAGGATCTCTTAGATAAGGGATTTATAAGACCTAGCATCTCCCTATGGGGCACACCAGTTTTATCCATGCATAAGAAAGACGGTTCTCTTTAAATGTGCATAGACTACCATCAGTTAAACAAAGTCACAGTCAAGAATAACTATCCACTTCCTAGAATTGATGACTTGTTTGACCAACTTCAGGGTACCATATACTGTTCCAAGATAAACCTCAGATCAGGCTATTATCAGCTAAGGTTCAGGGAATGTGACATTCCAAAAATAGCTTTCTAAACCCGGTATGGTTACTTTGAATTTCTAGTCATGTCCTTTGGTCTTACAAATGCCCCAGCAGCCTTCATGAACTTAATGAATTTCCTATTCAAGAAGTACTTGGACATGTTCATCATAGTCTTTATTGATGACATTCTTGTTTACTCTCATAGCAAAAACGATCATGCAGACTATCTCAAAATAGTATTACAGACTCTTAGAGCTCACCAGTTGTTTGCTAAATTTAGTAAGTGTGAATTTTGGCTAAGATCAGTATCTTTCCTTGGCTATATTATTTCTGGTGATGGCATTAGAGTTGATCCTCAAAAGACCAAGGTGGTAAGGAACTAGCCTAGACCTATCTCTCCAACAGATATCAGGAATTTTTTGGGGTTAGCTAACTATTACCATCGGTTTGTTGAAGGTTTTTATTCTATTGCATCCACCATGTCCAATTGACTCAAAATAAAGTTAAGTTTCAGTGGTCAAATTCATGTGAGAAGAGTTTTTAGTAGTTGAAGACTCAACTTACCTCAACCTCAGTGTTAACTTTGCCAGATGGTTCAGATGGGTTTGTTGTGTACTGTGATGCATCCAGAGAATGTTTGGGTTGTGTCCTCATGCAGAGAGATAAAGTCATAGCCTATACCTCCAGAAAACTTAAACCTCATGAGAAAAATTACCCTACTCATGATATTGAGCTAGCAGATGTAGTCTTTGCCTTAAAGATTCGGAGGCATTACTTGTATAGGGTGCATGTTGATGTGTTCATAGATCACAAAAGCTTGCATTATCTGTTCTCTCATAAAGACTTGAATTTGTGTCAGGGGAGGTAGTTAGAGTTATTGAAAGATTATGACATGAGTATTTTATATCATCCGAGCAAGGCCAACGTAGTGGTTGATGCTCTCAATAGATTGTCTATGGGTAGTGTTGCTCATGTAGAGGATGGTAAGAAGAAGTTAACTCAGGAAGTCTATCATCTAGCCCGACTAGGTGTCCGCTTAGTCTATTCAACAAAAGGTAGTGTATGGGTGCAGAGTAGCTTAGAATCATCTCTAGTTTCTGAGGTGAAGGAAAAATAGGATAGAGATCCCAGTCTAGTTAAGTTGAAAGAATCAGTCAGAGATCACAAGGTACAGGTTTTCTTCCAAGGTGGAGATGGTGTGTTATGTTATCATAGTCGGCTATGTGTGCCTAGTGTAGATGATTTAAGGCAACGAATTCTTGCAGAAGCATATGGTACGTGTTACTCGATTCATCCAGGGTCCACTAAAATGTACCGTGATTTATGGGAGATCTATTGGTGGAGTGGGATGAAGAGAGAAATTGTAGAGTTCGTAAATAAATTCTCTACATGCCAGCATGTTAAGATTGATCACCAAAAGCCAAGTAGGTCCATACAGAAGTTCAGTATTCCCGCTTGGAAGTGGGAGAAAGTGAACATGGATTTTGTGATGGGTTTACCCCATAACAGTCATCAACATGATTCTATTTGGGTTATCGTAAATAAGATGACCAAATCAGTTTGCTTCTTGCCATTCCATACCTCTTATTCAGCCGAGGACTATGCAAAACTTTATCTCAGAGAGTTGGTTAGGTTGCACGATGTTCCATTATCTATCATTCCTAATAGAGGTACCCAATTTACCTCTCATTTATGGAAAGCATTCTAAAAGGGTCTTGGTACCTATGTCCACCTCAGTACAACCTTCCACTCTCAGATACATGGTCAAGCAAAAAAGAACCATTCAGACTCTTAAAGATATACTGAGAGCATGCGTAGTTAATTTTAAAGGTAGTTGGGATGACCACTTGCCTTTGATTGAATTTGCATAAAATAATAGCTATCATTCCAGTATTTAGATGGGTCTGTTTGAAGCTCTTTGTGGTAGGAGATGTAGATCTCTGATTAGTTGGTTTGAAGTAGGTGAGGTCCCAGTATTAGGGTCTAACTTTGTGTTTGATGTCATAGAGAAGGTTCAGTTGATCAAAGAAAGGCTTAGAGCAGCCCAGAGCCTACAAAAATTGTATGCAAATGTGAGAACAAAGGATCTCAGGTTTAAGGTTAGTGATATTGTGTAATTGAAAATATCTCCCATGAAGGGGGTGAAGAGGTTCGGCAAGAAAAGGAAACTAAGCCCCCGACATCTCAGTCCCTATAGAATTCTCAGTCTTTTCAGAAAGGTATCTTACGAGCTTGAGTTACCTTCAGATCTAGCTTTAGTAAACCCAGTGTTCTATGTCTCATTGTTGAAGAAGTGTATTGGTGATCCAGCTGTAGTTGTTCCCATAGAAAGCGTAGATGTTTAGAATAGTCTTACCTATTAGGAACTTTCAATCGAAATTCTTGATCATCAAGTTCATAGACTAAGGAAAAAAGAAGTTCCCCTAGTTAATAGGTGAAATCAGTCCATTGAGGGAGCCACTTGGGAAGCAGTAGCAGATATGCGGACCAAGTACTCTCGTCTTTTCTCCACAAATTCAGATTTGGTTTATGGTATTAATTTTCTTAAGATTCCTCTCTATCATGCTCAGTTTTTAGTCGTACATCATATTCATGTCAATCGTGCATTTATGAACCAATTCAGTTATGCATTCCATGCATCAGATATGCATGTTTAGTGTGTAATCTCAGTCCTTCATTTCCTCAGCTTAACCAGTCTCATTCAAGAATGAATGATCCCAAGGGGGAGATATTGTAATGCCCCATATCTCCCTGGAATGATTTAAATCATAGTATGTAAGTATTAATATATAAAATTTTCTAAATATTCATTATTCCTTAGTTTACAGCCCACCAAGTTGTGGTAAATTGAACTAGCTTTCCAACGATATAAGATTCACCTTAATCTGATAAACGAGTAGGAAGTTATGGTGATTTTAAGTTTCAGTTGTAAAGCATCATGATTTGGAATGGTAGCACGCTAAGGAGAAGTGTAATATAACAATTGTCACTTTCCAGTGAAGCTCTGCAATCATGGTGCATTGCGGAGGAGTCTCACTTCACATTTGTCAATTTCCAATGAGACTTTACGATATCGGCGCATTGCGGAGGTGGCAAAAATAGCATTCCAAAGGATTACCGCGATTTCACCGTGTTGCGCCAAGGTCCCAGGTCCCAGTCGTCAAATTTTAGTAAGGCTCCGTGATCCTGGCATGTCACGACAGGGCCTTTATTTGGGATTTTTAGTTTTCCAATTTTGTATTTTTAAATTTTCAAGGGGTTGTTTGGTCATTTTCCTAACCCGTAAACTCATTCAAAACACGAAATTAAAGCCTAGTAGGGAATTATATGCCCATTATTCTCAAATTACACATAAAGGGATCCATTCTCTTCAAGAACACAGAAACCCTAGCTCTCAAATTCAACAACAAACTCAAGAACTCACCATCAACCCTCTAAAATTCATTAACCCAGGTATGTTAAATGTTCATTCATGAGTTTCTATCACCCATGGAGTCCAAGTATCTGATTTTAATTATAAATTTATGATCTTTTCAAGCTACTCTATTTTTGAATTAAGTTTTCAACTATGAATCTCCATGAACTATGATTCTACATTATGTATTAATGGAATTGTTGTTGTTATTCAATTCCCTATGTTTTAATGCTATCATTCATTGAACAAAATCATGATTTAGTGCAATTCATGTTGAATCCAAGTTATTACTACAAGTTTATGATTTTATTAAAATATGAACTACAAGTGTTTGATAAAATGCTTCCAGGAATGAGTAGTTGATAAAGGTTTTCATGCTAAGTCCTCTAACTTTAATATTATGTTACTATTTTTTATTTTGAGTTCTGGGGGCATTGAATACCCAAAATCATATTTGTTTACTTAATCTCGCCTTAGTATTTTTAGAATGACATTAGATTATATTATGATCATTATCAGAACAGTAAGTTAAACTCAGAATAGTCTAGAATTTTAGTGTCTTTCAGTTTAAAGTAGGATTTAGCACTGAGTGAGTATAGGGATGGTGGCTTCCCCGTCAAATAGGCAGAGTTACTAGAAGAAGTCCCTAAACTCCAGAACTACGTAGCCTGCGTAGGTTATGAAAAGTCACCCATCAGTTTAGGCTTGACTATCTCGCAGGGGTCACCCATCAGTTTAGGCTTGGCATTCTTAGTCCTTTGAGATAGTACATCAGTATAGTGGATCCGCACAGCCAGTATTAGTACCCGTGGCATGGTATTAACACCCTTCCAACTGGGGTTACAGGTTGGACCACAATTAGCTCAGATTAGGTAATGTCATTTTGATGATACCTCCCACAGTCTTAGTCACAGTCTTACTCACTGTCCCAGTTATAATTTTAGTCCAGTAATCAGTTCAGATATTCAGTCTTAGTGTTGTTTGACCAAAGCATACAGATATCAGTTATCTTAGTATTTTAGTTTATAGATTTTATTTAGTTCATGTTATATGTTTGATCATGCATCCTCAGTATCTACAGCTTTCACATACCTTCAGTAGTTACAAACTTTCATGCATTCTATTTAGTACTCCATGTTTTACATGTATATTCAGATAATTATTATTCCTGTTCATGAAACCATGCATATCAGCCTACCTCATTTAGCATACCAGTATATTCAAAGTACTGATCGCATATCTTTCTTTTGCACTATGATGTATTATATCATAGGTTCTGATGCTTAGATCCTGGATCGTGTTTAGACTTCTCAGACTCTTGGCAGTAGCAATGGTGAGTCTTCATATTTCAAGGACATATTATTTTACTTTATGTATTTAGTTCAGTAGTTAGTGGAGTTAGTTGGGTCCTGTCCCATCAACTCACAGTCAGTCAGTTTAGACGCTTTCAGACACTATAGTCAGTTATTCAGTCTTCACACTTCAGTTGATATGTCAGTTAGTTATTCAGTTTATGTTAGATTTCAGTATTTATTCAGACTCAAATAGTTATTTCTTAAGATCCATAATTCAGTATTTTTTTCAGTTATTAAAACCTTATGGCATATCAATTATTATTCTGTATTTATGATTATGTTATTCAGTGCTCACAGCAGGTACCATCTCATGGGTTAGCTTGTGGTCCCTTGAGACTGTAAGCATCGTGTGACGTCCTGGGTGTACTATTGAGGTGTTACAGTGTTGTTGCACACCATCTATCTTAAGGGGATGTATTAGAATATTGTTTATTACTGTGTTTTCTTAACTGTTTTTGCATTACTTTTACTATATAGGAAGTTATTCTATTTTCACCATTTTAGGAGTTCAATTTTGAATATTCACAAATATCTCGATAGCGTCCATCGTGTGAGGGACTCTATTGAATCCGCTACTTTCTTTGTGTATATTCCAGATTATCATTGATTAATAAAAGAGTCTTTTTGGTTTATCTTGCTCAAGTTCTTATACACCTCACTCGTTGATGTTTCGGCTTTTGGCAAAATATTTTTCATCTTTTTCTTGGGAAAATTTCATTTTTTCAAGAAACCAAGGTTACATTTAATGCTGGTTTTTAGTGTTGCAGGGTAATGAGCCAGCTGAGGGAAAAGACTTAGAAATTAGAAGAAAAACGCTTCTGACGATCAAAATGGTGGACCGTCAGTCTTGAAACGGACCACCAACTCAATCGTCAGGTACAAACAGAGTCCATGACTTCAGAAGATCCAGCGACGGCCCATGTGGTGGATCGTCAATCTTGTGATGGACCACTTTTTTGGCCGTCAGTGTTAAACAGAACCAGTCATCCTGAAATGCTCATTAACGGCCAACATGGTGGACCGTCAACCTTGACGGACCACCACTTCGGCCGTCAGGGTTATCCAGATCTTGACTTTCAAGGATCATCAGTGACGGTCAAATGGTGGAACGTCATTCTTGCGAAAGACCACCACTTTGAACGTCAGTCTTATCTAGAAAGTGACCTACCAAGATCAGCAGCGATGAACCAAAAGGTGGACCGTCAACCTCGATGGACCACCATTTTGGCCGTCACTTTGGATGCGGGCTTTATAATTTTGAATTTTAAATCCTTTTTGATTGGGAACATATAAATCATAAGTTTTAGGTTTTATTAAGGATCTCTTATCTTTTATTCGGGTTTTTTACATACTTGAAACATATTACTACATAGTTTTTCTCTAAGATTCATTGGAGATTTGTGGATCTAGATTCCTTTATCATATTTTATATTAAAGATTGAAGAACAACAATTGTGACTTTTGTAAGAAAACTTGGAATTAATTTATTAATAACACAATGGTTTCTTCTCTTTCTTGGGTGGAAATGTGTGGCTAAGCTCCCATAACTAGGATTATGGAAGCCTTGATGTGAAAAGCTGATTTTGGGTTGTGAATCTAGTAGATTCCCATGAGTAATTGATATTGCATTAACCCTCCTTCACTTTAATGACTTTTCTTGGTTGCAAACTTGAAAAGTGAGCCCAAGAACAACACTTGTTCAAATAGAAAAGTTCCTGTTAGGAAAAGAAAGGGTTTACATAAATCTAAAGGCTTTAACTTTTGGATTGAGGGTAGATGCCTTAACCCGATCTAACCATGTGAGAATATAGTTGAATTAATAATATGTTCCTTAAGTTTGAAAGAATTACGGGATAAGTTACTCATTTAGGTTGAGAAACTAATAGGTAAACCATAGAATTCAATTAATCTTGAAATTAGAATTGTTCATTGGGAATCCAAAATAGTTCACAACCCTAGCTGCTTAAGCATCTTGGTAACCATAACTCTAGTTTGATTTCTCTTAATGAATTACTCTTTGAAGTACAACAAATATTTGGATTACTCTCTGTGACAAACATTTGATTACAATTGATAAATTAAAATCCACCTTTATTTTGTAACCTTCGATCAACAGTTTAACAACCACAATACTTAGTGAACACAGTATTTCCTATAGGATTCCACCATGTTGGCCGTCGCTGAGCATTTCAGGATACCTGGGTCTATTTAGCACCGACGACCAAAATGGTGGTCCGTCGCAAGACTGAAGGTACACCACATGAGCTGTCGTTGGATCTTCTGAAGTCATGAACTCTATTTTTACCTGATGGTTGAGTTGGTGGTCCGTCGTAAGACTGAAGGTCCACCATTTTGATCGTCAGAAGCATTTTTCTTCTAATTTTCTGATTTTTTTTACCTCAGTTTGCTCCTTACCCTAAAAAACTAAAAATTAGCATTAAATGCAACCTTTGTTACTTTAAAACATGCAATTTTCCCAAGAAAAAGATGAAAAATGTTTTGCCGAAAGCAGAAACATCACCCGTCCAAGGCAGCCTCTAAGTGTACTTTGTAACTTCAAATGGTCCTCTTTTGTCCTCTCTTTAGGAATATTCCCTTGAATCTTCAAGAATGTGCTTGTACAAACACTTTTGTACACCTTTTTCTTCACTTTTGAGGATCAAATCACCAGTTTTGGAGGCACTAACAATCTCTCCAAGAACACCAATTTTTCTAACTTTTTCTCCTTAGCTTGGAATGGTTTGAAATTTTGAATGTAGGCACTTCTTAGCCTTCTAAACTCAGTCCAATCATCAATTTGCACAAATTATTCACCAAAATCTTCAGATTTTCAATTCACTTCAAACTTCTCTGACTCAAGCTTCCAACAATAGTAAAGGCTCAATTTCACTCCGACTTAGCTCAAATTTAATTTATAGACTCATATAGTATTAGAGAACACAAATCTAACACTATAAACATAAGAAAAATACATAATAAAAAACTCAAAATTTGACCTAAGAACAAAAACTTGAATAGTAACTTTTTTTTGTGATTTTTGATTTTGATGACTCTTTTTTGTTGGTTTTCAAGATAACAAATTCAAGACTAGAATCGTGGGAACGATCCTAATCTAGGCTCTGATATCAAAGAATACAAATTGATCCACGTGGACTCGAATCTAAGACGCAAAAAATAAAGATAGCAGGATAAAATAACCAAGATAGGAAGAAGGACATAAAATTGATACCGAAAGGGAAACCGAAGGATGTATGAAATCCTAAAAACTCTTTTAATGACTATCAATAGTCACCTAACTCTTACGGTGACCGCAAAGGAGATTAGATCTCCCTTACAACCAACGTTTCTAAACAACATTTAACAAATGCTTTTCCAAGCACTCAAACACTCCCATGGAGTCTCATGAATACATCATGTATAAATTATCATCAAAAACTATCTAATAAAATATCTAAGGCACCTATTTATATTAGTTGTCTTTTCAAGACTATCCTATCACAAAAATAACCCAAAAGTGGCTATTTCAGAGATAACCCACGAAGTCTCTTTATTCCTTATGCCATGACTTTCCTCGACTTCAAGCTATCTTCCAAACACGATATTGTTTCCTTTGGAGCTCCAAGTAGGTCCTCCAAGCTCATTCTTGAACTCTTTGCTAGACCAAGGCTTCAACCTCTTTGTATTGGCCTCGAATGATGTCATCAAAAGGTATAAAGGATATTTGTCTTGTAACACAACTTTCACATTACTTTTCAGTTAAGGTTTTATGTTTCATGCCAGGTCAAGGGATAGCTTGGACCACTCATGATTTCATGTACCGTGTCACGTCTAGGGTGTAGCCTCAAGGTGTGACATTTAAACTTGAGAATTAGTAGTTATAAAGAGATAAAAAGGAGTAAATAGTTGACATATCTATAAGGTAAGCAATTGAATGCTAATTTTTCATAAAGGAATGTTAATTTTAAATTAACTTGTAGAAAAGATTCTGAGGGCCTGTTTGGATTGACTTATTTTTAGTGTTTTTAAGCAATGTATTTTAATCACTTTTGAAAGGAAAATAGTTTATTTCTATTTAACTAACCATACAAATATCTAAGCTCAAAATAAGAGCAAATTCAGGAATACATACGTTGCAAAATGCTTCGCCTCACTTTGGTCAATTGTGTCAGCTAGATTGTGTAGTCTAAAGCTTTTGCATTGTGTCAGAAGTAGGGAGGCATCATCATCTTCATTTTTCTCTCTTGATTCAGCTTTATCTTCATTTTTCTTTCTTGATTCAGCATTAGAGTGCCATGTTGTTGAAGTTGCTTGAAGTCTCCGTGCTCCTATCCCTTTAGAAAGAAATCAACATGATATTTCTCTTAGTTATCCCCATCACAAAGTTCATCCATTACCAACTTTTGATTTAACTTAGACAAGAATTCTAGAATAGCATAGCTTAATGATACATATTTAATTTATTTTGGGTAGTGGGTGTCCCTTAAATGATGACAAAATCTTAATCTTAACATCTCATGAAAAATCATGCATGTCTAAAAATCCTGAAGGTTGTTACTAAAGTCAACTTCTACCTGCAAGGTTGTTCTTCTCTAGTTTAATAATCTCCACTAACTACTCCTACCTAAAGGTAAAAAAAGAATAATAAGTAGAAAACTAGATATGGAAGGATAAAGAGATTTCCAACGGAAGACTACTGACATACAAACATATTTTATTTCTTATAGGCCTGTACCTATATATAGCTGGAGTGTAAATAAGATAATAACTCTAGTGTTTCAGCTAATAGCCTTGAATTATTCTTGGTTACATAACTCATAAATTATGAATTTGTTGACTAGTCCTGCACAATGACTTAACAGTTATGCGTTAAAAAAATATGAAGGCCAAATACATCATATGCAGGACTTCAGCAATGCATCAAAAAATAATATTAAAAACAACCAGCTTATTCATTAAATCGGAAAAAACAAAAATTTGGCTCTAGTTTCAAAACCCTACATATCAGACAATATAAAATCCTATGACATACTTCCGCCTTTAATTTCCAACTCTAACAGAGAAGAATGTCACAGGTCACTCCTCAGTTAATCCGCCACTCCCAATTTCTTTCCCCATCTATCAATATAAAGCCAACATTTTATATCCTGACAATCTGCAACACTTACATAATCCATTTGAACATGCCATGTTAAAGGACTTATCTTTAATCAATAGGAATTGATGCAGCATGATGTTGACTCAATAGAACCTAAATCTGATAGCACTTAATGTCGTATTGAGTAGTATCTGAGTTGAAACAATAATAAAAGGGAAATATCTATTGCTATCTTGCAGAAAAGTACCCCTAAAGTAAAAAAAATATATAAATGGAAGAAGCCCTCCTCTAAATCAATATATATATAAATAAATTGTCATTTCACAAGGTAAAATTTCATAATCTAAATGCTTGAGAAATGTTATCAGAAATCCAACTTTTCTATTCCAAAATTCATTCATAATTCATAATGTGAAAACTAATTCGGAAAGTACCTCTTATGCACGATTGTTCTTTTTCCTCTAGCCACTTACACTTTTAAAACCCATGCAATAAAAATTTCTTCACCATTATATACCGATTAAATGGATAAATATATTTCAAAAACTTATAAGAATCATCATTGTACTATCATTCAATTTGTTGTAGTTACACCAAAATTATATTTAAATACCAAAATAGTGAAGACCAACAATTGATGTCATAAAACAGCCTCAAAGAAGCTGAGAATTCTTGAATAGATGGAAAAAAAAATTCCTTATGCAATTTCATCTTTTATTTGAAAAATGTTGTTGGATATTCTTCTACTCTGGTTATCATCTGATACATTTTTCTTTCAAATTTCACATCTCTTTTGTAAATTGCAACTTGTGTTGTTGAGATTTTAGTACAATCAAAAGCTTCGACAATGGTATGAAACCTTTTTTTTTGTCTTTTGCATTGGGATTTACTGATGATGTTGCAATAGAACTGGCTTTAGTAGTTTCCTCAATTTGAAAATTATTAACTGAGATTCAAGGTGGGTGGCTGACCATGGGACATTTGTCAAACTCTTCTATATAATATTTAAAGTTTGAATTATTAAAACACTAGCGACATTAATATATTTGTGAAAAATTGAATTTGTTTTAAAAAAATATTTAAAACAAACTAAAAATAGTGATAATTAACAACTAACCTAACTATATTTACGGTCCTAAACTACCAAGTGGCTTATTCTTGAGCTTTCTCTTGGCTTAATGTAACGCTTTTGTCCTTCTTTTATTAAAATAAAGATTTAACTTTCCCATAATTTTAAATCTCTATTTTCAACTAAAAGTGAATAGAGATATAGGAAATTGCTAAGGCATCAAAAGGTTTGTTCTTTTTGGTTTATTTTTATGTATAGGTGTTGTATATTCTCTAACTATCAGCTTTAGATATGTTGAAGCCAGGGGCGAATCTATGGTAGTGGGTGGGGGTTCCGGAAACCCCCACCTGCTACCATAGGGCTTATAACTACATTAGAAATATACTCAATAGGTTTAAATATTAATAGGTGAAAACCCATAAAAAAGTAATGGGATAGCTCAATGGTAGGAGGGACGCACTTGAGATGTGTGTCATGCTGATGTTGGTCGTAAGTTTGAACCGTTGTGGAGGTTCCTTTTTTTCCCATTTAATTTTTCAATTTTTTCGAGCTTTATTTATTTTATTGAGAACTCACAAGTTTGGTACCTTTTCATGTTTTCTTCTCTATTTTTTTTTGTACTTTCATTTGTTTTTCTTAATTTTTAATGAGATTTGTCTGCATGCATTCTTTGATTTTGTAAAGGCACAATACATAAACATGCCCTTTAAGTGTGTACAAGTAGGCCATTAAACTTGTATAAAGTTGAATAAGTAGATACATATGTCCTATGTGAAATCCAACGTGGCAAATTCTTGTCCTACATGACATCCTAGGTGTACTATGTCACGTAGGATGTATATGTCTACTTGTTCAACTTTATACAAGTTTAAGGGTCTACTTGTGCACACTCAAAGTGGGAGGTCATAGATATAACTTGAGATAAAGTTAAAAGGCATGTTTATGTATTATGCCTTTTGAAAACTTACGTCTGGGAAGTGGACTGACGACATTTTCTTTTGATCAGTAGGTTGATTTAATAATTTATGAGCAAAGTAATGAAAAAAAGCCATAGGTACAAGTTAAAATCAGCTTTAGTCACGTTCTTGTTTAATGGAAAATGATCTGTTTTCCATCATGAACACTAAAGGAATATCGACATATATAGTTGTGACCTTTTTCTTGCATTCTTTCTTTTAATTTTTTTTCCATCTGTCTTTTCTTTTAATTGTTTCTGTAATTTTTTGAAGTAATTTAAAAATGTTACACTTACGAAAGAATGAATAGGCTACTTCTACCTATTGTGATTTGTGTACACCATTATCAAAATTTTAATGTATAAGCTTTTAGGCTTCAGCCGTTTTACATTCTACATTTACGTTTTATTCATTTCTATTTTAGTTTCCTTTTTATCTTTCATTCAGAACTTTTAAAATGTTTGTTTTATATAGTTTTCATCCTTATTGTGGTCATTGCTTGGATGAGTTAATTACACTGCTTGGATGAGTTAATTTTTTTGTTTAACTTGTACATTACCTCCTGGCTTGCGGATATTGGTGATTAAATAGATTTAGTATATATACCATTTGTAGGGGGTGCGGATATAGGTGATTAAATAGATTTAGTATATATATAATGAATCTATTTTTCTTTGTGCGTGGATTTTTCTTAAATTTTGTTTCAATATTTTTTAATGATTTATTCTTTTCGTAAGATGTATTCATTTATTTGTTTGGTTTATTATTTTATCCTGTAGTAATCGCAGAGTTACAAATTTCTGTATAATAATTTATCCTAACTGTACTGTAATGTATATCTAATTTTAGATTTTCTATGTTATTTATTATCTTGCGTTGTTCTTCTCGTAGTGAGTTTTTTAAATTATATAAACTATCCCATGTACTTTTTTCTAAATTTTCTAAGGTTTCTTCTATCCATATTAACTTTTCTTTTAGATTCTCCATTATTTTTCTAATTTGGTTTTTATAATTAATTTCTTTATTTAGATTATCTTGATTTTCTCTAGTTTTTCTAATATATTCTAACATCTCTTAATCTGAATAATATCCTTCTGGGTAAATTTCTTGGTATAACTGTTCTATCCAATTTATGGTTTCAATTCATAGTCTATTACTCTTTCTAATATTATTTTCTTAATGTCTATAATTTCTATATCTCTAAGTATATATAAGATTAAAACTTTAAGATAATCTAGATGATCTATCTTTTAAAATTGATTTTATTATAATATTTTGTAATTGTTTGTTTTAGTCTTAGTAGTTCTTGCATATTTCTATTAAGAAATTCTATATATTTTATATCTTTATTTTCCATGTATTTGTCTATATTTATTTTCATCTGTTTTTCTAGTAACTGTATGTTTCTCATATCTTTTTCTAAAAATTCTATGTAATTTATCATGGTAAGTATTTGTAAGAGTAGTTAGGTAGGTATGATATATAATTTACTCTAGTCATGTAATATTTACCAAATGCTTTTTCTAATATGATTTTTCTTATATCTACTACTTTTATATCTTTAAGTGCATACAAAATA